>NC_081303.1:55732262-56332262 GCF_030435805.1 Mustela lutreola
AAAGGTAGAGCTTTGTTATCTAGGGCTGGGAGGTGATTTCCAGTTTGAAATAATACCTGGGATGATCACACACACACACACACACACACACACACACACACACGTGTGTGTGTGTTTATAAATCACATGATTATATTATACATAAATTATTTAGTGGTCTTTGGACTTAAAATACCTTAATAAAAAAAATTCTGGTTCTAAGTCTAGGATCCCATTCTGGGTAGTAATTAAGTAACTGAATTGATTTTGAGGGTAGTTGAGAGCAGTTCTTCTCAAACATCATTGTTCCTAAGGATCACCTGCAAAGCTGTTAAAACACGGTTCTTGGGCTCCCTCCCAGGGTCTGTAAATGCCATCTGAGATTTGCACAGCCAACACGTTCTCACTGGTGCTGAGATTCTGGTCCAGGGACCACACTTGGACTAGGTCTGGCTGGGAAATTGAGCAAGATATCATTCTGGTGTTCAGGCTTTGCCAGCTGCAGTCATGAGACTAGAATTTGTTCTTTTTCTTTGATAATTTCTTGGTTTGATTCACTTCAAGATATATTTTGGAGCATCTTCTCTGTTTCAAACATGGTACCAAGGACTGTGACTGAAATTTAATCTTAATAACTTAAAAAAAAAATAGATGGTAAAAGTTCTCATATTGTTCTAAGCTGAAGTTTAAAAAAAAAAATGAGTTTTTTCCCTTCTGTTTTACTCAATATTTTCAGGTTTTAAAGTTCTCCTGACTTTTTTCCCCTAACTTGATAGTAAACGATTTGATGCAGAGTCAATAATCCAAACATTAAAAAAAAAAAAAAAAAAAAGCATGGATGCTCCTGGATCGCTCAGTTGGTTAAGCAGCTCCCAGAGTCCCTGCTGAGCAGAGAGCCTGCTTTTTCCCTCACCCTCTGCAACCTGCCTCCAGCCCCCCGCCGCCCCCCGCCCAACTAGTGATCTCTTATCTGTTGCTTGTTTCCATATACTATGTATTTATATACATATATTTTATTGCTAGAACAGGTAAGGGAGTCAAGAAATGTTTAGTATATGTCCATGTAATTTTTTTTTTTTAATTCATTATTAAGCACAGGACTAGAAGTACTGCAAATAGTCATTGTGGTGGCCATGTCTCTTTGTGTGACTCCAGACTGAGTTTTCTTGCTTCTGGAAGTTTGTCTAACCTGGCCCATTTCATTTCCCATATATACACTGGGTGCTTAATTTTTCTTATGTATATTGATAATATCTCGTGTAATTTTCAAATGTATGATGAATATTATGCATATATTTATGTTATTGGGATTTATTTGGTATATGGAATGGCCCCTACTGGATTGAGGATGAAATAGTACTTTTTACAAATTATAACTTTTATCTTTGTTTAGAAACACAAAGGAGAAATCTTAATTAGGGGCAATTATTGATAGAATCAATAAATATAAGGCCAGGCTTTATCCTATTTTTTTTCCTTAAGATTTTCACAATGAATTAACTACTTCTAAAGAGCTGATATCAAACTCGTGGATCTATCTCATGGATGGGTTAACCCTGGGTGGATGGAAGGGATTAATTTTGTCTGGGCAGAACGAAAACTGAATATCTGATTGCTCATTAATCAAATCATGTATATCTAGTCTGTCTGAAGTCTTTGGGGAGACACAGAAAAATATTAAAATGTGATCTTGGCTTGTGAGGAATTTATAACCTAACTGGGAAATGGGTGTTTATGTGAACTGATTAGTTATCAATATGTGATAGAATACTGGATATGCTGTTTATAGCAGCAATACCCACAATAGCCAAACTATGGAAAGATCCTAGATGCCCATCAACAGATGAATGGGTAAAGAAGATGTGGAATGGATATACAATGGAGTACTACACAGCCATCAAAATGCCGGAATCTTGCCATTCACAACAATGTGGATAGAACTAGAGGGTATTGTGCTAAGCGAAATAAGCCAATCAGAGAAAGACAATTATCATACGATCTCATTGATATGATGAATTTGAAAACCAAGACAGAGGATCATAGGGAAGGGGAGGGGAAAGTGAGACAAGATGACACCAGAGAGGGAGACAAACCATAAGAGACTCTTAGTCTCAGGAAACAAACTGAGGGTTGCTGGACAGGAGAGGGTGGAATGAATGGGATGATGGGTGATGGGGGCTTTGGGGAGGGTATATGGCGAGTGCTGGGAACTGTCTAACGCTGATGAATCACAGATCTGTACCCCTGAAACAAGTAATACACTATATATTAATTAAAAAAAAGAATATTGGATATACTGATGTATATAATTAATGTGTTAAACTTTAACTATTTGATGTTAAAATAAAGAGATCAATTTTGGCTTTTGCTTCAGTGACCCTGTTTTATCCAAGTACTGACTTTAATGAACCTGATCAGGCTGAATTGATCACCAGACTGAAGCTGGCTAAGAGTGGTGTCTATTGTTTACATGACCTGAGGGGTCCCCCTAATGGTTAAACAGTTCCCTGGAGCTCACGTGGGGCTTCTTAACAGAAAGAAGAGCTCCTCTGGTCCTGCTGGTCCTGTGTCTGATCCTCCTGGTCCCACCTCCTCTATGAACCTAGAACAATGACTTTTTAAAGTTTTATAACTAGCAGGTCCTACATCATTCATATTCCTTTTGGGCTTCTGTCTATAGATATTTGGAATGTTGACTCAGGAACAAATATGGACAACTGTTATTTTCGGCAGCCTTAGAGTTCTTTTTTCGTTTCCAAGTCTGGCTGCTAGCTTTTTAAGTTGCTTACAGTACTTTTGCTACGTATTCACACACTCTGCTTTCTGACCTTTGGGAGATCTCTCCCACCTGCCTGCCACAATCACCAGCCTTCAGCAGCAATTACTTGTATCAATTTTCATATTGTTAAATTGTCTATAAACACAACTATGTAGATTTTTAAAAACAAAGTAGAGATCATATCAAGAATTATACAACATGGCTTATTTTGGTCATTATATATGGACAGATAATTCTCTATTATCCATTTTCCTAACCAATTATTTTCCCCCAAAGCATTCCTAATCATGCATGTTAAGCAACATTAAAAATAGAATATGAGGGGCATCTGGGTGGCTCAGTTGGTTAAGCGGCTGCCTTCGCCTCAGGTCACGATCCCAGCGTCCTGGGATCAAGTCCCACATCGGGCTCCTTGCTTGGCAGGGAGCCTCCTTCTCCCTCTGCCTCTGGCTGCCATTCTGTCTGCCTGTGCTCGCTTGCTCTCTCTCCCCCTCTCTCTGACAAATAAATAAATAAAATCTTTAAAAAAATAGAATATGAAAACATATATAAGTGATTTTTAAAAATAGCTGTGGTGTTTTGCCCCAAGTAATTTTTCACATATTGATGAGGAGGACAGTGGATTTGTAAGGCAGTTTGTCATGTTAATTGGGTTCAGATAACCTAGGATGTATGTATTAAACTGAAAGAAAAGCAAAACTGCCTTTGATATCATAAGAGCTGTATTTTACAAACATGGAGTGTTTAAGTCAATATGAAAGAATGAAACTATGATGAGAAACAAAGACTTGTCTAATGCCTTGATCTTCATGGATCCTGAGAACTAGAGAATGTGGACATTGACCAAACAATCTTAAGAGTACAAATTAATTGTACCTGAAACTGATCTATTAATATATACCCATATTTATAAACATGAATTATACATCACAACATAGTATTGGAAGTTTTTTAAACAGCTCGCAGCACACAGTGAGTGTGACAGCATCACTCCAAGGTTCTTGCAGGAAAGTGCTATCTAGTTTTACCTTCCAGTAGCGATGACTTTGAAATATATTCATGAGTCACTCCTTCGCGAGACAGAGTCCAAATGAATCTTGGTTACTCTACTGGTGGGTGTCAGAGATTGTGCCGGTGTGGGGTGGAGAGAGAGAGAGAGAAAGAGAGAAAGATTACATCATATATACGAACCAATTAACCCATTTCCAGAATTTGGCATTGCAAGCAGAAATATTTCTAGATGCTACAGTGTCCTTATTCACTAGAAATAATTTGATTTTTGCTTAATTCACATGAAGAACACATAATCAGTGACATTTTCTAGCTATTTAAAAATCTTCAAAATGAAATGGCTGTTGTTTGACCAGCAGAGAACAGTTGGGTTGATAGAATTAGCCAAAAGCTTTTGGCCTAAGGTTGAACAAAACAGTTAAGTAGAAATGATAATGATTAAGGAGTTGTGTTGTGGTATGAATAATTTTGGTGCCCAATGGGTAGGTTTGCAACATTTTGAGTATTTTTCTTACATTTTATTCTTCTTATACATTTTTAAGTTAAACTTAATTTTTTGTTTTATAATGATAGTTAATAACTTGATTATCATTTTTATATTATTATACTCACTGAAATGGCAAAAGTTGAAAAAAATAAAAATATGCCAAACTGATAGTTCAGATTCTTAACAAACTATTAACAATTTATCACCTAGATTTAAAAAAATTTAAAGGTATTAGTAGTGTTTATACTAAAAGTGTCACAAAATTTCCTATAATGATCTAACATTAAAAATACGTGGGGGGTGCCTGGGTGGCTCAGTGGGTTAAAGACTTTGCCTTCAGCTCAGGTCATGATCCCAGAGTCCTGGGATCAAGTCCCACATCAGGCTTTCTACTGGGCGGGGAGCCTGCTTCCTCCTCTCTCTCTGCCTGCCTCTCTGCCTACTTGTGATCTCTGTCTGTCAAATGAATAAATTAAAAAAAATACTTGGAATTGGAGCAAATAATACATTGTATGTTAATAAAAAAGAAATACTTGAAATCTGTGTACTCAACAGGTTAAGCCTCTGCCTTTCGGCTCAGGTCATGATCTCCAGGTCCTGGGATAAAGCCCTGAGTCCAGCTCCCTGATCAGTAGGGAATCTGTTTTTTCTTTCTTCCCCTGCCCCTCCTCCCTTCTCATTCTCTCTCTCTTAATAAATAAATAAAATCTTTAGAAAAAATTTTGGGGGCACCTGGGTGGTCCAGTGGGTTAAGCCTCGGCCTTTGGCTCAGATCATAATCCCAGTGGGATCGAGCCCCGCATTGGGCTCTCTGCTCAGCAGAGAGCCTGTTCCTCTCTCTCTCTCTGCCTGCCTCTCTGCCTACTTGTGATCTATGCCAAATAAATAAATAAAATCTTAAAAAAAAAAAGAAAAAATTTTGAAATACAAATATTTGGGGATAACTTTTTCACCCAAGGTATTCTTATAATCAAATGTAAATTATTCAACTTGCTTCTGGTAAATTTTTATTCTAATAAATTTCTATCAAACACTTTAAAAAAATCAAATAATACCATTGCATTATTAAAGGGAATTAGCCTTTTCTGGGGGAATTAGTCATTTATGGTAACAATTCTTAGTTAATTGTGAATATTTTAATTTATTATATATAAATCATTTGTTAATGACTTAATATGAAAATTATTATAATTCTCCTTAAAAACATTGATTTATTTTTTAGAAGTAACTTATCATCAAATGATAAGTATTTCACAAATTGCCAACATTGAACTTTATTACCTTGTGCATTCTTAATTGAATGTATTGGTTTGGTATTATATATAAACTAATATTAAAGATGTAAATGATTTTCTAAGCTTTTTATTTTGAAAAATTTTAAACGTACTTTAAAATTGAAATGAATTCCTACCTACCCATTACCAGCTCAATAATTACCAACATTTTCCCATTCTTACTTTATCTGTCTTATCTATTTTTTCTCCAATCTATTTTTCCCTAGATTTTTATAAAGCAAATTCCAGATACTGTATCATTTCATCTGTAAATATTTCAATACAAATCTCTAATAAGTAACAACTTTTAAAAAGCTTTACTTAGTAATTGATTGCAACTATATTACAAAAAATGAATAATATCATATCATCTACTAATCCGTCTATGTTCTATTTTCGTCACTTGTCTTAAAAAATGTCTTATTACAATCATTTGTTTGAATCAGCATTCAAGCAAAAACCATGCTTTGTTTTTGGTTAACATGCTTCTAAACACCTTTTTATAATGTTATATATTTGTTGAAGATTCTGGTTCGTTTGTCCCGAAGAATTTCTCACAGTCTGGATACGGCTGTTTATATTTACTTATTTCTCTTTACCCATATTTCCTATAAACTGGCAATTTACATATTTGATTACATTCAGGTTCAATTTTTGGAAAAAATATTTCATAAATGTTGCTATAAATACAGCATCTTCCATTACATCAGGAGCATATCATAGTAGGTTGTCCCATTTGTAATGATATTAAGTTCAATCAGTGCATTAACCTGTTGCCAGTCTGATAGTTTCCCATCCAACTTTGACACAATGAGTTTGTGCCCAGTTATGGTGGTGGATGGCCTAAATTGCGTATAATTTCATTGCAGGCTGCCATTAGTTATTTACTAAATCTATAATTCCTTCTGCATTTATTAGCTAAAATTCTTTGATAAAGAAAATTCTCACTTGTCAGTAATTCGTCACTATTGTAGGTTGACTTTCCTGGAAGGGAGACGCTGAGATGGAGATTGATGTGTAAGGCATTTATCAGGCAATACTCTTGGAAACATTATCTTTGGAAGGGAGTTTAAAATTTCCAGGTTCAACAAGCTAGGTATCCCTACCCTGTGGGTTGCAATCACATTCTCACCCATACAAAAAAACTGGCATTGGTGATGCAGAGCTGTGTTGGTTGGGATTTTAATCTTTGGAATTTTGGCTACTTTTATGGGCCTTGTTTTCAGTTTCTTTTGCCTCTGTCTTCCCACTGCAGAAGATGAGACATGCCTATATCTATCTATCTATCTATCTATCTATCAATAATCTATCATCTATCACAAGGATTGCATTATGGCTGATACATTTAATTTTTGAAGGAAGGTTAATCATTCTCAGTCTTTATCTTTTTTTCTAGAGTGTCCCTTGAGCTCCCACACTTCTGTTTCTGGTCATTACTATTTCCCGCATGTTTCTCAAACGTCTGACACATGGCAAGTGTATTTGACACCAGCAAGTGTATTTCCTTCCAACAGTACACCAAACCAGTGAAAAGACGACCAGTTCCACTGCTACCTCGTGCCAGGGTCTGCGACCCAGGGGCCATCCACCAATGAGTTCTCACACCAAATGGAAAACACCCGTGTTTTCAGCTCTCTAATCCTGCCTTCCTATTTGCTTTCCCAGACCACACATGGCAATAACGGCTTGCAACAGGCTGAGAGTCTTTGGGGAAGTAAGCTAGGCGATGACGATTAATATCCAGGGCATTTATCAACGAGTGCTCGTGGGAGAACAAAGAGTAAGAGTGAAGAGGACGAAGCCGGCCTGCGGTCTCAGCCGTGTTTGGGGCTCTGGAGAGCTTTGGAGTTCGGGCAGCCTCCCAAGTTGTCCCAAGTTGAAGCAACAGGTTCTGTACAACCGTTACCCTGGAAATGTGTATACCATGAGCTAAATTATACATGGAAAAAGCAGAATAGATCATGCATAATCCTTTCCCTTTTTTTAAATCAATTTTTTTGGGGGAAACTTAGTAACTATTGAAGGTGACCAATGAGTGTTTACAAAATTTTCTTTTGGTATAATTACTGACTCAAATTTTATATATATGTGTAAGATCCCTCAGGCCTTTCCAGTCACTTCTATTGACGCTCAAACTGTTTCTTAAATTAGCCAGTGGGAGCTGCTTGAATTGCTTCCTCTGCGTCTTTGTTATGACCTTTACAATCTTTGAGTGCGTTCTCGCTTTTCAGCCTAAGATGTTGCAGGTTTATTTGACGGATTTTTCCGCTCAGACCTGGAATCAGTTTCCTGAGGAGGGAAATAAAGTTTAGAGACCAGAATTGGGGCCCCAGAGGAAGTCGCTGCTACTGGAAATTTTCAGTGGACAGGTATTTATATAATATGCATTTTTTAAAAGTAAATAAACGTAGGTGTCTTCGTTCAGACTACTATAACAAATACCACAGACTTGAGGGCTTAAGCAACATTTATTTCTCAGAGTTCTGGAGGCTGAGAAGTAGAAGACCCAGGTACCAGTAGATTTGGTATTTGGGAAGAACCTGCTTCCTGCTTGTGGAGAGCCACCCTCTTATGGTGTCCTCGCGTGGAAGAGAAAGAGATCATCTCTTCCCTGTCTCTTCTTTTGAGGGCTCCATTCTTAGGACCTAATCACTTCTGAAAAGTTCCACCTCCAATTACCACCATGTTGGGGATTAGGGCTTCAACACATGAGTTTTTGGGGGAAACATTAAGTCCATAACAATGAGAATACAAATTTTTTCAGAAAAAGAAAAATCAAGAGTCCATAATGATATTTCCATTTCAAATATATGATTACTATATATTATTTTACTTGGCTCTATACTTTTCTTCTCACATTTTCTGTTACTAAAAATCTTGGAGATATGATATGTACATAATTACTTATTTGATTTATCCTATACCATAAACATGTAATAACCTCAAAAGAATAATACCAACATTATCATTAACAATAAAGCTACTGAATGCAGTTTATGATTTATTTGGTAATTTTTATCCCTACGATATATCTCACTCATGATAGACTCAAAAAGTATTGCATTTTAAAGTCACTTGAAATAATACTTCTCTGTGTTGAGTCAAAACTTGATATGCAATTAGATTCTTTTTTTCCCATTTTATGACTTTCAAAAAATGCTTAGCTTTTTATTTCAGAAAAAATTATTTTTTTAATTACATAAAATATTTCCAGGGTTCCAGTATAAATATATATACAGACATTCCATTTCTATTCCTGTTTCTTTCCCCATAGTACCATTTTTAAATAGCTTTTGGTTTATCTTTCCATCGTGTCAAAACACAAGTAAATTTATATTTGTGTTCCATATCTGAAAGAATTCTTTAAAATTGAAAATTAGAAGGACTTTCAAACATAGTCATATAGTTAGGTGGATGGCATGGTCCTGGAGTTACACGGCCGTATTAGATGGAAGCTTACTTCATCTCGTACCAATGAGGACTCCCAGAATAGAACGTCTAATCAGAGAAAGCAAAGACTGTAAATCTTCAAGGAAACATATGTGCGATATTATAACAAAAATGGAATATCAGTTCATATTCATAGAGTGCTTTTCAGTTTATATGGCAAACTTATTATGAATAGATTGATTGAAGTATAATTACCATAAGGTGTTAAATTTGATTAGAAGATAGTGATTCAACAGTTATGTATCCTACAGCAGTTCTTTTTTTAAAAAATAGATTCCTTAAAGATTTTATTTATTTGTGAGAGACAGAGAGAGAGCACAAGCAGGGGGAGTGGCAAGCAGAGGGACTCAGGTCTTGATCCAGGTCCGCGGGATCGTGACCTGAGCCTAAGGCAGATGCTTAACAGACTGAGCCACCAACAGGGCCCCAATAACCTGATGTTTTTACCTTTGTTTTACAAATTGGAAACTGAGGCATGGGGATGAAGGTCCTTTGCCTAAGGCCTTATCCAGTTCACACAGCTGATTACTGACAGATAAGAGAAAAATTTAGGTTGTCTGCCTCCAGCTCTGCATTTTAATGACCCTGACTGTCAGATTCCTTGCAAATATGCTTGAGTTTTAATCTATGTCTTCTGTAGTCATCGTAAATTACTCCAATTCACTTTTAGGAGTAGGAAATCCTTGATTCCATTTCTGTAGATCCACAACTCAAAATAACATCAAGTAAAGTCTTTGAAAAGTTCTGTATTTTGGTATTTGTCTAATGTTGTATCTCTTAATGTTTCCCGATTTTACAAGACCGCAGAACATCTTCTACCTCAATGAGCCTGAAAAGGTGTTAAAATCCTAAGACTTGTTACTGTTTTAAGTGTGGGTTAATCCACTTAATGGCAGGTTCAATCAGCAGTTGTTTTCCTGACATAAACCATGTCCCAGGATTATATACGACTTTGATAAACATCTATGGCTTGTCAGAGCTAAACTTTGAAGATCAGTTGTGTTATGGTTTGATCGATCTTTTAGCAATTGGACAATAATGCAAATAATTTTTAAAAAATAAACATTTGTTAGACATATTTTTTCTCTTAAGAAAATTCACCCATATTTAGTTATACACGAACAAGAGAATCTGCAGCAGCCAGCGGTGTTTCTGTGTGCTCCTAGCAACAAGAAACCACGACAGAGCAAGGCCTGAAACCAGAACCTTCTGCATTTTCTCAGCTGTGATGACGTACGTTAGTGCTAGACATTAATGAGCCTGAAGACATAAAGAAGAAGTATTTACCATTGGAAAATATGCTCCACACTAAAACAAAGGTAAGCCTAAAGCCAAACAGAGTATAATATGTGGAACTATAAAGCCTTGGGTTTTCTGGAAATTTTTTTGTACGAAGTAATAAAAAATAAACACTGCAATTACTTGAGATAGCGCATATTCTGTTTGTCTCCATTTTTTATTATTTTTATTGTGATTATTTCAAGTCAACTGACCTATTTTTTTTTAAATAGGAAATACTATTTTGAAGAAAAAGGAGGCTTTTTATTTATTTATTTATTTATTTATTTATTTATTTATTTTAAAGATTTTATTTATTCACTTGACAGAGATCACAAGTAGGCAGAGAGGCAGGCAGAGAGAGAGGGGGAAGCAGACTCCGCGTGGAGCAGAGAGCCCGATGTGGGGATTGATCCCAGGACCCTGGGATCATGACCTGAGCCGAAGGCAGAGGCATTAACCCACTGAGCCACCCAGGTGCCCCTAGGAGGCCCTTTTTAAATTGGAATTTTTTTCTCCAGTCTTAATTTCTGAAAAATTTCCTAGAGAATTTAAATTTTTTAAAAAGTATAGTTATATAGAGAGGTAGAGAAAATCTCTGGGGACTTATATGACCCTCTGGAGGGGTAAACTGAAAACATTGTTTTCTTGGATGAGTTCTTAGACAGTGGGGCAATTAAATAGGATGATTTTTTTTTTTTTTTTTTTTGTAAGGTAATTTTAATTCACTCATTCACCAAGGACCACAAAATTACTCTATTACTTTCTCTGGATTCTGATAAGCTCTGTGGGAAATACAATCCAGACGTGGAGAATTCAAGGTCCATACTTGCTGTTGTCAATGGAGTAACGATCTAGCAGGATTACAAGGTATATATGATTGCTATAAGATTAGTATTCATAGGGGCGCTTGGGTCACTCAGTCAGTTGAGCATCTGACTCTTGATTTTGGCTCAGGTCATGCTCCCAGGGTCATGAGATTGAGCCCCGTGTTGGGCTCTGTGCCTGCGCATGAAGCCTGCTTAAGATTTTCTGTCCCTCCTTCTCCCTCTGCTCCCCCGCACCTTACTCTCCCTCTTTCTTCCTCTGTCTCAAAGAAAAAAAAAAAAGACTAGTATTGATATAAGGGGAGCAATAAAGTAATTCATTATGATGAAGCACTGAGTGGATTTTAGAAAGCTATAGGCATATATATATATCTATATATATAGGAAGGCTGGAGAAGTGTAAGAAATTTTTGTGGTGATGATATTTGAAAAATGAACAAACAAAAACATTGGGTAGTTGGAAAACTCCTGTTTGCAGTGTATGCTTTTTTTTCTTCCCTTTTTGTCCTGTTTCCTTTTCACTTGCTGTAGATGGCTTATCTCGCATTCATGCAGACCATGTTGCAAGTCGTTTCATCTAGTAAACTGAAAATGTTTGCTTAAAAAAGAAAAATAGGGGCTCCTGGGTGGCCCAGTCGTTAAGGGTCTGCTTTTGGCTCAAGTCATGATACCAGAGTCCTGGGATCGAGCCCCGCATCTGGCTCTCTGCTCCTCGGGGAGTCTGCCTCTCACTCTTCCTCTTGGGCTGCTTGTGTTGCAGCAAAACAGCACAAATTGTTGTGTTGTTGCAAAAAAGATTGTCTCAAAATTAAAAAAATCAAACCATTATTATAAAGGACTTTACCAAAAACTGCTATATTTCCCCCATCCCATTTGCTGGAAGTCAATAAGTGCATCTAGCACTTTGTGTTCATGTCAATTGTCAGATCAGAGCATTGTAACGCAAAGCAAAAAGAAAAAGAGAGGAAAAAAGAAAAAGAAAAGAGAGAAACAAAAAAAGGAAACCCCTAAACCCCCACCCCCCAACTGTGCAACACTAACTCCAGAGTTCAAATTCAAAAGAAGAGAAAGTGGCCATTGAAAGAGGTGATGGTTATGGTTTCACTGACTTGTGGAGCATAAGGAATAACTTGGAAGACATTGGGAGATGGAGAGGAGAAGTGAGTTGGGGGAAATCGGAGGGGAGACGAACCATGAGAGACTGGGCTCTGAGAAACAAACTGAGGGTTTGGGAGGGGAGAGGGGTGCAGGTTTAGGTGAGCCTGGTGGTGGGTATTATGGAGGGCACGTATTGCATGGAGCACTGGGTGCGGTGCATAAACAATGAGTTTTAGAACACTGAAAAAAAATTAATTTAAATTAAAAAAAAAAGATGATGGTGACAATAATCCTATGAATTTGTTTTTGATTTCTCTCCTTCTGGGGGATAAGTGGAGATTTATAGCTACAGGTTAACCATGTGAGCCCCTCATAGAGTCCATCCCCTGAGGTGGCACAGGAGAGTTACACATATCAGTTCCTGTCCCGAATCCAGGTCAGGTTCAGTTTCTCCTGGATCTCGTGGGGATTCATGGCATCAGGCAGGTCCTGTTTGTCGGTGAAGATGGGGATTATGGCGTCCCTCATCTCCAGGTCATTGATAATTTGGTGCAGCTCCTGGCAGCCTTATCGATGCGGTAGAGAAAGCTTTCCTTAAAGGAAGACTGTGTTAGCAGAGGCCAGGAGAAAATAGCCCCTGGGTGGTTCAGGAGATGAGTAATAGCAAAGGTTGACTGTAGGGCACAAAAGTACGATGGGAGAAACTGATAGCAATTGTTGATGCACGGAAAAGGACACAATTTTATCTATATAGCACTCGTGTTCAGAGTGTTTAAACTGAACCTAATCATTTGAAAAACCCAAATTGTAGAACATTCTGGAAAACAACTTGTTTGAATCTTAAAAAATATATCAATATCATAAACAACAAAAATGGTTGGGGAGCTCTCCCAGATTAAAGAGACATGACAATTAACTGCAACGTGAGATCCTTGATTGTAACCTAGAGAGGAAAAATAAATGACAAATGAGCAGCAAAGGACATTTGATAATTGGGAAAATTTGAAACTAGACTGTCTATTAGATAATGGCATTGTCTTCGTGTCATAGTTCCTGAGTGAATTAATTGTATTGTGACGTAGCAGAAGACCTTTGTTCTTAGAAGACGTCCACTAAGGTGCTTAGGGAAGAAATGTCACGATATCTGCAAGGAATTCTCAAATGTTTCAGAACATCCCCCACCTCCCATATTACAAGAGAAATAAATACAGCAAAAAGTTAACATTAAGGAATCCAGACAAAGGGCATATGAATGTGACTTTTACTGTTTTTACTTTTCTGTTGATTCCAAGGTTTTCAAAATAAAAAGAAGGAAAATAAAATGTCTATTAACATTTGGGTATTCACAATTTTTTGTTTTCAACTTCTTTTATTTACTTGCTATACATTGAATAGATGTTGTAAATGGCCTCATGATTAGATCATTCTGAGTTTGTGGTGATCATTATTGTAGAAGTATTTGCTTTATAATTATCACTAAGAAATTTGTTAACGTCGTGTGATCTCATTATAGAAAATAACTGCTCTGGATAACTATGTGCCAATATTTTTTTTAAAGATTTATTTATTGATTTTTGAGAGAGAGAGAGAGAGTAGGAGCAGAAGGAGAGAGAGAGAATCTCAAGCAGATTCCCTCTGAGTGCAGAGGCCAACGTAGGGCTCAAGAACCCGAGATGATGATCTGAACTGAAATCAAGAGTTGGATGTTCAACCAAATGAGCCACCCAGGTAGCCCAATAATTTTTTTTTTACCTTGAGTGATAATCTCATGTAGCACAAGTAGTCTTTTATTTATTTATTTTTTACAAGTAGTCTTTTAAAAGGGTTCTAACCTTTACCACCATTATAAAATATTTTCTTGTGAATATCTCACTTATTTATTTATTTATTTATTGGTCAGAGAGAGAGAGAGAGTGAGAGAGAGAGAGAGAGAGCACACACGAACAGACAGAGCGGCAGGCAGAGGCAGCAAGAGAAGCAGGCTCCCCACTGAGCAAGGAGCCCAATGCAAGACTCTATCCTAGGACCCCGGGATCATGACCTGAGCTAAAGGCAGCGGTGTAACCAACTGAGCCACCCAGGCATCCCTCACTTTTGTTTTTTAACCGTTCATGTAATAGCATAGATTAATTTGTTATAAAATGTATAACTCAATACCAATTTATTGAAAGATTTTCTTGGATTTACCATGTGGTTACATCTCAATAAACCCATTGTAAGTCGAAAATGCATTTAATACACTTAACCCACCAAACATCATAGCTTAGATTAACCTACCTTAAATGTGTGCAGACAATTCCATTTTTCTACAGTTGAGCAAAACCAACTAACACAAAAACTATTTTATAATAATGCGTTGAACATCTCATGAAAATTATTGGATCCTGTACTGAAAGTGAAAAACCGAACGGTTATAAGTGTATTGGTTGTTGACTCTTATGATTGTGTAGCTGACTGGGGGTTGGGTGGGACTTGGCGCTGCTGCCCGGCATTGTGAGAAAGTATCTATCACATTTCATGAGCCTGGAAAAAGATAAAGATTCTAAATTTGATGTATTGTCTCTACCGAATTCATATAACTTCTGTACCATTGTAAAGTCAAAAACCAGGATAAGTAAGGGATGGTCTGTGTATGTGTTAAACGCCTATAACTTGGGCAGGGCTGTTCTCATCGCCAAAGAATATATGATAACTGGTTTACTCCAGAAAATGTTGGGCAATCAGGGGATGATGATATTCATCTGCCTTAGAAACCATGAGAAAGGTTCTGTGATTTTTTGACAACAGTTAAGTTTGGAAGAAAGATACTTGGATAAATTCCATTGAAACCAAAGATTTGGGTTGTTCCCAAGGAATTATGGCTTCCAGAAACTACCAGCTATGGATAATTCTCCTTATTTAGAGTTGTACTAAGTGCGTTCCCCTTTAATCATTCCGTCAAAAGTTTTGGCCATTACAGTTCTTTGGTAACCTGTTCTCTGCTGGCATCTGAAAGAAGTCGCTTTTTATAGGCTTTCCATCTACTGTGATGATTAATACCAGCTCAGAATGCCAGTAGTTGTTTTCTTAAAGGAGTTTGTGGGTGTGTGCTGACTCATTCACCGTCTCACATCCTGTCTGCACCGTGATCTTAAGCATGCGTTTTCAACAGGACTGGCCAGGTCAGTGCCCGGCTGTCACCATGAAACAAAACCAAGGTAAATGTTTCACAAGCTAAAAAGTTGCTGTGGACGTGCCATACTCCAAATAATATATCTGCCATTTTGTATGAGAGTTACCATTTTACTTCATCTGGTTTTGGCTTCTGTGGTGGAAAAGTTAGCATTAATAGAAAATTCATCTCACTGTTCAACAGGGTCCAAATAACAGAGCCTCAAAATTAAAGCAAAATTGGCATTATTGTAAATGGAAATCATGGTTCATATTACCTTACAAACCTGATAATCAAGGAGGAATTGATTGGAATTAACTTCTTTAAAACATTCAGAATCCTGATCTTTCCTAGAGTAGGACACATAGAAATACAAAACAAACCCCTAAAACAAAACCACAATAGTGAGGAAAGGTTTCATAGACAGGATGGGATTTCAGAAGGTAACAGAGGATCAAGTGTTCTACTTACTGTGGAGCAGGGTTGGCTCCAGACTTGGCCATGCCATGGAATGTTCCAAAGTAAGAATTGTAGCAAGTGAATCAAGTGTGTTTTGAGTTGGAATATCATACACTAAAGAAGAGAATAGCCATATAGAATTAGGAAAGGCAAGATCTATGGACTTAGAAGAATGATTTTAATCTACACAATATTATAAAAATCTACTAAAGAATTTAATTTCAGAAAGAAGATGCTGGGGAAATCAGTTTGAATAATTAAAATTGATTATTTCCAACTGACTTTCCATACTTATTGGAAATTTATGGTGAAATTCCTAATTGGGGGGCTTGGCTGTCTCAGTTGGTGGAACACGTGACTCTTGATCTTGGGCTTGTGAGCTGGGACTCCACTTTGGGTGTAGAGATTACTTAAAAATAAAATGTTAAAAAATTTTTTAAAAAGGAAAGTCCTATATACATGTATTTAAAGAGTCTAAAAATGAATGATGCTTTCATTTCAATGTTAGAATTAGAAAACACCCCCCAGCAAATTAAATCCAAAGAAGATAAAAAGAAGAACACCATAGATTAGCAGGAAAAGATTAATTGAATAGAGGAAACACACAGGGATTAATAAAGTCTAAGTTGCTATATTAAAAAGATTAATAAAATTGTTAAACCTTTAGCAAATATTATATATAATGGTGAAAGATGAAAAACTTCTCCATTCACATCAGGAACAAAGCTAGCATGTTACTGTCACTGCTTCATTTGCTAGTATACTGGAGGTCCCCAGCAATGCAGTAAGAAAAGGAAAAAAAAATAATATTAGCAAAATAGGAAATGAAATTGACATTGTTTGCAGAAGATATAATCCTATGTACAGAAAATTCAGGAGATTTTACACATAATTAGTATCAACTAAGTAAAGAATTTGGCAAGCTTACTGATTACAGCCAGGGTATAGAAATAATTTTATGAATATATACCAATAACAGTTAGAAATTAAAATTTAAGAACAAGATACTATTTAAAGGAGTATAAAAAATCCAAATGCCTAACTCTAAATATGTGCAAGAACTCTATGTAGAAAATTATAAAACATCTTTTAGGAATTAAAGGAAACCCAAACAATATCAAATTCATGGATTGTAAGATTTAGCTTTGTAAAGATGGCAATTTTAAAAAGACTTATTAGTGATATTCAGTTTAAATTCCAGCAGATTTTTGTTGTCCTATGTTTGGTTTGTTAACTTGTGTGCATGTGTGTATGTATAAATTAAAAAGCAGCTTGAATTTCAAGGTTGAGAGTCAATTTTTTTTTTTTTACAATCTCACATATTTTCCTTGTATCTTGGAAAATTCATAAACCCAGTACCGTGCCGACAGCACCTAATGGGTAAAATGGCTCTTTTATGGAACCCTAGGCTCATGGTATTTTCACTATGATACCACAGTGTGCTTCTGCCTCCGTTCTAATGACTCATAGACTGTTTAATTCTCTTCTAAACTAAAAAAGAATTATGCATCTGTCGTTGAGTTGTTATTATTGTTATTATTATTTTTAATATAACATTATGTTATGATAAGATAATAGTAACATAATAAATGTTATATTATATAATATAATATATAATATAACATTTATTATGTTATATTATACTTAATATTATTATAACATAATAACATAATGTAACATTATTGTGTTATTATTATTATTGTTATTATTGTTGTTATTAATTCTCTGAACCCATGAAGTTAAAATAAACACATGGTATTTTAACTGAAATTTGTGACTTTAGGTATTAAACATATATATTCTACCCTCTTCCTTGGTTGCTAGAAGCCAACATGTTTGAAAAACACAGCTTCTACCCACATTCAAAGAGCAAACCAAGAAAGTACTGCGGGCCTAATACTGATTTTTCACTGTACTTGTCTTCCCTCTAGTGGTTGAAGAGCAAAGTCCAGAAAAGGATCCAGTAGGGAAGAATCAGGTGATTCAATTTTGAGACACGATTATTACTATCTTTAAGTTTACCCTGGCTCTCTGTGTAACGTATTACCAGATTTAGAAATCTAGTATCAATGTCGGTGGTGTAGACATTAGCATACACCTGCTCAGTGCTGTTACAGAGAGTGTTGTAAAGTGTGTAAGATTTTTATCTTAATCCTAAGCTAAAAGGCTAATAGCAAAATGATTTATACATTGATAAAAATAACAAAAATAACAATGGCAATAACTAAGAATAATAACTAAAGATGAAATTTATTGAGCAGTTACTCACTGTGCTAAGCAGTTTTCACACATCATCTTTTATCTATGCAGCAAGCAGTTCCACTTCTGGAACTGCTTGCTGCATAGTGTTCATTTTACAGGTAAGGAAACTCAGATATTGTGCTGAAGCAACAGAATTGACAAATATACATACAATAGCTAATGTTTTATTGTTTTTTTCTTTTTAAGATTTTATTTATCTATTTGACAGACAGAAATCACAAGTAGGCAGAGAGAGAAAGAAGAGGAGGCAGGTTCTCCGCTGAGCAGAGAGCCCCATGTGGGGCTCAATCCTAAGACGCTGGGATCATGACCCAAGCGGAAGGCAAAGGCTTAACCCACTGAGCCACCCAGGCGCCCCTGTCACTTTTATTCCAAAGCACAGCACATCCCACTATCTTGGTATGATTGCACGATGTCATTATTACTTCTGTGTTAGAAAAACATGGAACCTACACACACACACACACACACACACACACACACACTTTTTCCTCACACTTTTGTCAGGATGAAACCCAGATTCAAAGAGAAATGAATTGAAGATGACGCTCTTCTGTTGTTTCTTGAGTTGAGTCGACTTCCGAGGCATGGGATAAAAAGACGCACAATCAAAATACAGCTCTCCTGCTTACGCTCTTGCAGGAAAAACAACTATATGTTCACTAATACTTAGAAGCTTGCCCGACAAAGGGAGCTAATGGCATTGTTGTTACTGGAATAGGAATGCAGCTGGCATATTTACCTACTCAGAGCAGAGGGAATATGGTGCAGTATAGACAGAAGATGGCAAGAAACAGATGCTATTCCTGTCTGTCTGCTGGACTCGCCAAGCCACCACTCCATCCACGTGTTCACCAGGCATGGTTCTCCAGCTTCAGAGGTGGCTATGGATCCCCATCAGGCCAGTCTGATTTCTCACGTTGGGAAAGAGAACCTTGACAAAGGATGTGTAGTGACGGCAGATAGTTGTGGCTGAAGAATTTGGGCGGCGACCTTTGAGGGCAGTCTTTTGCTGACTCTGCTTCAAAGAAATGCCCATGCTTCCTATGGAGATTCCTAAGGATATCCCGATTTTTGTCTCTTCAAGGCAGTTTTTTCAGATATATGTATCTGAATTTATATATGATATACATTCACACACGTGTATCTGAAATATATATGGCAGGATGACAATATTGGGCTTTGTTCTCATTCAAGAGTGTATTAGAAGCACTCAGAGAGCTTTTTAAAAACTTATAACCTAATGCTACACCCCTGGGAGTTGGATCTGAATAGATAGAGTGGGGCTCAGAAATGCACTTTTTGAAAATTCTCTGGCATGATTCTAATACTTGCCCTAGCTGTGAATTAGCCTAAAACGGAGAGTGCTGTGATCTCTTAATGAGAAAGCTGACAGAAGAGAGTTGTAACGGCAAGTCGAATAAGATTATGCCATGAGTTAGTAATGTCAGTTTCATGGATTAGAAACAGCTCATTTGAATTGTAGGAGTTGGAGAGTTAAAAATGTCAGAATTAAGAACGTAACGTTTTTAGGGAAATTAATTCTTGCTTTTTGAAAGGCACCTGGCATTTTTAAGGAGTACCTATAAAAGAGCAAAAGTGCCTCCAAGTGGCCAAAGTCTAAATTACATTTTAGTGAAAGGAAGATCTGCATTGAAAAAACCTAGCAGAGAGGAATGGATTTTTGGAGTCTAGGATTTTTTTTTACTTGAAGATATTGGGAACTGCAGTTTGAAAAGGAGATATGGATTCAATGAGGTATTTCTTTTACCTGAAATTGCTTGCAAAAATTGGCAATGAATTATTTTCATGCTTAAACCTCAAGTATGCGAGGGATACCTTAGAAGCTCCACATTGCACTTTTAATTAGGTTTTCTTGTTCAAAAGTGGACTGACCTCCCTAGACCCACTTTCCATTGAGATTCAATGGGATACCTTTAGGGGATACTGAAAAATAATCACACATTTTATGAGTCTTTATTTGTTTATTAATTCAGCTGTTTTGTGTCACAATTGCTTTGGGCATCAGGATGGCAGTGGTCGAATAGATGTAAAAGAGCTCAGTCTTCAGGAATGTGGGTGGGGCCTGTGTGGAGAGAAGGCAAATGATACTAAGTCTTACCCAGTTTAACTCACCATCACCCCCTTATAATAAACACAATCAACACAGATCCTTTGCAGCTCAGAAAGACACTTGGAAGTGTGATAGAATCTCGTGAGAGTGCTGGCAACTTTAGATAGGATTCGCAGGGATGGACTCTTAGAATTGCCATTTGAGTTAATATATGGGAAAAAAGTGAGCTTTATGGAAAATTGGGAAAGAGCAATGCAGTTAGAAAAAAGAGCAAGAGGGGAAGAACTGGGCATGCTTATAGGAAGAGGGCAGGAACCAGAATAGCCAACGCAGGTGAGAAATGGGGCAAATGGACCAAGACAAGGCCTACATGAACCAGATCTTGTCCACTGCACTTTACTCCGAGTTCACTGGGAAGCCATTGAAGGATTTTGAGCAGTGGGATGTGGACTGATTCAACCGGATTTACATTTTTAAAAAGTCACTGCTACGAGGGGTTATTGATTGGAAAGGAGCAGGAGGCTAAACAAAGAGATCCTCTAGGAAGCTATTGCAATAGGTCAGGCAAGAGAAGATGCTGGCTTGAACTCAGATGGTAGAAATGGAGATGGAGTGAAGTGGACAGATTCAAGACAAATATCGGAGGGAAAAATTGATGGGTCGTGTTAAAGACTTAGATGTGAGGGATAAAGGACAGAATGAGGAAGGCTCTGTCCTATGTCTTGAGTAACTAGGTGGAGGGAGGTGCCCTTTACTGCAAGAGGTAATACAGAATTAGAAGTCGGGATGGAGTAGGAAAGCAAGTTTTCTATACCACACCATTGGAGACGCATGTGGTATATATGCTGAAATGTCAATCGGCAGCTAGCTATAAAAATTAGCACTCAGAATAGAATTAGCAGCTAGAGCTATACATTTGGCAATTATAAACTAAGCATATGTGTTATTTAAAGCTGTGGAAATGAACGAAGTGTTCTAAGAGGCTAGAGAAACAAAACTTGATCTGAACCTGGGAATTATAACTTTTTAGATCAGGGGGTTGCTGTAAAGTCATCAAAGATGTCAGAGATGAGATACGGTGAAAAACAGAAGAGTATGATGCTGCAGAATTAAAGGATAGTGCTTCAAGGAAGGAGTGGCTAGTTTTATGGAATGTTCCATGTGAACTAAGAATGGAAAAGCATCTACAGAGTTTGGCAGCACGGAATTGTGAGAGCTCGACAAGAACGTTGTCAGTAGTGTGATGTGGAGGAAAGCCAGATTAGAAGAGGTTGAAGAGTGAAGACGGAATATTGAAAATAAAAATTTCCAAGAATTTTACTGTAATAGGGAATAATGAAATAGGTGTCAACTTGACATTTTCAAGTAATTCTTTTTCCAAAATGGGAGTTATAAAAGAACGTTTTTGTAATGAATGGATCAACATCTTAATAGAGAAAAGCATCACTAGAAAATAGATGATGTAGGGATCAAGTCCTTGACAAAGTAAAAGGAGATGGCAACTGACGTGTACACATAGGGAGGGGCTGGGCCTTTTGTATAAAAGAGGCAGAAATGACAGAGACTGTGGGTGTAGACACGGATCATATTCATCCTAAGCTAATTCTGCTCAATCACCTTTCAAAATTTAAAAAAATTTTGAGTTACGAGGTCACATTCTTTGCCAAAGTTTGCTCACATTTTCCAAAACTTGGGAAATACTTGACTAACTAAACTTTCTTTACCATGGGACTTTTCAGACTTTTTGGTCTGCTCATGTGTATTTAAGGAATTAATAGAATGCAACAAATCCAAAACTGATTTGACCATGTAAGCCCTTTCTTGTGAACTGCCCTTTATATGTGGGAAGACATCTTCAAATAACATACTTTAGGAGATTCTGAATAATCAAAAGGACTAGTGTTCCTTTTGTTAAAACTGATTTTTAAATAGGCCTTATTCTTTATATTTTCATAAGTCCTATTTCTTTGGCACTCAAATAAGCTGAAGAGAAAGGAGATTATATGGTAAATATGTGGGGACATGTTATTTTTAGCCATTCCTTGACCTTTTTCTTAATAAACCAAACACTAACAATGTAAGAACTACTTTTTACCTGATACAGTTTGACTAATAACTACCTTTTTCTTTGTTGTTACCATTTTCTATTTGTTTGCTATTTGTTGCTCTTGTTATTTGTTCCTATTTTTTGTTCCACTCTTTTACTGCCTTCTCTGATTTTAGTTGAACATTCTATGAAAGTTTATTTTCTTTCTTTTCTTCATGTATCAGTTACAGCTCTTGTAAATTTTTTTCAGTGGTTGTTTTAGGGTTCTCAATATACATTTATAATTAATCCAAGTCTTCTTTTTTTAAAAAAATATTTATTTATTTAGAATGCACTTGAATGAGGGGCAGGGGCAGAGGGAGACAGAGAGTCTCAAGCAGACTTTGTGCTGAGCACAGAGTCTATATGGGGCTCGGGCTGGATCTCAAGACCCTGAGATGTTGACCTGAGCAAAAATCAAGAGTTGGACACCTAACCGGCTGAGCCACCCAGTCACCCAATCCAACTCTACTTCTGAGTAATGATATACCACTTCATAAGACAGTGTGAATACCTTATAATAATAACAAAACAGTCCTAATTCTTCCCCTCTGCCTCTTGTATCATTGCTATTATTCATTTCACTTACACATGAACATTTAGAAACATGTATGTACACAAGACATACATAAGGGTATGCAATTGATACTTTGTTGCTATCATTTTGAACAAACTGTTATCTGTTAGATCAATTAAGAATAAGAGAATTTGTTTTGTTTTGTCTTCACTTATTCTTTCTTCAGTGCTCTCCTTTCTTTATGTAGATATGAGTTTCTAACCTATATTATTTTCCTTCTTTCCAAAGAATTTCTTTTGACATTTCTTGCAAGGCACGTCTACTGGCAACAAATTCCATCAATTTTTGTTTATTTGAGAAAGTCTTTATATCTCCTCACCTTTGAAGGATAATGTTGCAGCATACAGAATCCTAGGTTGGTGGTTTTTTTCTCTCCACACTTTATTTCAGTCCACTTTCTTCATGCTTGCCTGGTTTAGAAGGAGATGTTAGATATAATTCTTATCTTTGTTCCTCTACAGGTAAGGTCTCATTGTTTTCTGCTTTCTTTCAAGACTTTTTATCTTTGATTTTTTTGTAGTTTAGCAATGATATTCATAGGTACAGATTTTTATCCTGCATGGTATTCTCTAAGATTTTTTTGTTTGTGGGTAGGTGTCTGACTTTACTTTGGGGAAACTCTCAGTCATTATTGTTTCAATTTTTTTTTTTTCTGTTTCTTTTTCTTTCTTCTTCTTCTGGTGTTACTGTTATCCATATGTTAAACCTTTTGTAGTTGTCCCACAGTCCTTGGATATTCTGTTCTATTTTCTTCAGAAAGTCTTCTCTTTGCTTTTCAGTTTTGAAGGTTTCTACTGAAATAACTGCAAACTCAGAGATTTTGTCCTTCTGTATGTCCAGTCTACTTATAAACCCACTGAAGGCCTTCTTCATTTCAATTACAGTATGTTTAATGTTTAGCACTTCTTTTTGGTTCTTCTGTAGGAGTTCTCTCTCTCTGCTTACAATACCCATCTATTCTTGAATGATGGCTATTTTAATCATTAGAGCCCTTTGCATATTAATCCTAGTTGTTTTAAATTCCCAGTCTGATAATTTCAACATCCCTGCCATGTCTGGCTCTGATGTTTGCTCTGCCTCTTCAAATTGTGCTTTTTTTTTTTTTTTTGCCTTTTGTTATACTTGGTGTGCGGGGTACACGGACCTGTTGTAAATAGGCCTTTAGCTATGTGGTGGTGAGGTGTGAGGGGACAGGAATCATTCTATAGTCCTGTGATTAGATCTCAGCTTTTAAGTGAGACTATGCTTTTAGACTATAAAATTCACAAGAATTTCTCAGTTTTTTTCCTCCCCTTTTCTGTGGACAGAATGTCTAGAGGCCTGGAGTTGGGTATTTCCTTCCCTTAGGTCAGTTAGACTCTGATAATACCCCTCCTCCCCATCAGATTAGGCACTGATTAACTAGTTTGCCCTGAGGGCAGGGCTTGTTAGGAAGAGTGGAGTGCTCTGGTATATTTCAAGATGGCTCCCGTTCCCTTCCCCCAACTGGAGGCCCAAGGAGAGTTTTCTCTGATATTTACTATGGGAACCTGGTTGAGTTCCTGGAGGTAAATGTCACAAGTGGAGGAGGGAGTCCCCTATGACTGTGTAAATGGGAGTTTTTAACTCTTAGACTTGTTCCCATTGAGTCTCCTGCAATTTGTTAATGAACGTGCAGGGTCTCCTGCCCCAGCACTAGTTCCCATTGTTTCAGCTCTTGTGCTTCTGCCTTGCCTCCCTATTTAACTTTTGTCTCTTCAGTCTTGGGTGCAGTGATTTGCCCTGTGTCCTAATCTCTCTCACGGACCCAAAAAGAGCTGTTGATTTTTAAGTCGGTTCATATTTTCACATGTTGTTAGTATGGCATGGCAACTTCTAAGTTCCTTACATGTAGCACCAAAAACCAGTCTCCAAACCCCCTTTATTATTTCATACCATGTCTGGTATGAAAATCCCCTTATTTATAAACAAATAAAAATGCATTATAATCAAATATCACCTGTGCTTTGAATGTAGTAAGTTTTAGGAACTCTCAAGGCATTTTACAAATGCTTGTACAATGAGTAAATAAATGTATGAAGTCCCAATAACTATGACTGTATATTATTAAATATAAGAAATCCAGTTCTCTTGCACTATTTAGAACAGTTTGTATTATCTACCTGTTCAGTCTATACTATACTGGGATGATAGCAATGGTTTTACTGTTAGAATAGATTCTGGAATGGGATGGTGGGGAGAAAATAACATTTTTACTTCCCTAGACCAATTAAAAAACTTATTTTCTTAATTTAAAATTTTAATTAATTAAATAGTAGATATTCAACTACTTGAGGTCTCATTCTCCTTTTTTTTTTCTTTTCTTTTAGGATTTTATTTATTTGACAGACAGAGATCACAAGTAGGCAGAGAGGCAGGTGGGGTGGGGGGTGGGGTGGGGGCAGGAAACAGACTCCCTGCTGAGCAGAGAGCCCAATGTGGTGCTTGATCCCAGGACCCTGGGATCATGACCTGAGCCAAAGACAGAGGCTTTAACCCACTGAGCCACTCAGGCACCCCTCAAGGTCTCATTTTCAAACCTCTGGTGGAAACTAGCAGAATGAGCTGTATATAGTGATGACTCAACAAATATTTAATTTAATTAGATTTTCAAAAGGACCTGCCTTGATTAAACTTAGTATGAAAACTACACATATTTGTTTCATTTCAGGAAATCCAGGAAGGCCCAATTACCACAAATCATTTTCAAATGGAGACCAATAATATCCAAAATGCTGCTTCAGAACATCTCTTATTTACTCATCAAATCTGGTTGAAATATTTATTATGTGCAAGCCACTCTGCTCAGTGCTGAGAATGCAAAGAACACTATTCAAAGAGGCCAATGCAGAGAGTCAGGATTGCAAGTGGTAATCACCTGTTTTGTTGTCTGTGTTTGGTTTTCGACAAATGACTTGTATCTGTATTTTGTTCGTGTATTCCTCTCCACATCCTCCTTCTTTTCTTAGGCTTCCCCCCCCCCTTATTATTCTTAGTATTGTCTATCCTGGAAAATGAGCATTTCTGAAGGATTGGAAGAGGCAATGGGAGAGGAGGGTGGGGTAGCAGTTTATTGAAATTCAGACGACTTTCTCCAAATGTTTTCTCCATCTCCTGTGTTCTAGGATAGCAGAAAGGCCCTCTATGGCTGTGGAAAGTCCAATACGTTTCTGTTTTAGTATGATATGGTGTGTGTGTGTGTGTGTGTGTGCGCGCGCGCGCGCACACGCGCTTGTGCATGCGCACGTGCTCGCAGAAACACATGCATTCATCCATGTGTTTGTCTACATGTACACACACAGGCGTGCTGAGATCTTGTCTTCTTTTCCAGCGGTCTAAGATCAGAAGCGTTAGGGCTGTGCATTACCCTATTTTAATCTCTATGCTGTCACGCCCTTTTCAAAGACAGGTATTCTATAGATTTCTTCTTTCCATTCCACCTTCCTGGCCTCTCCTTTGAAACACAAAAGCATCAGAGGGGCTCCCATGGCCCACCCCACACCAGCACCTCGCTGTTCTAAGGGGGGGGGGTAGGGGTGGGAGGGCACACTGTTTGTCCCTGAAGTTGTGACGCAATCAGGGTGAACACAACTCAGAGCCCACTGCCTGGATTCTACTGCAATTTCATCCAAACTTTCAATGCTTTGGTCTAATTTTCATTGCACTTTGAAGCTTTTTAAAATTTATTTTCCTCCAGGGTTACGGACTTTCATTAGTGTTTATTGAAGATGAAGTGGTCTTTTCCGTTTTTCTCCTTGTTGTTTTTGGCTAGTTCCTAAGATGAAGAGGGGCAAAGAATCTTTTGCTCTGCCTTCTCTTCCCAGAATTCTCTCAGAAGGCTTAAAAGTAGTTGTGATGGGACTGAGCGAGAGAAAGATGGATGTCAAAAATTGTTGGCGATAGAATATTTAAGTCTAAGGGCGCCTGGGTCTCTCAGCTGGTGAAGCGACTGCCTTTGGCTCAGGTCATGATCCTGGAGTCCTGAGATCAAGTCCCGCGTTGGGCTCCCTGCTCATCAGGGTGTCTGCTTGTCCCTCTGACCTTTTCCCCTCTCATGCTCTCTCTCTCACTCTTTCTCTCTCAATTAAATAAATAAAATCTTTTTAAAAAAAAAAGAAAATTAGAATTTAAGATCTCAGAGGTGAAATATTAGTTGATGACAAATTTAAATATGCTTATCATATCAGAGGTAGAGTGGAGATGAAAAACAATGGAGATGAAGAGGTAAGGAAATTGTCAAGTGGGAGTCTTGATTTAATTATCCATGTGAAAATTGAAGAATACAGTCATCGGGGTTGAGGAGGCTATGCCATATATACCAAAATTCTCAGAGAATGGGTGCGAAATGGAAGCTATGGGATGGCAAGCGAGCAGCCATGCAAACATTTTATTCTGTGCTCAAGAGAGAAGCTGGATCCTATGAGGGTTTGAGAGAAAAATCCTATAACAGATGTAGTAAGCAAGGGCAGGCTTAGGGTGGCAATGTCTGCACGCATCAGCAAGAACTGGCAGAAACTGGGGGGAATACAGATTGCTCGAGGTGTATCTGTTAAAAGAAATGGCTCCTGCTCTCACATTAGTCCCAGGAGCACCAGCAGCATCTGGGCTCCTGCCTTTCTAGGTATTTTTCATGATACACAGAAACCACTGAAATCTGTTGGGAGAGTTTCTGATTTCATTAAATGTTCACAGTTGTATTTTTGCTGCTTCTTAAGTAATGATGGAACAGGAAGAAAAATAGGATCAGAAACTAATTGTGGCTGTTGCATCTTTCTAAGGGGATTGCTGAACTTATCTCCGGGACAGATAGTTCTTTTACAGATGAGAAGACGCTGGGATGCTTGGAAACGTGATGCTATGCCTGTGGTTTGGATGGGGCGGGTGAGAGAAAGACAGAAAGGAACTGTTGACAACAGAAACAAGAAGCATTTTGACTTACTGGGTGTGCACAGGAAGAGATTATTTAAGAGACAAGTCAAATGAGAAGGGAAGGGAGCCTGAAGAAAGGGATAGAAGGCAGGAGGTTTATGGACAGGCACGGACCATGATGAATACTTCTGCCGCAGAGATATGATAACAAATACCTAGAAACAGTGATGTCCTCCACGGAGTGTAGTGTTTCATTTCCATCCCGTACATTCCCATCTGTTACTGTCAAGTGTTCGCAGGAAGTTTTTTTTTTTCAAAATAGCTCTGTGTTGTTTATAATTTGAGAATTATAGATTAGGGCTGGATTTGGTTAGGATTGTGTCAGGTTCTGTGCGGCAGGAAACTTGAAATAAGGTAGCTGAAGTATGGGGGCACCTGGGTGGCTCAGTGGGTTAAAGCCTCTGCCTTCAGCTCAGGTCATGATCCCGGGATCCTGGGATCAAGCCCCGTATTGGGCTCTCTGCTCAGCAGGGAGCCTGCTTCCTCCTCTCTCTCTGTCAGCCTCTCTGCCTACTTGTGATCTCCATCTGTCAAAAAAAAAAAAAAAAAAAAAAAGATAGCTGAAGCTGAAGTATGATGGGAATTGTGTTTATTTCTCATATATAGAATTCTAGGGAAGGCAATCTAGGCAGGTATGCCAACTCTGTGGTCATCTAGGACCTGTGCTCCTACGTGTCTGTCCTGCCACCCTGAGGGTATGGCTTTTATCCTTGTGGTTCTATGCAGTTGCTACAGGAGCATGGAGAAAAGGAAGAAGAGCATATTTCCCTTTTCCTTGAGGCTTTCTGGAAGTTCCACATAACACCTTTATTTACATAGAACTTTCTATAGATCTTATTTACTAGTACCCAGAGACAAAGAAGACTGGAAAACTGAAACTTTTAGCTGATTGCAATTTTTCTAGGTAAAAATTAATGTTCTTTTATTTTAAGAGACAAGATGGTAATGTGTAATTGGAGGGCAATAAGATGTTTCTGCCACAGAAAGATGAAATCCAGCGGGGGGGACAAGTGGGTCAGCAGTGAACTATAGCTGGTCCACAGAGGAGAACCAAGCCATAAAGTGGACTGACTCAGAACAGAAACAAAAAGAATAAAACATGATTACTGCAGCATTATTTACAACAACCAATATACGGAAGCAACCCAGGTGTGTATTGATAGGTGAATAAATAAAGAAGCTCTCGCTCTCTCTCTCGCTCTCTCTCTCACACACACACACAGGAATATTACCCAACTACTAAAAAAAAAAAAAAAAAATACGATCATGCCATTTGCAACAACATAGATGAACCTAGAAGATATTATGCTAACTGAAGTAAGTCAGACGGGGAAAGAAAATACCGTATGATTTCACTTATATGTGGAATCTAAAAAAGAAAACAAATCAGCAGATGAACAAAAAGCAGAAACAAACCCATAAATACAGAGAACAAACCGATGGATGCCAGAAGGGAGCGGAGTGGGCAGATGAGTAAAATGGGTGAAAAGACTGGCAGTGTTTCAGAGGCTTCTAGTTAGGGAATGAATAAATCATGGAGATCAAAGGTATAGGTACCATGGATTTTTTTATGTCCTTTCCCCCAAATCGAAGTGTTTTCTTATTTCTTATCCTAGAAAGTCTGTTTAAGTATTTTGCTCAGTGTGATAACAGTTGATCAAATTTTCATTAAAAAGTTAGGCTAAAACAAGTTTTGTCAAATCTTACATTTTCAGGATTGATTAAGTGATTTATTGGTATGAGTCAAAGTTTGATAAGAAAAAAAACCAACAACAACAACAACAACAAAAACTAAAGAAACAGGGCACCTGTGGCTCAGTGGGTTGAGCCTCTGCCTTCAGCTCAGGTCATGATCTCAGGATTCTGGGATCGAGCTCAGCAGGGAGCCTGCTTCCCCTTCTCTCTGCCTGCTCTGCCTACTTGTGATCTCTCTCTCTCTCTTTAAAATAAAATCTTTTAAACAAAGAAAATTAAAGAAACATTAATTAAGCATTTCAAGTGGGAAGACATTTAATACAGTGAACTAGTGACTTAAAAATATACAGGAAGGGCTGGAGAAGCAGTGATTATGGAAAGCACTCACTATTACTCAGTTGTATCACAAGCCACGAAAGGTTTAGGAATTTTCAGGAATCACAGGGAACTTCCTCTCAAGATCTCAGCTCACCACTGCACCAGATGAATGATTACCAGGGGATATGAAGAAGTTGCAAAGAATCACTTCTGTTGAAGCCACAGAGTCTCCTTAATGGACAAAAGTAATGGCTTCTACTTCTTTCAGACTTCGTGGCCTCTGCTTAGTGCAGTCTAACCCAGAAACCTGATGACAGGGAACTCTGGGAAAAGCATTTCCTAGACTTCCAGTCACTTTGATAAGTTGAGAGCAAGACAAAAAATAAAGGTAGATGCTGGTTGCTCTCAAAAAAATAATAACGCAGTCACTCCTTTGGCTATTCAGCATCCATAAAGACCCTACTACTTGTATTTAAATTTTAAACAATAATAAAAATAACATCTTTAAAAAAATCTCATTGGATATTAACATAAATAACATGTTTTTAATGAAATAACTGTACTTCCTACATAAAACTTCCATGAAAAGAGTGGCAGTGCTTCACATTTTGCAAATGTCTCTGATACTTGCCTAACAGAGGACGGTTGCATTATCATATCTGCTTCTGCATTCTATCTTTTGTGATGTGTTGCTGTGGTTGAAGTAAATGAAAAAAATCCAGGTTTACACACATATATGTAGTTGAAAAAGAAAGGAGATTTTTGAATAGTCTTTATAAATAATTGGGAATAGTTTTCTTTGATACTGTACCCAAACTCAGCAAGTAATTTCTTAAAGGCTAGTTGTAATGTAGAATCTGAAACTATGAAACTTTATCAATAAATTTTCACTCATTAAAATCCATTGATCTGTCCATTGGTCTATTATGTAACTTAAATGTAGCTTTTACTCATGCATGATTTTTAAATATGAAACATTGAACATTTGGAAAATACTGTCATGTCGAATTACGCAGATCTCCCAAATGTTGCTGCATTTCATTGTACACTATCATGAAATCTCATTGGTACCACTACCAAATGCATCAGGAAAGTCTGTAAATATTGCAAAGCTGGCAAACTAATTGAAGTTCATATTTGAAGCTTAAATTGTGTGGCTGGCAATTAACTGTTAGTTGTTGTCTTTAAGTGACAGGATTACTTTGTCCATTTTTAAAAAAAGATTTTATTTATTTGAGAGAGAATGAGAGAGAGAGCATGAGCTGGGGATGTGGGGAGAAGCAGAAGGAGAAGGAGAAGCAGACTCCCATCAGCAGGCAGCCCAAGGTGGGGCTCAATCCCAGAGCCCAGGATCATGATCTGAGCCAAAGGCAGATGCTTGCTCAACCAACTGAGCCATCCAGGCACCCCAATAGTTTTTGTATTCTTAATCTCAGTCAAACAAATAGCTTATTGGACAAAATTATGTTTGGCCGATTAAAAATGTCCATTAAGTGATTGAATGACTAATATATATATTTTTAAAGATTTTTATTTATTTATTTGAGAGAGAGACAGTGAGAGAGAGCATGAGCGAGGAGAAGGTCAGAGAGCGAAGCAGACTCCCCATGGAGCTGGGAGCCTGATGCGGGACTCGATCCCGGGGTTCCGGGATCATGACCTGAGCCAAAGGCAGTCGTCCAACCAACTGAGCCACCCAGGCGTCCCTTGAATAACTAATATTATCCCTTTCCTACTAATCCATTTCCTTAGACAATATAATTTATGAAGGAATGGGCAAAAGATGGCACTCTGAGTTCCATTTGATGAAAAAATAATGGGATCAGAAAAAATAAAAGTTGTTAAATTAATATACTATTTAAAATTATATTTTAATGTGCATCCAATTTTCTTCATTGATTTCTGACTTCTTATTTTTTTAAATGTATTTCAATCATTCACTGCAATTGTTAAATCTCATTACCTAGTGAGATAGATTTCTGTGCAGTGAGTATATCTTACATATAGTAGGAATTTGATTTTTTTTTTTTTTTCTAAATAGTCACCTGTGTTTGTCTTTTACTAAACACAGGGCAGGATTTTCTGGGGTGCCCATGATGACCTCTTTCAGCAAATTTGTTAGTGCACCTTTTCCTCTCTCTGGAAACTTCATTGGCCATTCATTTTCTTGAAGTTGCTAACTTCCTTCTGACCCTTCAGTTTCTCCTCAAGTGTGTTTGCAGAGCATACTCAAATCTCTCTTGCTCTCTTCCGCCTGTAGAAAATGAGTCTACAGACCTTTATTTATTTTTCGATATTAACTAAAAATCAATATGGGAGATATTAAAAATTAAAAAGTCAATTCAGTCATCGCATCTTCCATCTGTGTTATTTGAACAGAGCTGTTTCCATTACATATATTCTGTCCCCTCAGCAGAGATGTCCCACTTTTCCCCGGCAATAAGCCTGGTTGGTTTTCACTTCCTTTCCCCTTCCTTTTGGGTTTTTTTTGGCTCAGGTCTTGAATATATTTTTTTAAATAGCACATTTAACTATCTGCCATCTGCAATGGACGATATCTTCTATTGTGTCCCCTTCATCCCCAACCTCTCACCTCTCTAAAATTCTTCCCTTGAAGCCTAAACTCCCAGCCGGAGGGTACTTAGAGATGGGGCCTCTGGGAGGTAATGAATTTAGATGCGGTCCTAAGGGTGGGGCGCCATGATGGGATTAGTGACCGTCTGAGAAGAGACACCAGAGAGCTTTCCCTCTCTCTGTCTCGCTCTCTCTTTTCATCCCAAAGTGAAAGCACAGAGAGAAAGTGGCTGGCTGGCGGCAATCCAGGAAGAGAGTTCTAACCCGACTCTGCCCCCGTGGGCACCCTGATCTCAGATTCCCATCCTCCAGACCTGTGAGAAGATAAATTTCTGTTAGGGCAGCCAGGCTATGATATTTTGTTGCAGCAGCCGGAGCGGACTAAAACACCACCTCCCTGGAAACATTTCTATCCTGTACCAATTCAGCTGCCTACTTCTTCCGCATCCACACTTGATGGAACTGTTGAGCAAATTGAGATTTCCAAATGACTAGGGACCCAATCTAGTTCTACTTATTTTAGCACTATCTAGCAGCCTTTGTAGTTAAAATAGGAGAAGTTCGTGGCAATTCTGATCCTTTTCTGGTTATTGCAAACTTTTTTGTCTCCATTTCCTCCCTTAGTCACCCAGGGGGGAAACTGCTGCTTCCACTTTCCTGGAGAGACTGCAAAGAAACATTGGGAATGGAGATTCTGGATTCGTGTCCTTAAATTCTGACACTTGCTTATTATGAGTGGTTGAGCAGACTATCTTTCCAGAGGCACTGTTTTTGCATCTGCAAACTGGGAAAATATCAGTGTCACAGGAAGTTCTGACTTGATAATAACGTGTTTTTATTTATTTCGATGAATTCCAATCACCCAGTTTGAGACTAAAATATAATCAATAAATATTGATTATTACCTTTGTTCATTTTAGAAATTTGAAACCGCTTTACTAGAATTCTCTCAGCTTCTAGCCACTGCACATTTAAAATTGTTCAGATTTTTTTGTTCTTTCCGTGCTTCCGTTAGAGTGTAATCTTTGCTTCCGCAGGCTCATTCCTCAGCTGTGTTATGCTTTCATGAAGTCCCTGTCCAATCATTTATACTGTCTCCTCTAACTTCATATTCTTCCTCCATGCTGGGTCCTTCCCATTAACCTTTAGATCTAGACAGGTTTCTCGCCTATTTTATTTTATTTTATTATTTTTTTTAATTTTTAATTTTTTTTTTTGGTCTTCATGTATAGTTTTTTTTATTAATTTTTTATTTTTTATAAACATATATTTTTATCCCCAGGGGTACAGGTCTGTGAATCACCAGGTTTACACACTTCACAGCACTCACCAAAGCACATACCCTCCCCAATGTCCATAATCCCACCCCCCTCTCCCAAACCCCCTCCCCCCAGCAACCCTCAGTTTGTTTTAAAGTAAAGCTCTCCCCTTCCCTTTCTCCTGATTACTCTTTTTTCCAAACCAGCTACCTTCCTGCATCCGGCCAATGGCTCACCACTCAAGATTCAGCTTAGCTATCACTTCTTCTAGAAAACCTTCCCTAATTCCTGCATTCTGGCTTAAATGCCTTTTTTTTTTTTTTTAATTTTTTTGAATGTCATCCCTTAGCAAACTGTTCCTCCCTGTCAAAGCACATAGCACGCTGGAATTGCCTCATTGCTTGTCGATGTCTCCAAAATACCGCAAGCTCCCTCAGGGCAAGAAACCTGTATTTATCTTCTTTATTATCATATCTTCAATATCGTGCACAGTGCTTGGGATATAGTAGGCATTCAATAGCCATTTATTAACTGAATAAAGAGAAACAGATATAAAGCTTACGGAAAAATAGAGAAGCTGGATATGTTAGAGACATTTTAAAACCATTGTCTTGACTACTCACTGACTTACATATTATCCTGAAGCTCTGTTATAGTTTGTAAGATATATTTAGAAAGTTAATGAAGTAAAGATTTGATGCTATGGAGGCCCAATGTTAATCCTTATGTAAATATAATTTAAGAGTAATTAAATGGTCATTGTACTTTTGAACTTCCTGAATAGGCCCCCCACTTTTTTTTTTGTCTGCAGTCAGACTTAATTTCTCTCAAGGGTAGGCTAAAAATTTGTGTAAAAGCTTTCCTTTTCTTTTTCTAGTCACAATAATAGTCTTGACATTCCCATATTCTGAATGGAACCAACTTTACTTAAAAGGGAGCTTGGAATGTTCTGAGCATGACACAGGATATATTGCTGGTGTTGTAAATCTTAGATCATTGAACGACACAATAGTCTCCTAGAGGAGATGCCAGACCCTCCGGCTTTTTTTGTTTTATCACGAAATGCGAAGGGCTACCAACTGGAAGCATTCTGGGGAACACAGTGTACTGGTTTGGCTCATAAGATTTTATGAAAGCTCTGCTCTCTGAGTTAAATTATATTGCCTGACTCCTAGGACACAGAGAATGTCCTATAACCAATAAAATATTTTAACATTCTTTCAGTCATGGTGTCTGGTTCCTTTCTGAAATTATGCCAGTCACAAAGGGCTGTGATGACTACAATAAAAAAAAGTGGTGGGTTTGATAGGTATGTGTAGCCATAAACACATAGCTCTCTCTGCTTTTATTCTGGGCCTAGACCTTAATTATTAAGACTTTTCCATCATTTAATCTTTAACAACGTCAAAGTCAAGGAAAACCCCTCTTCCCAGGAAATAGTATTGAAGTAGACATTAGAAAGAAAACATAGAAATGCCATATAGTTTGATCGGTACCAATAAAATGCCTTCTTGCTCAAGAGGGTAATTTACAATTCAGAGATCTACATCTCGTTCCAATCTCCACTCCTACCAGATCTCTGATAATACCACCATCCATTCTCCAGGGCCACATGTTCTTTCTCCCTCTCCTCTGGAGAATAGCTGAAGGATAGGAGAGATGTCATGCCCTTTATTGTGCTGCCTGTGAAAGTTGCAGAGGAAAAACAAGCAAAACAAACAAACAAAACAATGAAAAGTCTGGGCTAATGACCATTGTTTAGGACATTTCCTCACCGTTCTCTAGCCAGACTTGAAAATAATAAAATCAGAGGAAGATTACTATTTATTGTCCTATTTATTACAATATATGAAACAAGGACATATTAATGTCCTTTAACATTTTTTCTCAACTGAACATTTTTATGGATCAGTCAAGTGTTGACCAAGTTTCTTAATTGGCAACCTATGGACTTGTATATGAATGCACACCTTGCTGGTAACATTGGTTTTGTATATTTACACAAGTGCATTTTTCTTAGGTGATTTTGTCAGATTGCACAGGGAATTCAAGATCTGGAAGGGATTAAGTATTGCATATCTCTGTAAATAGAAATATATAGATATAGCTATAGATAAAAATACAGATGTAGACTCTATCAACTATATTTATAATATATATATAACCAAATATATGCATGTATATATGTGTAAATACAAATAAATACATATAAATATATATGTTTATAATATAGGCACATATGCATATAATACCTATCAACATTTAAAATTGTTGATATTTAGAAATGATCAAGGGTTTTATTAAAAAAAGGGGAGGATGCTGAATATATTGAACATTTTCTTGTAAGGAAACATAGATCATAAAGAGGTTCCTAGGATGATAAATCACTTGGGGAAAGAGAAAGAGATACAGAGATATCTCTGTATCTTCATGTGCAGCCAAGTCAAAGCACATAAAAGAATGGGTGAAATCAAGACCCTTTGTATAATTTCATCTTTCTTTTCATTTTCTTGATTTCATTTTTTAATTTTCCTTCTTGGTTTTCTTTTACCAAAATGACTACCCAATAAAAAAAAAAAAGGGCTATGTCTGCGGCACCTGGGTGGCTCAGTTGGTTAAGCGGCTGCCTTTGGCTTAGGTCATGAGCCCCATGTCCTGGGATCCAGTCTCGCATTGGGCTCCCCGCTCTGTGGGGAGTCTGCTTCTCCCTCTACATTCCCCCTGTTTCTGCTCTCACTCATTCTCTCTCTCTCAAACAAACAAATAAGCAAAATAAAATCTTTTTTAAAATAAAAAAAAAGGTAAATAAAAAATGGCTATGTCAATATTAACAATGGATGCACAAGGCATCCATTATGCACCATAATTAAATTAATTAATTTCATTAATGTCCTTTCATCACTCATCATAGGCACGTAGATTACTTTAGGATTAAGTCAGGACTAAAACAGCTGAAATGTAATATGATTTCTAGATTTAAGGTTTTTCTCTCCTCACGGGTACACAGACTTAAACTATATTCCCTGTTAGAAGGGCCAAGAAAATCGAACATTTTTATCATATGTACATACAGTTTTGAGGACCTAAAATCTGACATTGGACTTCTCCAACGCTTTTATGGGTGCCTCACGCTCCTTTCGACCATGCTTTGCATTTAGTTGGACAAGGTTCCTGTGGAACAATGCAGAGAAGATATACTTTAAAGGGGTCTCTGAGCACAGTTTTGTTCACAGTCAGTGATGCACTTTAGCCAGCAAGTGTTTAATTTGTAACTTAATAAAATTACCAAAATGTAGATCTTAAAACAGAGAGGTGTTTAAGAAATGTCTCTTTGGGGAGTGATTGCTATCAACCGCACATAAAGCACAATTGGAGATTGCACGAGTACTTACTGTAAAAGAGCATCTGCTCCCGTACCTATGAATCCTCTTGCTTATAAAGACGATCCAGCCCTGAGTGCACACAGGGAGGGGAGGCGGGCAGAGTGCATGGCTGGCAGCCTCAGGTGGGGAAAGGGATGGGGGCCGGGAGCATCTCTGAAAGCTTCTTGGAGGCACTAATGTCCAGCGTCTGTTTGCTAATATTGTTTTATCACTCTGCCAGGCCATATCCAGTTTATTCAATCTAATGTAGATAATGAACATGAAATCTTCAGGGTAGCTAAGGACATTTCCTAATGAATATAAGAACCTTAGAAAGGGAAATGATTATAATGGATGCAACAGTGTTCTCTGAATCACTAGACCGAGTAAATTGGACATGACATAATAGCTTCTTGTTTTTTCCCAGAGACTCACTCCTGCTCCTTAGAGAGGAATTCAATCATTGCTGTTTCGGTCAACTCTTTATCAGCTGTTTGAATTATTTGATGAATAGCTCCAGTGAATAACCCAGGGCCTGGAACTTTTATGAATAGCTTAGGATACTTGTCCGTGTAATAGAAGAATTTAGAATGTTTTGGCTAAGCGTATTTTCCTTGCCAACTCTTGTATCCGGTTAAGTGTAATGAAACCATGTACCCAACCGGGATCTTTTGAGAGCTGTCTTCATTTTCACTTTCATATTTCAGTAGAATAAAACCAATGAAAGCACTTCGGGGGTAAAGCATATCACAAGTTTCTATTAAGATTAACCCCTTTGGGGGGACCCTGGGTGGTTCAGTTGGCTGAGCCTCCAACTCTTGATTTTGGCTCAGGTTGTGGTATCAGGATTATGAGATCAAATCCCAGGTCAGACTCTGCGCTCAGCTGGGAGTCTGGTCTGCTTGTCCCTCTTCCTCACCCTTTCCTCCTTCTCCCTTAGCAGCTCTTGCTGGTGTATGCATGCTCTCTCTTTCTAAAATAAATAAAATAAAGTCATTTAAAAAATAAGATTAATGCCTTTTTTTTTAAAAAAAAACACTTTGTCCAGTGTGGGGCTTGAACTCACAACCCCAAGATCAAGAGTCGCATGCTCTACCGACTGAATCAGCTAGGCTGCCTGATTAATCCCTTTTATAAAGTAGATGATGCTGTTTAAAAATTGACATATGATCTTGTAGAGTTTAAATTATTTTCTCATTTAAATAATAACAATAATAATAATTAGTTCTCATATAGTGTTTATTTCCAGCTGAAGTTCTAAATTCTCTACAAAGGATAATTCTTTTAATTTTCACAACAGTTCTATGAGGTAGATACAATTAATATGTCTGTCTAACAGATGAGGAAGAGATCCAACGAAGTTGAGAAATACACCTGAGATCACAGAGCTGTAAGGTAGTTGAACTGAGATTTGAACCGATGCCCCCGAGTCTATGCTCTTCACCACTCTGCTATTCTACCTCTTGAAAATCTGTAATACAAGTTAAGATGGTTTAGTGTTTCTGATCAATATGTGGCAATATAAATATATTGGAAAAATATTTGTATCATTACTACAAAAAAGCAGTTAGCACTGAAATCCAGTGATATTTAGCCCTATCAATCAAGCTTAATTAAAGATGTTTAATGCAACAGACCTTATGGTTTTTTGAGCCTGCAAGGAAAAGAAATGTGTTTGGTTATGTTTCGCAATTAGGCTTTTGATTAAGAAAGAACAGGAAATATCAGGTTGACCAGCTGGAGGGTGGGGTGGGGGTTGGGCGCCATGGATAGACTTGGCCCCATAGGGGAGAGGGGGAAAAAAACAAAAAATCGCCTGAAAAGCTATATGTTCAGGCTCCACTTTCAGAGTAAAAACTCTAATTCTGCAGTCCTGCTTTAGGGAGAAGTGGAATGTAAGCATTCAGCATTGCTCTGATAGCAACTGGTTCCCTTGTGTTGCCTCCAAAAAGATGGGTCCATTATTCTCTCCTCTTGAGCTTTGCTATTTTATGCAGTCCGTCTCTGTTTCAACTGCTTTTACTTCTGCTGCTGACTCTATCATTACATGTTTCATGTTCAAACTCCCCAAGAGGGAGTATTTGTTTTAGTGAATTGTCACCATCTAGTATAAAAGCATTTCTTATGGACAGAATCCTGTGACAGTCACCTCTGGATGGCTATCTTGGGGTCCAACATCCACCCCTGCTCCAAACAGCTATGCCAAAGACTGACAATCTATGCATACAAAATTCCTAGGTCAATTCCCTCAGAAGACAGCTAAGCGTAGTTAAATACTCAACACATTGTGTGCAAATCATGACGCCATATATTTTTCCCCAAGTTTTCTAAGTATTAGTCAGTCTGAAAACTTTCCTCAATGAAGCTAGGTATCTATAATATTTAATAAAGTTCTTATTTAAAATTAATGAAAGTAGTGTTTCCTAAACACATAATTAAGGTAAAATTATTAGGTAAGTATTAGATTTGAAGAAATGTTATACAAATATGTATAAAGTTAAACTACAACATACAACTTTCTGATCTTTACACTTCTTTTCTCGCAGAGACTGAAGAATTGAGAGCAGATATTTCATTCATTGAAGAACTAGAAGTTTAATATTGAAATAAATTCTTTCAATAAGTCTTCAATTGTTTGGCTCTGTAACTATTGGTTTCTTTTTATTTCACTGTTAATAGAAGAAACAATTACTCTGTAATTTCTAGGGCATGAATGTGCCTTTCAAACTTTAAAGACTGTTGGTACAAGTCATAAGATATATTAAACTGAAAGGATTCAGTCCCAGCAGATGAATGTGTGTCCTTTCTTGTGTGTTATTACCTTGACTTAGTGATGGCACTTCCCTGACGGATTATTCACCCAAGCTTCCCCCACTATCAGGAATCTTTTATCCCAGTATTCTTGTGACAGTTTAATATGGCAGACCTCCGCGCTGATCCTCATATAGTAAGCAAAATGATCTGTTGGGAAAGGAGAAGAAACCAAAACGAGAATAAAAATGAGTTGTGTTGAACTTCGCTTTCTCAGAAAACTGAGACACTCATGTCTGAACATTTTTACAGTGTTCTTCCTTTTGTTAAACCTTGATACATTTTGAAATAATTGTTTTTCTTTTTTTATTCTTGAGGCCAAATTGGTCTATAATGTTATATATGCCTTGGGAGTACATCATTACGATTGCATATTTGTATATTCTCTGAAGAGATGACCACCATAAGGTGAGTCACTAACCATCACCAGTCAGTTGAACCTCTTTACCTGTTTCACCCACCCCTTACCACATTCACCTCTGGTAACTACCAATCTGTTCTTTGTATTTACAATCTTATTTTTAATTGGTTTTGTTTTTTGGATGTCACATATAAGTGAAATCATCTGGTATTTGTCTTTCTCCATCTGACTTATTTTACTTAGCATAATATCCTCAAAGTTCATCAATGCTACAAATAGCAAGATTTCCTTCCATTTATGGCTGAATAGTGTTCCATGGTGTCTTTCCATATCTATCTATCTATCTATCTATCTATCTATCTATCTATCTATTATTTATCGTATCTTCTTACCTACTCATCAATCATTAGACATGTAGGTTGTTTCCATATCTTGACAATTGTAAATAATGCTGCAATAAACATAGGGGTTCATATATATTTTTAATTTGTGTTTCCATTTTCTTTGGGTAAGTACCCTAGAAGTAAAATCATTGGATCACATAGTAGTTCTATTTACATTTTTTAGGACACTCCACATGTTTATCATAGTGGCTGCACCAATTTACATTCCTGTCAACAAGGTAGAAAAGTTCCTGAATTCCTTTTTCTCGACATCCTCTCCAACACTGGTTATTTTCTGTCTTTTTGATAATTGCCATTCTAATAGCTGTGAGGGGATTCCTCATTGTGGTTTTGATTTGCATTTACCTGATGATTAGTGATATTGAACACCTTTTCATGTGCTTGTTAGCTATCTGTATGTCTTCTGGGGGAAAATGTCTATACAAATCCTCTGTCCATTTTTAAAATCAGGTTGTTTGTCTTTTGTTGTTGAATTTTATGAGCTCCTTATATATTTTGGATGTTAACCCTTTTTTGGATATATAATTAGCAAACATCTCCCATTCAGTAACTTGCCTTTTCATTTTGTCAATGATTTCCTTCACTGCGAAGAGGCTTCCTAGCTTGATATGGTCCTGTTTGTTTAATTTTGCTTTTTTCCCTGTTGCCTTTGAGATCAGATCCAGAAAAACATCACTAAGACTCATGTCAAGGAGCTTATGGTCTGTTTTTCTTCTAGAAGTCTTATGGTTTTAGGTCTTGGATTTGTATCTGTAATCCATTTGGAGTTTGTTTTGTGAATGGTTTAAGATGGTGGTTTAGTTTGATTCCTTTGTATATGGCTGTCCAGTTTTTTGAGCACTGTTTGTTGAAGAGGCTGTCCTTTATTGTATACTCTTGACTCCTTTGTTGTAAATCAGTTAACCATATATATGTGGGTTTATTTCTGGGCTATCTATTCTGTTCTATTGATCTGTGTGTTTGTTTTTAATAACAATGAAATAACTGTTTTGATTACTACAGGCTTATAATATAATTTGAAATCAGGAAGTGTGATATCTCCAGTTTTGTTCCTTTTTCTCAAGATCCTTTGGCTATTTGGGGTATTAAGTGGTTTGATACGAAATTTGGGATTATTAGTTCTATTTTGTGAAAAATGTCATTGAGGTTTTGATAGGTATTGCATTGAATTTGTAGGCTGCTTCAAGTAAGATGGACATTTTAACAGTGTTCTTCCAATCCATGAGACCAGACTACCTTTCCATTTATTTGATATTTCCATATCTTATTCAATTTCTTTCATCATTGCCTTATAGTTTTCAATGTATGGTTCTTAGAGCACCTTGGTTAAATGTTTTCCTAGGTATTTTATTTCTGATGCAATTGTAAATGGAATTATTTTCTTAATTTCTCTTTCCAATAATTCATTATTAGAGTAGGGAAATGTAACAGATTTCTATATATTAATTTTTCATCCTGCAATTTTACTGAATTCATTTATTAGTTCTAACCTTCTTTTGATGGGGTCATTAGGGTTTTCTATATATGAAACCATGCCATTTACAAATAGTGACAATTCTATTTCTTCCTTTTCATTTAGATATCTTTTATTTCTTTTTTTGCCTAATTTCTAGGACTTCAATACTACATTAAATAAAGTAATGAGAGTGGGCATCCTTGTCTTATTTCTGACATAGAAACAAGTGCGATTCTGTGTGGGTTTGCCATTTATGGTCTTTATGATATTGAGGTACATTCCTTCTATACCATTTTGTTGAGAGTTTTTATGGTAAATGGATGCTGAATTTCATCAAATGCTTTTTCTGCTTCTGTTGAGATTATCATATGATTTTTATACTTCATTTAGGTCATGTGGTATATCACATTGATTGATTTGAGAATGTTGAACCATCCCCCATCCTTGGAATAAATCTCATTTGATCATGGTGTATGATATTTCTAATGTCTTGTTGAATTTGGTTTGCTAAGCTTTTTTTTTTTTTTTTTTTTTGAGGATTTTTACATCTATGTTCATTAGAGATATTGGCTTATAAGTTTTTTGGTTATTGCTTTTTGTTTTGTGGTGTCTTTGTCTGTTTTTTTTTTTTTTTTTTTCACCAGGGTAAATCTGGTCTCCTAAGTTGACTTTGAAAGCATTCTTTCCTCTCCAATATTTCGGAAGAGTTTGAGGGTAGGTAGTACATCTTTGAATGTTTGATAGACTTTACCTGTGAAGCTGTCTGGTTCCAGACTTTTTTTTTTGGGGGGGGGGATTTTTTTATTACTGATTTGATCTCCTTGCTAGTAATTGGTTTATTCAAATTTTCCATTTTTTCATGATTCAGACTTAGAAGATTGTATGTTTCTATTTATCTATTTCTTCTAGGTTTTACAATTTGTTCATGTGTGATTGTTTCTACTGGTCTTTTATGATCTTTTGTATTTTTGTGGTATCAGTTGTAACTTCTCCTTAATTTATGATTTTTATTTATTTGAGCCAGCTTTCTTTTTCTCAGTGAGCACAGCTAAAAGTTTGTCAACTTTATTTATCTTTTCCAAAAACCAGTCTTACTGCCATTGATTTTTTATTGTCTTTTTAGTCTCTATTTCATTTGCTTGTGCTCTGATCTTTAATTTTCTTCCTTCAACAGATTTTCTTCATTGATCTATTTCTTTCTTTAATCTTTACTTCATAATTGGAATTCAACTCAATGTGTTTTTTTGTTACAAATAATTTTATTTTATATTTGTCATTAAAAAGATTCTCCAGCACATGTTACCTTTTGTGAATGCAAAACTCTATTGTGTGGATTTATTCCCCCTGCTGATCTCTGGAAATGTATTGTGAATTGTCTATTATACTAAATTCTGGCTGAACTTTGGTTCCAAGTAGCTTAGAGACAGCTCTGTGCCACTCATTAGTGAAATGTTTTTAAGCCCATGGTGGCAGGTGAAGAAGAGATTCATAAAATATTTATAAAAAATTGAATAAACTGGTTTCAGAGTGGGGAATATGGCACTAAATTGCACTACAATTTGAGGTGAGTCACTTAACCCCTCAGCCCTCTGTTTCTTCACTGGCAAAAGGGATATACTACTATTTGTCCTCAGAGGTGACTGTGAATTTTAAACATTAGTACCACGTTTGGCACATGTGGCCATTTCTAGGTCATTTGAAAATATTATTATTTTTATTAGATAAATTTAATTCCCTAAGAAACAGAGGCTCCATTGTTAAATAATGTATTATTGGCAGAGAAATACAGCTAACATATAGATAATTCATCTTTCAGTTACCTGTGGTGCTGTAGAACACCAGACTGTTACAGATAGAAGGGACTGATTTAATTTAGTATATTTAGGATTTGACCCTAGGTGCACTAGAGATTTCATTTAGGTCCCTCAGGGGCCCCAGGGATGTGGGGGAAGGAAGCAATTTAGTGGGATTTCACATTTTCATCCCCTGTTTTCATAAAAGAAATTCAACCTTTTTTAAATGTATCTTTGGTGTATTGCCAAATGATTTCAAAGTATTTTTCCAAAAAGTGTTTGAAGATCACTAATCACAATCAACATCCTCACCTATAGATGCAACCACCAATCTCCAAATCCATCCTTAAGTCATGTTTGTCTGTGATTCTAGTTGCTAAAAGAACTATAGAGGAAAATAAAAAGGAGAGGAAGGTCTTAGAGCAACGTTTTTAACCTTGGCTTCCCATTGGAATCACCTTGAGAGATTTGAAAATCTTGAAGCCCAGGTCGTTCCCCAAACCAATTATATCAAGCCTCCATGGGTGATTCTGATGAGCAGCCAAAGTTGGAAAACACTGGCTTAGCAGGCGGGAGAGGTGACTTTGACTTAAGTTGGTAGGGAAATGTGTATGGAGAAAGTAGGCTCTGAATAGGATTCCAGAGATAGACTAAATTTCAATGGAAAAAGGTAGGGGAATTTTAGGTGATTTGGTAATATTAATTTCACAGAATAAATAGGAGTGAATAGAAGAAGAGAGCGAGAAAAGGGACAAAATCAGAAGAATAAAATGGTCTTAAAATTTAGAAATAACTTCATATGTCAAATTCTGACTCTTTTATTTATTACCTGTGAAAATATGGCCAAATTACTTAATCAACTAAATCTGTTTCTTCATCTGCAAAATGGAAAATAAAAGGGCCCATGAGATAAATACTACTTGAGAAAATTGATTAAACTACTTTTCTCAATATCAATTTATGGGAAACTCTCAATATTTGGTGACCATTACCATAGTCATTATTACCAATAGATGGCATTGAAAGTTAAAGACTGTCACTTGATTACAATAAGGAGTCAATTGGGCCCAGATTGTGGAAAGCCTTGAATGCCAGAATAAGCAGAGTTTTCCTTTTTACCTGTTCCTGGAGCTTAAGTTTTTGAGCACAGGACCAAAGCAACTGAAATAATGGGTTAGCTGCATATAAGGGCAGTGTGCAGGAATGATGGAAGAGTGGAAGGCAGTAGCTGGGAGACTTGGATAGGAGAGGCTACATCCCAGGAATGAAGTCCCTAGATTATAGCAGTTGGAACTTCCGAGAAAAACTTATAAAAGAGATATTATAACTTATAATTAGAGACTTATAAACTTATAAAAGAGATACTAAGCTTGAAATAGTGACAGAAGAGCCAATACCTAGTTTGGAAGGAAAGAGGAGCAGTTCATTGTACACCTTTCCAGCCTGAAGTTAGGGCAGAGCTGTTAAAAAGAAGGGGAGCAGAGAGTTGAAAATGTAATATGTATATCAGGAGGGGGGGATCAGACATGATAATAAAGTTTGATAATCACTCAAGTAGAAGTCCTAGTTGATAGTGTGAGGGTAGCTGAGATCCCAAGGGAAGACTGTTAAGCAAGAGGAACAGAAGGGTGTTCAAATTCCACAGAGGAGAAAAATTTGCCTTTACATGCTCCCCCTCATTCTCCCTTCCCCTTTCTTACTTCAGTTGACCCTTGAACAACATGGCTTTGAACTGCATCGATTCACTCATGTGCAAGATTTTTTAAAATAAATGCAGCATGGTTCTAGAAATGCATTTTTTTCTTTCCTGTGATTTTCTTTGTGCATTCTTAATGAAGAATATTTCTGGCAGTTGGTTTTGAGGTATAAAAAGGGACCATGATTCAAGAGGCAGATATTGGAAGATAAGCAGAAGGCAGAGGGAGCCTAAGGGATTCTGTGCCACTGGAGCACAAAAGTCTCCTATGCTGGGGACTGGGAACAGACTCACAGATCAGTAGTTGGGGGGAAAGGACTTTAGGACAGTCCCTCAGACTGAAACCTGCAGCTGCGGGGACACGTGTGTGAACTGGGGGTCGCTGGTGGTTTTAGAAGCACAAAAGAGACATACCTGGACCTGGAAACAAGGACTGGGAGTGCTGCAGTGGGATGCACAACCCAGGATGCTGCGGTTTTTAGCAGCACAGACAAAAACGGAGACAGTGTGGCCTGGACAGCTCACTGGAGAGCAGACTGTGGTCTCTCTGTTCTGAGACAGAAGTTTTGATATGGTCACTTCTGCTTTGACTCTTGAAAAAGACACAGAAGGCCACCAGGGAAAGCCATCAGAGAACAAAACTCCCCCCAAACCAGTTTTCATTGGGCGCATCTTGCAACAGGGGGCAGAGCTCTGCCCAAACAAGGTTGCCTGAGTAACAGCGCCACACCTCCCCCAGAAGACAGGCTGAAAGAACAGGAGGCCAACAACCCTAAGGTCCTTATAAAACAGGTGCATCTTTCTTGGGTTGTGGTCAATAATTTGCACTTTGTTCATTTCCTCAACCACCCCTCAACAGAATGACTAAGAGGAGGAACACTCAATACAGAAAAAATTCAGAAATGGTGACCTTGGCCACAGAACTAATGGATATAAGCAAGATGTTGGAAATAGACTTCACGGTAACAGGTATGCAGACAACAGCTAGAATGGAGAAAACCAGTAATAGATTCTCTATGTTGGGCAGAAATGAGAGCTGATCTGGCAGAACTTAATGCTATCAATGAGATCCAATCTAATCTAGATAATCTAACAGCTAGGGTAAATGAGGCAGAAGAAGGAATTGGTGATATGGAAGACAAACTGATAGAAAAGAAGAAGGAGCACCTGGGTGGGCCTCTTCCCTTGGCTCGGGTCCTGATCTCAGGATCCTGGGATTGGGCCTCACATCAAGCTCTCTGTTTAATGGGAAACCTTCCTCTCCTCTCTCTCTCTCTGCCTGCCTCTCTGCCTGCTTGTGATCTCTGCCTGTCAAATAAACAAATTTAAAAGAAAAGAAAAGAAACAGGAAGAGGCCTGGAACAAACAGCTTAAAATACATTAAAACAGAATTAGAGAAATAAATAATGCTATGAAACATTCCAGTGTCAGAGTTATTGGGATCCCTGAGAGGGTGGAGAAAGAGAGGGGACTAGAAGATGTATTTGAGAAAATTATAGTTGAGAACCTCCCTAATCTTGGGACTGAAATAAGCATTTGTGCCCTAGAGGCAGAAAGGACCCCTCTCAAGATCAAGGAGAATAGACCAATGCTCTGGCAAGTAATAGTAAATCTCACAAATCTTAGAACCAAGGAAACCATCTTGAGGGAAGTTGGGGGAAGGCATTCCTTGTGTACAGGAGAAGGAACATCAGAATAACATCAGACCTGTCCACAGACAGCTGGTAAGCCAGAAAGGGCTGGCAAGACAGATTCAGGGTACTAAATGAGAAGAACATGCAGCTAAGAATTCTTTATCCATCAAGGCTGTCATTCAGAATGGATGGAGGGATGAAGAGCTTCCACGACCAGCAAAAACTGAAAGAATATGTAACAACTAAGTTAGCCCTGCAAGAAATATTAAGGGGGATTCTATAAAAGGAGAAATACCCCAAGAATGATATCGAACAGAAATTTACAAAGAAAATCTATAGGAACAAGGACCCAGTGGCAACATAATGGCAATAAAACCATCCCTTTCAATAATCACTCCCAAGTGAATAGCCTAAATCCTCCCATAAAATGGCATAGGGTTGCAGACTGGTTATGAAGGCAAGACCCATCCATATGCTGTCTACAAGAAACTCATTTTGAGCCTAAAGGTATCTCCAGACTGAAAGTGAAGGGGTGGAGAACCATCTTTCATGCCAACGGACCTCAAAAGGAAGTTGTGGTAGCAATTCTCATTTCAGACAAATTAGATTTTAAGCTAAAGACTGTAGTTAGAGATACAGAAGGACACTATATCATTCTTAAAGGGTCTATACAATAAGAAGATCTAACAATTGTAAATATCTATGCCTCCAACCTGGGAGCAGTCAACTACATAATCCAACCATTAACCAAAATAAAGAGACATATTTATAATAATACATTAACAGTAGTAGACCTTAACACTCCATTCTCAGCAATAGATAGATCATCTAAGCAGAAAATCAGCAAAGAAACAAGAGCTTTGAATGACACACTGCACCAGATGGACCTCATAGATATATACAGAACATTCCACCCTAAAACAACAGAATACTCATTCCTCTCTTTAGAATAGACCACACAATGGATCACTCAACTGATACCAAAAGACTGAGATTATTCTCTGCATATTCTCAGACCACAATGCTTTGAAACTGGAACTCAATCACAAGAAAAACTTTGGAAGAAATTCAAAACACTTGGAAGCTAAAGACCATCCTATTCAAGAATGTTTGGTTCAACCAGGAAATAAAAGAAGAACTTAAACAATTCATGGAAACCAAGGAGAACAAAGATACACCAGTCCAAAACCTATGGCACACAGCAAAGGCAGTCTTAAGGGGGAAATACATAGCCATCCAAACCTCACTCAAAAAAATAGGAAAATCCCGAATACACAAACTACCTTTACACCTTAAAGAACTGGAGAATCAATAACAAATTAAGACTAACTCATGTACATGAAGGGAAATAATTAAGATTAAAGCAGAGATTAATTAATCAGAAACCAAAAATACAGTAGAACACATCAATGAAACTAGAAGCTGGTTCTTTGAAGGAATTAATAAGATCAATAAACCACTGGCTAGATTTATCCCAAAGAAAAGAGAAAGGACCCAATTTAATAAAATTATGAATGAAAGGGGAGAGGTCATGACTAACACCAAGGAAATAGAAACAATTATCAGAAATTATTATCAACAGCTATGTACCAATAAATTAAGCAACCTAGAAGAAATGGATGTGTTCTTGGAAAGCAATAAACTACCAGGACTACACAGAGAAATTGACAACCTGAATAGACCAATAACCAGTAACAAGATTGAAGCAGTGATCAAAAACCTCCCTAAAACAAGAGTCCAGGACATGATGGATTTCCTGGGGAATTCTACCAAACATTCAAAGAAATGGTACATGTTCTCTTGAGGCTGTTATGATAAGTAGTAACAGAAGGAAAACTTTCAGGCTCTTTCCATAAGGCCAGCATTACCTTGATTCCAAAACCAGGCAAAGAGCCCATCAAAAAGGAGAATCACACCAATATCCCTCATGAGTATGGATGCCAAAATTCCCAACAAGATCCTAGCTAAGAGGATCCAATAGTGCATTAAAAGGATTATCTATCATGACCAGGTGGGATTTATCCGTGGGATGCAAGGGTCAATCAATGTGATAAAACACATTAATAAGAGGAGAGAGAAGAACTACACGGTCCTCTCAATTGATGCAGAAAAAGCATTTGACAAAATACAGCATCCTTTCTTGATTAAAACTCTTGAGAGTTTAGGGATAGAGGGAACATTCCTCAATTTCATAAAATCCCTCTATGAAAAACCCACAGCAAATATCATTCTCAATGGGGAAAAGCTGAGAGCATTTCCCTTAAGAGCAGAAATACAATAAGGATGCCCACTCTTGCCACTATTGTTCTACTTAGTACAAGAAGTCCTAGCAACAGCAAGCATACAACAACAACAAAAAAAAATATGTTCAAATTGGCAAAGAAGTCAAACTCTCTCTCTTGCAGATGACATCATACTTTATGTGCAAAACCCAAAAGACTCCACCCCCAAATTACTAGATCTCACAGCAATTTGGTAATGTGGCAGGATACAAAATCAATGCACAGAAATCAGTTGCTTTCTTACACACTAACAATGTTACTGTAGAAAGAAATTAGAGAATCAATTCTATTTACAAAAGCACCCCAAACCATAAAATACCTTGCAATAAAGCTAACCAAGGAGGTAAAAGATCTATGTTCTAGGAACTACAGAACAGTCATGAAAGAAATTGAATAAGAAGCAAAAAAATGGAAAAGCATTTCATGCTCATGGAACAGAAGAATAAACATTGTTAAAATGGCTCTGCTTCCCAGAGCAATCTATACTTTCAATGTCATCCTGATCAAAATACCAATAGCATTTTTCAAAGTGCTGGAACAAACAATCCTAAAATTCTTATGGACCAGAAAAGACCCTGAATCATTAAGAAAATTTTGAAAAAGAAAAACAAAACTGGAGGCAACACGTTGCCTGACTTCAAGTTATACTACAAAGCTATGATCACCAAGATAGCATGGTACGGCACAAAAACAGACACATAGACCAATGGAACAGAATAGGGAGCCCAGATATGGACCCTTAACTCTATGGTCAAATAATCTTTGACAAAGCAGGAAAAAATATTCAATGGGAAAAAAGACAATCTCTTCAATAAATGGTGCTGGGAAAATAAGACAGCTATATACGGAAGAATGAAACTCAACAATTCTCTTACAGCATACACAAAGATGAATTAAATGGATGAAAGACCTCAATGTGAGACAGGCATCCATCAAAATCCTAGGCACTAGCCTCTTTGACATCAGCCATCGCAACTTCTTTCAAGACACGGCTCCAAAGGTACTCACTACCCCTCATTCTCTTTCATACACTTGAGATTTTGCATATCGTTTCCACTGACTGGAATGTTCTACTTTTCTCCTGAGCCACTCTCCTCGGCCACATGTTCCCTTCAAAACAGAGACAGTTTCTTTTTCCTCCTCTTCATAGCCTTCTCCATTCTCCCAGTCTTTTCCTTCTTTTGTTTTCTATTAACACTCTGAATATATTTTTATAATAATATAAGTTGAATTGTGATTTTATGTTTATTTTGTCTCTCTGATTAAACAGTGGGTTCCCATTATGTTATGTGTTTAATTACGGATGTTTAATAAACTCTTATTGAATAAATGAGTAAGTATTTCTCTTGGCTCTACTTCAATGCTTGTCTACATGCTGTAAACCACTAGGGAGGATCTGAAAATGTATAGAAGTGCTATTTTTAATAAAGGCTCATGAGTGCTGTTGGCATTTGATGCCTAAATACTAGGAACACGAAATATACTGCAAAGTGTGGGACACTATTTACAGTGAGCAATTGTTTCTTCCCAAATGTCAAAGGGGACACAACTGAAAACACTGATCTAAAGAGTGCCGAGCATATAGTAGCTACTATCGAGCACAATTTCAAGCAGGATTTCTCAATCAACAAGTAGGATATATCTCTATCTAAGGGGCAAAATCATGTTTGAAGTTGTTTTCAAGTACCATGGGGCAAGAGAGGAAAGGATATAACACAGGCAGAAAAGGGAGTTCTAAAGTAAATTGAGTTCTGTTTTTGATACGAGTACTTTTTAAATTAAACCAGAATGTTCTTTTTCCTTTAAAACATAAGTTACATAACTTTATTAAACACTGAAAAAGATTGTCCTAGAGATTTCACAATAATCACTATTTATTTAGAGTCTTAATATCTTGACAATTGTATGAAGAGGGGGTCAATATAATTTCTGATGTGCGTAGGAGAGAGATCTGTTCTGTAGAAATGTTTTCTGACTAAAGTTGTATCGATTCTTCCTGAAGAGTAATTATTTTCTATATTTTTTGCTATAACAAAATTGAATTGAATTACTGTCAGATGATCCCAAAGAGCCAAAACAAAGTTAAAAAAAAAAAAGAAGAAGAAGAAGAAAGAAAGAAAAGGAAAATAACTTGTTCAGTTGCCTTACTTTGGATAGGGTCATAGTTTTGGTTTTTTTTTTAGTGATCTATTTTTTTAAATTTATTTTTTATTTTCAGCGTAACAGTATTCATTATTTTTGCACCACACCCAGTGCTCTATGCAATCCGTGCCCTCTATAATACCCTCCACCTGGCTCCCCCAACCTCCCACCCCCCACCCCTTCAAAACCCTCAGATTGTTTTTCAGGGTCCATAGTCTCTCTCATGGTTCACCTCCCCTTCCAATTTCCCCCAACTCCCTTCTCCTCTCTATCTCCCCTTGTCCTCCATGTTATTTGTTATGCTCCACAAATAAGTGAAACCATATAATAATTGACTCTCTCTGCTTGACTTACTTCACTCAGCATAATCTCTTCCAGTCCCGTCCATGTTGCTACAAAAGCTGGGTATTCTTCCTTTCTGATGGAAGGGTCACAGATTATTCACTGGAGAGTCAGTACCTGTTTCAGAGTTGTTTATCAACCCTTGTCAGAACTTCGTGTTTACTATGGGGGTTCTTACAGGACCATTTCTTACCCATTCATTACGAATCTTTCCAAGCTCCAGGTAACTGTTTCCTCCATAGCAGAGTCACTTAGTGAAAATACAGTATGAGCTGAAGCAGACTATTTCTAAGGAGTTTATTATTTCCTTCTGAAGGAGGGAGATGTTTTCTTGGGCTTTATGAGAAGTGGGATATGGAGCCCAGTGGCACACTTCTATGTGCTATAAAATTTCCAAGGTCCGGAATGCGTATCAGTTATCTACCTCATAACAGTGTAGCACTATTTTTGGCATGGGACTCAAAAACATTTACATATATTAAGCAAGAAAAATAATTTACTGTAATTATAAACACTTTCTTCAGGATATATCTCTATAGTTTTTCCAAACAGATGAAATCATTGGAAGGGTGACCTACACAATAGCTTTTTTTCATTCTTACATGAGAAATGATAAAGATACAGAAATAGATTCCACATTTATTAAAGGTACTCTTATCTCCATCTCTGTTCCAGTTCCTCCCTCAAAAAACATACCAGAAATGAAACCCCTTGAAGAAATAAACATTTATTATTTTTTAAACCTAGTGACTAACCGTATTTCTGATCCCCAAATAATGCTTAATCATAGTTGTTGAATAGATGGTTTAGTATTTTATAAGTTTTCTACAAGGAAATGAAAGTAATCAATTTATCAGTAGGCTGTCATATGGAGATGGACCACAGGGTGGCACCAGAGTACTTGAAAGTAAGTGCATTTAGGTATACCTATTCTAAAACAAGGATGGGTTACTGTTCTTTTAAAAAAAATACTTTTAGATTTTTATGTAAATGACTTAATAAAAACATGATTAAAATTTTAAATTAAAAAAATTTCTGGGTTCTATTTTGTTCTTAAATGTGAGAGCACACTGAGGAAGCATCTTAACAAACAAAACTGTGGACCAAGTCAGAGATGGAGAGCCCAAGAAAGGATGTGTAATGAGGAACATTCCATGGGCTGGCAAAAGTGGCTACTTCGCTCTAAAGCATGCACACTACAGAGAGGTATCTATAGATGTGTGTGTGTGTGTGTGTGTGTATAATACATTTATATATACTTTGTATATATATCTCACATATTTATATATTAAACATGCAAAAATACACAAAGTATCTATGTAAAATACATGACTATGTATATACACATGTGTAATTTATTATATATTAATATATTATATATAGATATCTTGTGTATACTTCATGTATACATTATACATAATATATGATATATATTATACCTGTATTTCTACTCTATTTGACCTATGTATCTACCAATCAAAGCAGAAGATTTTCTTCAAAGGAAGCAGACTGGGCTGTTTTGTGCCATCATGCCTTTTCTAGAACTATTCTCTGTCTCATGTTCCTTTCCAGATTCCACTCAGAAACCCTTTCCTTTATGAAGCCTTTTTCTCATGTGTCTCCCAAGACAAAGTTATTACTTGCTTTATTGTTTGTGCCCTGTTGTTTCCTTACACAATTTTATATCAATATCTATGCCTTGTAAGCACACTCATTTACCTTACTACTTGATTTATTTTATTTGTTAGTCATTTGAGAAAGGAATTTTATCTCATTGGGTTTTGACTCCCAGAGCCTGGCACATAATAGAAACCTAAAAAAATGTTTCATGAATAAATGTTCGACTTTTTATGCTGAGAAAATGTGATGAGAAAAATGAACAGAAGAGAGACTGTTCTGGTTTAAAATGTCAACATTTTCTGGCAAATGTTGACATCAATCACATTTAATCAATAACAGTGATCAGGAGTTTATAAATTCATCATTATTTTACTAATATTAATAGAAAAGTAGCATTAAATGGTAACTATTCTTTCTGTATTTGGGAGTGTGGGGTTGATGATACTGCAGGGAAACAGGATTTGTCACCCTAAAATATGCCTCTCTGGCATAAGGATTATTTTACACTGATTATTTTTAAGAAACTATATATATAGGAGAAACTCTGAAAACTAAGAAATTACCCTTTTCTAAGAGATATTTACATTTACTAGTGAAATCTCCATTTGTAAAGTTATCTCTCTTTCTTTATAAGGAAGAGGAGGATGACTAAATTCTCTAGAAACTTAGATGACTGGCTCACCCTTCCGCAGACTTTCTATTGTCTTTAGCTGGAAATGGCATTTAAGGTGCTGGTTTGGGACATTTAGCAGAGTAATTCAGTTTTCCTGGGGTCTCCCACATGTTTCAGAGGTATACATGTTACTAAAGTTCTATTTTTTTTTTCTGTTAGGCTGTCTTTTATTCCAGGGAAGGGAGGTAGAGAAACTTAGCCAAAAATCTAGAAGGGTAGAGAGAAAATTATTTTTCCTACCCAACAAAACTAAGCTTAATAGATAATGAGGATTAGATAGATCACTGCTGTCTCAGTCATTTTGCACATTAACTTGTACTGTAAAACATCCCTCTTTCTCTATTCACTTCATCTGTAAACCAGATCAATTAAAACTAGACTCAACATTGATCCTTCCATATGCTGGTTGGCATTCCTTCATCAGCTAGGAGTTTAGATTTCTAATTTTTTTAAACCCCCTGTTTACAAACCTTCTGCTTATTCTTGAATAATGCAGCAATGCTAAAATCCTGAGCCAACAATACTTAATTTTCAAGAGCCAAATGCTCAGCTAAATAAAGATACAGTATCTTGGAGATATGTGGATTAACAAACACTTCTGTGACTAGTTTAATGTCTTTGAAGAAGTGTTTAAAATAATTAAGTTTGCGTTATATAAAATTGGAATAGTATTTTCAGTGGCAATACTTGGTAAAAAACACAGTATTTTAATTTCTGTTTTTAACAGTGGAAAATGGAGTTGACCAAGATTTCATTTCTGCTACATATCAATACACTAATGATACACACGCCTGTACACACAACACGCACATACCCATACACACACCCCTTGATCTTCAGTAATTAAGATCTTCCATGATTTGCAATTAAGGATAAGTGATGATCATGCAATCTGACCAAATACAAAGGTCTCCCATGATATTCACTGGGCAAACCGAGGTAGCATAGAATCTTGGTACTCTAACCTTGTCATTTTTTTAGACTTTTCCTATTTTTTTTCAGATTAAAAAAAAAAAAGTAAATACAAGCTATTTGAGGTAAAAAATCTAGAAGAGATATCAATATTTTTTATCACTTAAAATGCCATCCAGCACTATGGACAAAACCCTTTTTTATTCCTCAGAATTTCAAGTGTAAAATTTTTCTATAAAATTTGAAAGTATATATAGAGTAGAATCTTAAATCTGTGCATGTAAACCATTCCCCTAAATATGAAGAATTTTTAGTGTGACATATTTCATATCCGTTTCAATCTATTCTTCCCAGTAGCAGCCATACGCACGCTCGCACGCTTTCTTCTCCTGTTTCTCTTCCCTCTTCCTTCTGCCACCTGGGAACATACATACCTTTTTTATTGATTTCTTCCCTAATTTATGGAATCTTTTAGAATCCGTTTTTGTTTTTCTTTTTTTTTTTAACTTTTTTTTTTTTTTTAAGATTTTATTTATTTGACAGAGATCACAGGTAGGCAGAGAGACAGGCAGAGCAAAAGGAAGGGAAGCAGGCTCCCTGCTGAGTAGAGTCCAACTGTGGACTCGATCCCAGTACCCTGAGACCACCACCCAAGCCGAAGGCAGAGGCTTTAACCCACTGAGCCACCCAGGCACCCCTAGAATCCGTTTTTCTGTGCATGAGTCATTGATCACTTTGATGAACTGTGTTCACAAATCTTCAATCCTACTATGTTTTTTTATTAGCAAGCTGTTTTAGATATCTTACTTCTAGGATAAAATACAAAAGAGTGATTTATAAAGGTGTCCTCTCTTTCAGTTCACCACTTATTGTTCTTTCTGCCTATACTGTTGGCTGGTTTTCTGATTAATACAATGTTAGGCACCCAGTGGCCACTTATTGAATGCTTGATTAATGAATGAATGCACCATTCGCTGTTGAATTAAAGATTTTGAGAAGAGAGCAATTGCTATAGACACGTGCCTTGACTCCTTATGTTGCCTACAGAAGTTCCAAAAACGGAGGTTATTTCATATATTTATTTCTTATTTCAGCGCCCAGTGGAGTTTCTAACCCATAGTGTATATCTTAATGCTGTCATCACAACTTCTAGTTCTGTAAGTGTATTTGAATTGTGGCACTACCATTTATTAGCTGTATTAACGATTCTTAAGGCTCAGTCCCCATTATAAAATGCAGACAATAATAATATCCAGTTAATAGATTTCTTTTGAAAATTAAACGAGATAATGGGACAAAAATACATGACTGTTCCTGCCATTCATTGGTGCTTAATAAACCACCCCTGGAACTCAGTGACACAAAATGGGTACTATTTTATTCTTCTAATAAATTCAATTTATAAGATATTCTTATGAATTCTGGAGCCTCAGCTTGGAAGACTTAGATAGCTGGGGATGCTGGAAGTGACATGATACTGACATACCCAGTCAAAATGACTTGGAGAAGAGCCTCCCCTGTGGTGGGCCACTGGAGCTCCTACATGCAGCCTCTCTATGTGGCCTGTGCTTCTTAAAGCATGGTGACTAGGTTCCAAGTGGGAGTGTCTTAGTACTTGAAGCATTCTCCTGCTGTAGGGTCTTTGCAGTTACTCTTCTTGTCCTGGATTTCTGTCCTTTCAGATAGCCCCAAGACTGTCTTGCTCATCTTTAGGCCACGTACAAATGTCACCTTTTCAATGAATATCCTTTTATATTACAACTACTCCAATGCTTCTTATCATCCCTCTTTGCTTAATTTTTCTCAACAGCACTTTTTCACCATTTGACAAACTATTCACTTATTTGCTTATTTTTCATACCTTTTCTTGGAAAGCAAATTCCGTGAGGACAAGGATTTTTTTTTTTTTTCCTTATTTCCTGCCAACTCACAGCAAAGTGCCTCTTCCAGGTGCTCAGGAAATATTTGGTGAAACAATGAATAAGAGTAATAATGTATAAATATCACACTACATTTATATTAAAGTCAAATAAACTTAAAATAACTCACTATCTGTAAGACATTTATCAAAAATAATACCCGGAAGGACAAATACCATATGATTTCATTTATAAGTGGAATTTAAAAAAAACAAAGCATATGAACAAACCAAGAAAAGCAGAAACAGATCTCTAACCACAGAGAAGAAACTAATTAGTAATTATTGTAAGAGAGCAGGGTAGAGGGACAGGAAAGTGGGAGTTTAGCCTTCCTATTATGGAATGATGAGTCATGGGGATAAAAGATGCAGCCTGGGGGGTACAGTCCGTGGTATTGTGATAGTGCTGTATGCGGACAAATGACACTTGTGAGCCGAGCATGAGATACAGAATTGTCGAATCACCATGTTGTACTTCTGAAACTAATAGAACCTTGTGCAGAAACTATACTTCAATTAAAAAATCATAACACCTATCAAAATCATTCAATATGTTTTTTTATAAGCTACATTTTCCCAGTACCCTAAGTTGATTTCAGTTTATTTTGCTTCTCTAAGAGCCTCAGCAGACCACCGGCCCTTTATTAACTGCTTTGTGTGCATCCATACAGCTTCTCTAGTGAAATAGCTCATACATTCAGAGTTATTTTAGATCCTAGGAGAATCTGGTTCAATTTGTATCTTCATTTTAGATCTATTATTCTGAAAACCAAAAATTCCTGCATTGTTAAAAAAAAATTCCCATATTGTTATGGGAGGTATTATCATGCACTTTTAAGATACTATTTTCTAAGCTATGTTAAGCAAATATAGGAAGATTCAGTAATTTCAACTGTAAGACAAATAAAGGCTAATTCAGGTTAAAATTTTAGTCAATAGTATCAAATTATAAATGTTCTAGTCTTACAGATATGTTTAGTACAAAAATACATGGCCAAAAGTAAATTGATTCTTCAGGCATAAAAATGAGATCAGGAATATAAGTTAACAATCTTTTTTTTTTTTTTTAAGATTTTATTTATTTGACAGAGAGAGACACAACAATAGAGGGAACACAAGCAGGGGGAGTGGGAGAGGGAGAAGCTCGCCTCCCCCTTAGCAGGGAGCTCCAGGGGGGGGCTCGATCCCAGGCCTCTGGGACCATGACTTGAGCCGAAGACAGATGCTTAACGACTGAGCCACCCAGGTGCCCCTATAACCTAATAACAATCTTTTAAATAGAGGCTGTAAAAATTGTGAATTATGTGCATCCTGAAATTTAGGTGGGTAATTTGGCTATGTGTTCAGTTTTTTTAAGACTTATATGGAGAATCATGTAAATACTGCTGTTGTTTACCAAGGTCTCCAACAAATGAGTTACTTTATTTTTCCAGATTTCTCTTAACAGTCAGAGAAAAGATCGGAAAAAATTTTATTTCAAAGGTCAACTGTTCTGCTATATTTAAAACATATATTTGGTTCTATCACTTTCGTGTGACTTTAATTTCGTGTGACTTTAACTCAAATCTAAATTTGATTTAAATTTAAATTTGACTTTAAGTCATCAAATTTGTGACATTTTATTTGAAAAAGCTGAATTTAAATTTCAGTTGTTTAATATGACTGATTAAAAAATTGGGGATCTTGAGAATTGAGTAAATATTTATTGATGTGTTAATTTATAATCACAAAGCTTACATTATAGAATTATATATGCATGGATATTTATACAATACAACAAATAAAAATTTTCTGTGATGTTAGAAAAGTACTTGATGTTTTAATAGGGTTAATATAAGCAAAAAAAAAGTGAATTCACAGGGATTATGCCCTGTTGGAATACGGTCCTTTAGGCAGATGATGGTCTCGAGCACAGCGGAATGGCTCACATAGCAGAGCTGCAACCCAGGTTAAACAGGGGTTTACACTGTATTAACATAGTTGAAGAAGGACAGGAGTGAATGGATTACCAGGAGTCCCATTTGGTGGGAGCTGTGAACGCTCCTGGGAGATGGCTTATAAGCGGCCAAGACAAAGTCAGGCATGGTAGGCTGCACTCAACAACAAACCCTTTGCTATAGGAGAGCAGTGGTCCTGAGTTCCAAGCGGTGACTGGCCCATGAATTCATTCGAGCCAAACCACTAGCTTGTGTCTGGGACTAGAAGAAGAATAAAACACCAGAACCACTTGTTTTACCAACAATATTTTAAAATGATGATGGACAAGCACCATCGCCTTGGGATTCCTTACACAGGAAGGGGATGAGAAGTGCTGAGGCAGTCCAGAGAACCACTGCACATCTTTGTCTGGCCTGGGAAGCCTGGAGGGAGACATGTCTGTCCTGAGAGAATGAACTGAGCAGCCTCTCAGAGCTTCAGTTTAAGTGTAATCCTTGGATTCTCAGAAGTATTTTGAAGAGCCAAACTTTAATGTTTGGGATCTTATGAGGTAAGTGTTCAGTTAGTGCCAGGAGAATTTGGGTTGATGTTCATATGACTGTGTTTGTTCCCATAAATTCGTCAGGCCCAGAGAGACTCCAATTACACTAAAATCGCAATGACAATTTCCATCTCATGGGATTATACATGACAATTAAATGGCTTGCCACATCTGGCATGTAAGAATTGCTCAACAAAAATGGATTGAATGAATATTTAGACGCGATAGGACACTAACAGAATGCTCCTGAACAGACCTAGCTTCTTTGGAATGCAAGTTTGTATCCTAGGGGCTGAGTGTGAAATCTAGCTCTGACGCTAGTTCTGTGATCTTAATCAAATCACCTTCCTCTCCATACTTCCTTTTCTCCATGGGAATTTAAACTGGAGGCTTTGTGATGACCATACGAGATAGTAATTTTGCCGAGATGCAGGGTAATAGGGCAAGTGCTACAGAATGCTTCGACGTCTCTATCATTCCATCGCTTTCTTTTTCTTTAGGTCCCAAGTGCTCATTCCCTAAAATTCAGGTGCTCGGTGACTTAGTAGTCTCCTTTCCTTCAAATCTGATATTAACTTATTTATATTAACATATGATATTTTACTAATTAATAGTAATATACATTTCCCCTATTTACTTATTATCTTTAAACAGCTTATAATTTACATATCATGAAATTCCCATTGTAAGTGTGCAACTCAATGATTTTAGTAACTTTATAGAGTTGTACAACCTTTATCAAACTCCAGTTTTCAAAATATTTCCACTTCTTCCAGGTCCCTTGTGTCTGTTTACAGTAAATCCCTGTTTCCACTCAACAATATACATGTAAGCACATACACTACATCTTTCACAGATAATTACACTTATCCTGTTTTTAAAAAGTTTCAGATATTAAAGAGGGGATATTGAGAAAATCAATTGTCATAAAGAGGTTGAAATTGGAGAGCATAGTGACTTACTTTTTTATTTTTATTTTTTTTATTTTTTTTTAAAGATTTTTATTTATTTATTTGAAAGACAGATATCACAAGTAGGCAGAGAGGCCTGCAGAGAGAGAGAGAGAGAGAGAGAGAGAGAGAGAAGCAGGCTTCCTGCGGAGCAGCGAGCCCGATGTGGGGCTCGATCCCAGGACCCTGAGATCACGACCCGAGCCGAAGGCAGCAGCCCAAACCACTGAGCCACCCAGGCGCCCCATGACTTACTTTTTTAAAATGTTTCACAGTACCACGGCTATAACAGTGTCTAATGCCTGATTTTTTCTGATGATATCTAAGGGGTACCTTTAGCTCTGTGCCCAAGACAGTTTTCTAAGATATCAGTAGTGCTGTGGAGGCAGCAAATTCCACAATAGTAATACCAGTGTGGATTGCTATGAAGGCTTCATGGCTATGTAAAATGGAAAAAAGTGGATTTTGTCCCTTTCTTTGCCATTCACTGACTGTGATATGGGATAAGGTATTTGATGTCACTGAATTTCTTTTGTCATTTGTAAAGTGAGAGTAATATTTACTTCTCATTTTTTCTTCTTAGTGTTATAACAGCAAAAGAATGTCTGTGAAAGCACCTTATAAATAAATAAAAAAAAATCCTACATATAGGTTAGTTTTCCCCCCTCATCATTAATTAATATAGTTAAGAGCAACTATGTCCGGACAGCTGGGTGTCTCAGTCAGTTAAGCGAATGCCTTTGGCTCAGGTCCTGTTCCTGGGGTCCTGGGATGAAGCCCTTGCTCCATTGGTTGGGCTCCCTGCTTATTGGGCTCCCTGCTCAGCGGGGAGTCTGCTTCCCCCTCTCTTGCACCTCCTCCTGTTCCTTCTCTCTTTAGCCCACTTTCTCAAATTGATAAATTAAAAAAAAAAAAAAAGAGCATCTGTGTCTACAGTTAACTCATTTTAGCCAAAACTCTAAAACTGAGTTGATGAATAAATACAGAAAAGTATTTTTCATCTGAGTGTTTACAGACTCTGTGGTTCATTAGCTTTGTGGGTTGAAAGTAATTAGTATCCATTTGAATTACATTTTTGCTTCACTTGAATGACCAAAAGCCTAGTATTAGTAGTGCATGCAGGAATTTATTGGAATTTTAATGTAATTGTATCTTCAAGTCTCAGAAATCGAATATTTGACTCTTCCTGATGAAATCTGCCAAGAACTTTCATCTTTCCACTCGAGAAAGAATTTTAAGTTGCTGGTGGCACTCAGCAGGAAGCTTCCTCCACAACGGGATTGCAGCTTCACTCTGTCAAGGTTAAAAGCTCAATACTACCTTGTCTTCTAGGGTAGAAGCAAGCTATTCGAATTGTCTTTAAGTGGAAAGGAATGGGAAGGGGAATTTGTGAAATTCTTCAAGTTCCTTTCTCTAACTTCTTTTCTGTCAGATTCCTCTGCTTTTGAATGGACCCCATTGTTGATAAAGCCATCTGAGCCCTCTGTTGCAGAACATTCTTCGTCTTGTGTATGGCAGAGAAAAGACCTATTCTTTGCAGACAAACACTGACAGCTTGAGAAGGTTGAACATGAGAGATTTTAAGTTCTATTTAAGTATTTTTTCTTGATAGGGTGCCATATTTAGTGGGTCAGCTGTCTTGGTATTATTTGCAAAAAATAAGTCCATTCAAAAGAAGCTGAATTTAAAGATATACAGAGACATCAATAAGAACTTTTAAAATACAGGTTTATCAGAATCATTGCCTCAGTTATTCTTTAAAACTAAGTCGGAGATGAGTAATTGATAATAAATGTCCTAATTATCCCTCTTATCTGTCCATTGCATCGATAAGAGAAACTTCCACATTTTCCCTTTCCAGGGTTTCTTGTTCGTTATTTGATCTATTATCAAATTTACCTATCATCTCTTTTTTTATGATTTGGATATTTTCATCTTGACTTTGGATTGGTTTTTGTTGGTTTCTTAAATTTTAATTGAAAAGTACAATAAACATGGCTTTCGATCACATTGAAAAATCAAACTTCCGTACCCGGCTTACCCAGCTCTCTATGTGTAGGGAAGAAGGGAAGACCTCTCCTCTGGCCTAGTTTTCTGACCTCAATTTGAGCCACTCTTAAACAGTTAAATTCTGGGGCGCCTGGGTGGCTCAGAGGGTTAAAGCCTCTGCCTTCGGCTCAGGTCATGATCCCAGGGTTCTGGGATCAAGCCCCGCATTGGGCTCTCTCCTTGGTGGGGAGCCTGCTTCCTCCTCTCTCTCTCTGCCTGCCTCCCTGCCTACTTGTGATCTCTCTCTCTGTTGAATAAATAAATAAAATCTTAAAAAAAAACAGTTAAATTCTAACATTAATTACTTTTTTTTTTTTTTTCCTGTCCTTCCTACCTTAAAGCCTCAATACTGACAGCCTTCCTGGTCTTCTCTTCCTGGGATGTTTATCACGCTAATTGGGCCATACCTGGTACTGCAGGTATAGTTTCCCAAGAAAGAGACTCTGGGTGGGGGAGATTAAGATGGAGGGAATTTATTAAGGAATCCTCTTGCGATCAAGATTGTGCAAGGGAGGAAAACAAACGTAGGCATAGGGAGATATTGAGCTGCTACACGGCCTCAGTAAAGGCCTCAGAGGACCCCACAGGGAACCTCAAGGCTGGGCTGGCTCTTCAGAAAGTGTGGAGTTGGGTTGAGGAGCCAACCCTTTATTGTCCATTCTTAACATTTATTGAATGAAAACTGCTCTTGGAAGGCGTGTGATTTTGTGCAAAGCTGCTCTCTCTAGTGAGGGAAATCTCTAGAGAGGGCTAATTACTCTTAAAAGATAAACTTTTATGAGTCATATTAAAAATTTTGAGTTTATTTGAGCAAGAACCAATCTGAGTCAAGCACTGCCAAACTGGAAGTGATTAGGAGCGCTCTACTGATTGGAGTTGGGAAGAAGACTTCTATAGAGAAAAGGCAGAAGCGGTGTAGAGAGATTATTAATTGGCTAGAGCTGAAAGGCTGGGTGACTATTTGTGATTGGTTGTTACTAGGTTTCAATTCTGTAACTGAGGCATTTACAGACTTGGATTTTTGTTTGCTTTTATAGCTGCCATGATATTAGAGCCACTTCAGTCTAATGGCCTCCTTGTTTAATTAATTTAACACAACTAAAAGCTAAAAGCTCTTAGCCAGCAGCACTTCCGGTGGCTGGGAAAATATCCATCAGACCTCAGGGGGCTCTGGGTGGTCCATCACAGAGTCCAGTCCAGCCGTCCATTTCTGGTTATTCAGATCTCAGCCTAAATGCAACCTGGGCAGAAGGGTTGTTCTTGATCGCTGTAGCAGACACGCCCTCAGGTGACCCTGCTGAGCCCCCCTCTTGCAATCATCCTTTCCCTTGAGTGTGGATGGATTCTGTGGTTTGCTTCTCATCAATAGAAAATGGCAAAGGTGATGGGATGCTAATCCCATGATTGCATTAGGTTATATAAGATTTCTTTTTAGCAGACTGGAATGTAAGAGACCCTTGCTAGCCTGGAAGAAACGAAAAGCCTTGCTGTGAACTGCCTATGGAGATGCTCATGAGACACCCAAGTGTTATCATCTCTAGGACCTGTGGCTGCTTCCAGCCAATATGCAGTAAGAAGCCGGGTCTCCCATTCTATTTGTCCTTGAGGAAACAAGTTCTGCTAACAATCTGGTGAACTTGGACCAGAGCCCTGAAGTCCCCAAAGGAGGTACCTTGACCAACATCTTACTTGCAGTCTGGTGAGACCTGGGTAGAGGACTCAGAAAACCCGACCCATGGATACTGAGATAATAAGCGGGTGGAGTTTAAAGTCATTAAATTTGTGGCAATAGAAAACTAAAAACAAAACAAAACAAAACAAAAAACCAACCAAACAAACAAAAAAATCACACACACACACAAAACAAAACATACAATCTAAAGTATACACTAAATGATTCCTTATCACATCTCTCTGTTTTAATTCCCTGCATAATGCTTAGATTCATGCAATATTTTATCTGCACCTTATCTGTTTCTCATAACCTGAAATGGAAGCAACAAAAAGACAGTAGCCTTGTTCATCTTATTTACAGTTTTGTTCCCAGTGTGTAGAGCAGTGTTGAGAAATTACACAAATAAATGTAAAAAAGAAAAAATAAACAAGTATGTGAAAATTCTGCTTCATGCTTCCCTCTGCTCTGATTCCTTTCTTCAGGTTGCACTTCTATTGATAGACTGGTATGCTCCTTCCATTCTAGTTTCATTCTATATATCAAGATGTGTACATACTTTAATGTGATTTTACTTTACGTCTCATTCTTTGACTTGCTGTTCCCATTTCACATGTTTTAGAAATACTTCCATGTGAGGTGCCTGGGTGGCTCAGTTGGTTAAGCATCCAATTCAGCTCAGGTCATGATCTCAAATCAAGCCCCACATCAGGCTCTACATTCAGCGTGGAGTCTGCTTGAGATTCTCTCTCTCCCTCTGCCCCTCACCCACTCGCACATGTTCTTGCGCTCTCTTTCTAAATAAGTAAATAAATAAATAAAATCCTTTTAAAAAGATAAATATTTCCATGTCACTTTACATCAGTTTAATTTTGTCTATATTTCTATATAGCATTGCATAGGGTGGATGCAATGTAATCTATTTATTTCTTTGATAACATTTAGGAAGTTTCCATTTTTTAAAACAATATCACTGTTACAAAACAGTTACACAGTTTCTTCTTTACATATTTTTTTAATGTAATTATATCAGTATTATGGTATCCTAGACATGGAATTGTTGGAGTAAACATGGTGTGGTTTTGGCTTTTATCTCTTACCTGAGTTGTTTCAATAATTTATTAAAAGAAACCATGAGAGACTATGGACTCTGAGAAACACACTGAGGGTTTTGGAGGGGAGTGGGTGGGGGTTGGGTGAGCCTGGTGGTGGGTATTAAGGAGGGCACGTGTTGCATGGAGCACTGGGTGTTATACATAAACAATGAATCTTGGAACATTAGATTAAATTAAATTAAAACTCTTAAAAAAAATATCATGTCATCTCCAGGTCTTTCTCACATATCCATCCCACAAACGTTTAGTGTTTCACTGATATATCTCTGATCGTGTGAAAAACAGCCTTAAAATTTATAGTGTTTCCTTACAGTATACCAAATAGAGTATTAATTCAGTTGGGCATTCATACATTTTTTTTTAACTTCCAGACAAATATTTAATTATTTACCACACATATTTTAATAGTGTCCTAACAGGAATGTCTATCCTCCAAGCATCACTGGTAATTTGTCTACCATGCATTTCACTTCTTCCCTCCCCCTGGGACACTATACTTTTCCCACTCTCTGTTTCTCTTGATCAGTTCTCTTGATTCTCTTGACACAGTTCAAATGCAGTTTTTCCTAGTTAAATATTTCTTATCTTTGGTAATGCTCTTATATCTGTAGTTTTTTTTTTTTTTTTTTTTTTTATTTTTTTTATTTTTTATTTTTTATAAACATATATTTTTTATATACATATATTTTTATCCCCAGGTCTGTGAATCACCAGGTTTACACACTTCACAGCACTCACCAAATCACATACCCTCCCCAATGTCCATAATCCCACCCCCTTCTCCCCAACCCCCTCCCCCCGGCAACCCTCAGTTTGTTTTGTGTAGTTTTTTTAATAGTTCACAAATACTTTATGTATTTATTATATTCTGTAATTTTTTAGACGATCTTTTGACATAGGTAACAGTACATATGTTTTGCAAGTTTAGCAACTTGAGATTAGATAGTTTAAGTGATTAACCTAAAGCATACTTCTTTATTTTTAAAGATTTTATTTATTAATTTGAGAGAGTGAGAGAGAGAGAGAAAGAGAGAGAGAGAGACAGAGAGAGAACATGAGTGGGGGGAGTGGGAGAAAGAGAAGCAGACTTCCTGCTGAGCAAGGAGCCTTATGTAGGGCTCCATTCCAGGACTCTAGGATCATGACCTATGCCAAAGACAGATGCTTAACTGATTGAGTAACCCGGGGGCCCCTAAAGCATACTTCTTTTTAAGGGGAGGGCTATAATGCAAAGCCTTCTAGTTCCAAGTCTAGTGCAGGGACATATGCCTTTCTTCTGGGTCCTTGCAATGCTGTGTTTGTATTAGTGTAGTCTTTGCTGCTTACTCCATTCTGAAGTACATCTTGAATATTATTTCTGTATGGTATATTCTCTTTTAGAATATAAGCTCCTTGAAGTCCCGAGCTTTTCTTAATTGACTTTAAAAAATTTCCCAGAACTTCTTATTCTCTGTTATGTTTAATTAGTGAAAGAGATGAAGGATTCAATTACATACACATTGTATTTAATGAGACAAGTTATATTGGTATAGAAAATAACTTGTTTGCATCTGGCCAAGCCAGGCTCTTTTGTGCGTTATGTGCTCAGGTACACACACCACTGCTGTTGATGATGTACAGCCCTCCTGGTCCAGGGCTGTGTGTGCTTGGTCCTTAGGCATCCAGGTACATGGCTTAACCAGTACTTTTTATGAACTAAATATAAGCGGCATATGTAGCAAATTTTCTTAATACTACCTGAGTATCAGTAACTGATCTGAGGAATTCAATAGGAATTTTTGCCATGCTGGGGCTCTGAGTCACCTCTAGCAAACTGAAGGTCAAATCCTATCTCCATTCCAGGAGCTCTCTGAGAGAGCAGTCTCTCTGAGAGCAATCTCTCTGAGAGCAGAGAGAGAGAAAGTCCAGAGACTTTGCTGAGTGTGGCCAGGCCAAGACCATTTTTGGATGCATAATTTTCTCTTTCTGTTTTCACATGAGAACCAGCAACTCATCTAGTTTACAAAAAATCTATAAAACCACCCATGTATATTCAGGGACAAACCTGCTGACCAAAATGAAGAGTGAAGATAATGTTAATATATTTGCTTGTGTAAATATTTTAAATATTAATTGACTTCATTCTCTTAAGAATTCTTGATCTATAACATATCACTAATTCTCCCTTAAAGCCATGCTATCAAAATGAGTGATCTATAAGAAAACTGGTACTAAGTGAAATTAAGAGGAAGTCATGAGCTAATTACTGCTTGTATCTAGACCAATATCATTTCTGTCTTTCCAGTCCTCTGTAGTCTGCTTGATGATTAGATAAAATAAGTCATTGGAGGTTATGACCAGGTATAAAAGGTCAGGGCATATTAGAAATGGATGAACACGTCCCTCTTTTAACTTCTCAATAGTAATGTATGATTCTAAGCCTTTCTCATAGTAATTTTAGTTTGTTTTTAAATTACAGAAATAGTGTTGTAAAATGTGTGTGTGCACATGTGTGTGTATTTCCAATCCCACTGAACAACAAGAAGCAGGCTTCCTGCTAAGCAGAGAGCCCAATGCGGGGCTCGATCCTAGGACCCTAGGATCATGACCTGAGCTGAAGGCAGAGGCTTTAACCCACTGAGCCACCCAGGCACCCCTAGACTTTATCTTTTTTTTAAAGACTTTATTTATTATTTGAGAGAGAGAGAGAGAGAGTTCAGAGGGAGACTAAAAGGTGAAACAGGCTCTTGGCTGAGCAGGGAGCCTGATCCCAGGATCATGATCTGAGCCAAAAGCAGACACTTAATGGACTGAGCCACCCAGGTGCTCCTGGACTTTATTTTTTAAAGCAGTTTTAAGTTCATAACAAAATTGAGAGGAAGGTATAGAGATTTCCCATATACCTCCTGAGCACACATACATAGCCTTCTCTATTACCAACATTCCCCAACCAGAGTGGTCCATTTGTTACATCCTATGAACCTAAACTGACATTACTATCACCCAAATCCACAGTTTAATTAAGGTTGAGTCCAAGTGTGCCACTTCTACATGTATAATGGTATGTGCCCATCATTATTGCATCCCACAGAGCAGTATCACTGCCCTAAGAATCCTCTGTACTCTGCCTATTCCGCTGTCTCTTTCCCTAACCCCTGGCAATCATGGCTCTTTTTAAGGTTTCCATAGTTTTACCTTTTCCAGAATTTCATATAGCTGGAATCATACTTCTCTCACTTAGAACTTAGGTTTACTTCATGTCTTTTCATAGCTTGATAATTCATTTCTTTTTAGTGTTTAATAATATTTTATTGTCTGGATGCACCACAGTTTGTGCATTCAGCTACCAAGGGACATGTTAGTTGCTTCCCAGTTTTGGCAGTTAGGAGTAAAACTGTTATAAATATCCATGTGCAGATTTTTGTGTAGACATAAGTTCTCAACTCCTTTAGGTAAATACCAAGGGGCATGATGGCTGGATTCTATGATAGGAATATGTTTAGTTTTGTAAGACTCTACCAAACTGTTTCCCAAAGTGGCTGATCACTTTGTATTCCCACCAACAAAGTCTGGGTTTCTATTACTCCTCATCCTTGTCAGCTTTTGGTGTTGTCAGTGATCTGGATTTTGGCCATTTTAATAGGTATGCAGTGGTATCTTGTTTTAATTTGCATTTCCCTAATAGAATGACATAGGATGTGAGGCATCTTTTTAAATGCTTATTGGCCACCCATATATCCTCTTTTGTGAGGTCTTGGGCCTGTTTTGTAATTGGGCTTCATTTTGAATGTTCTTGGTATATTTTAGACAACAGTTATTTATCAGTCATGTCTTTCACAAATATTTTTCTCCAGTCTGTGGTATGACCTCTCATTTTCTTGACAGTGTCTTGCAGAACAAAATTTTTGAATTTTAGTGAAGTTCAGTTTATTAATCATCTCATTCATGATTCATGCATGCTTTTGGTGTTGCATTTAAATGCCATGGCCAAAACCACGATTTATTTAGATTTTCTTCTACTTTATCTTCTAGGACTTTAAAGCTTTGCATTTTATACCTATGCCTGTGATCCATTTTGAGTTTATATTTGTGAAGGGTATAAGGACTGTGTCAAGTTTCTCTCTCTCTCTCTCTTTTTTTTTCTCATGTGGATGTCCCATTATTCCAGCACCATATGCCAAAGACTATCTTTTTTCATTGTATTGCCTTTGCTCTTTTATCAAAGTTCAGTTGACTATATTTATGGGGGTCTATTTCTGGGTCTTTTTAATCTGTTCTATTGCTCTATTTGCCTGTTCTTTGCCAATACCACACTTTCTTGATTACAGTGGCTTTATAGTAAGTTTTAACGTAGAGAAGTGTCAGTCCTCCAGATTGTTCTCCTTCCATATTGTCTTTTGCCTTTCAAATAAACTTTAGAATCAATTTGTCAATATCCACAATGTAAGTTGCTGGGATTTTGATTGAGATTGAATTGAATCTGTAGATTAAATTGAGGAGAATTGACATCTCCACAATATTGATCTTCCTATCCATGGGCATGGAATATCTTTTCATTTATTTAGTTCCCTGAACTAAACATTTCAAATTAATGGGAAAAGGTATTTATGGTTTGCTTATTTTTATTTATGCCTTTGTAAATTTACCTCTCCTCAAAATTTATTTTTGCATATCTATGGTATAACCTTATTTTTTAAATTTTAAATATATATTTAAGAATATATATTTAAAAATATTTTAAATATATCCCTTAAATGTAGTATTGGAAGGCATTTCTCTTTTCTAAAAGGAGTAAAAATATCATGTAGGTGTAGAATTTATATATCAGTTGAATTAAAATTGTTTAGTGACCAGATAGTTGACTGACATTATGTCTTAAGCTCCTTATCTCCCAATGGACTGGGAACAGTTTTCTGTCCAACCCTGGTCCACAGAAGAGTCTTCAAGTAGCACTGCTTGCTACTTCTAGCCTGTCCCTGAACACTTTTCAATTTATCATTACATTAAATCTTTGGGTTTTTGTTGTTGTTGTTGTTGTTGTTTGTTTGTTTTCAGTGTAGAGAATACCTTTCCTGCTACTCATTCTGTTGTTGCTGTTGGCTCTACGGCTTAAACGAGGGCAGAAAACAGTTGTGTGAAGGGTCACCCTGATCTCTGGCAGCTGTCGAAGATCTAGCTCTTCAGCACTCAGGGGTATTCTCACTTCATTCCCTTCACGTCCTCAATTCAAGAAATAGGCCTCTCGGTTTGTTTTTAAGGACGAAAAATGTTTACTCTTTAACTTTTCCAGTAAATTGTTTCTTAAAGGACATATTTATTGGATAATAATTAATTTTAACTTTTTATGTCCAATAGCAATGACAGAGAGGACATTTGTAGAAAACTGATGCACATTTACCAATTTACTTGTTAATGCATAGTAAAAACAGAGTTTAAAATGTTATGATATATTGCCATAAATAAGTACATGTGAAAAGTGTTTCCCTTCATTAATTAGGTAATTTAGGGGACTGTTGAGCAACCGATACATAATATATGCATGAATTTGTAAGCTAACACCTATAATTTAAAACATTATGTTGTATTTGCAGATTTCCTGTTTTCTTCAAACACTACCAGACACAAAATTTTAAGTGTGTGAGATAAGAGATTATGTTCTTTCTTTTTTCTGTCCTTATCTATATGTGTAAAAATTTCCAGCTTCTCAAAATCTAGACAATGGGATATTTTACTGTATTTTATAACCTTTCTCAAATTAAGCACTTAAGTTTAAAGTGGTTATACACATTGGTCCTTCTTTTTTTTTTTTTTAAGATTTTATTTATTTATTCGACAGACAGAGATCACAAGTAGGCAGAGAGGCAGGCAGAGAGAGAGGGAAGCAGGCTCCCTGCTGAACAGAGAGCCTGATGCGGGGCTCGATCCCAGAACCCTGGGACCATGACCTGAGCTGAAGGCAGAAGCTTTAACCCACTGAGCCACCCAGGCGCCCCTCACATTGGTCCTTCTGTTTAGAATTTATGTCTCCATTTTTAACCTATCAGATGAGTTTCAAATTAACTTAATGACTTGCATGTCAAATCTGTCACCATTTTAAAATTTTCCGTTTGACCAGTTGCGATTAGTGGATAATTTGTGAGAGGTCATGACAATTCACTGCTACAAACAAATGTTATAATACAGATTGCATTTCTATGCACATTTTCAAGAACTTATTAATATTCAAAATGCATAGGATTTCTTCTACTAGTAATACAGCACTTTCTTTCTACCACAAATCACTGAGAAAAGATTTCAAGTCTTGGCTTCATGTGGATTTTAGGGATGTGAAAGTAAGTATCTTAAAAGATAAAGTGTGGATTGATAGAACCATATATTCATTCCTTCATTAAGCATTTATTGGTCCGTTATTCAGTGCTCAGAAATTGTTTAAAACACGTAAAGATAACAATTCAGCTTGATAGGACTTCATAAATGTGCTTTATAATTTAGATTTAGGTTTTCATGGCTTTTATCAATTTAGTCACATACAAGCAGGGGTGTTTGATCATATTCTATTTCCTGGCTTCAACATTTCAAGCCTCTCCAGAGCAGAAATGAAAGATTATGAGTGTGCTACATTTCTATAGCTCTTTCATTTCTACCCCAACCCTAGCTTACTTTCATGTCTGCAATAAAAATTTTGATCCAGGTTGGATTTATGTGAACATTATTTTTTTCAGATTGACCTACCCTGTGACTGAATTTTGCAATGAAACCTTATCAGGTTGTTATACACCATTGCAACTGGGCACCTTAAAATTAGATAGAAGAAACAGAATATGTTACCAAAGGATGTGCTGACTGGATAAAAAGTGGGTTTTACCTTGTTTCATATTTTTTCAGCATAGAAGCCACTTTTAAAGTTTGCAAGTCTTTAAAGCATTAGCTCCAGATATTTTAAATGTGCTAAGGTTAGAAAGTGCAGTAAAAAATATAAAACATTGTGTGAAGGAAATTCTGATGTACTATTATATTAAAGAAAGTAGATGGAAGTTCAGAAACGTATTGAAAAGTAACCAAGTAAGCTAGGTTTTCTTGTTTTAACTTTCCTACCAACTGTCTGTGAGACATTGCAAAAGACATGATCTTCCTTGCGTCCCAAGATGTTTATAGACTTCTGATCATAATGTGTAATCAGTTAGTGTTTTCACTCTGATGTGACATAGTTTTGACCAAAGTCAAAGAAATAGCACTTAATTTAGTTTATCCAAAATAAACAGATACGCAGTATTTGTAAGATAGTTTGGAATTAAAAATAGTTCATGGACTTTCCATGACTATCTTGGAAGGTGGTATGCAAAATGATTAAAATATCTAGGTTCCCTGGGTTCGAACCTTAACTCAGCCAGTTACTAACCAAACGACCTTAGCAAAAGCTACCCTATTCACCTGTGCAGTAATCTCTTCATTTGTAGAACGAAGAATACTAATCTCATAGCTGTGTTGTAAAGACCAAATAGTTAATACATGTAACATATATGGAACAGTTCCCGTAATGCAGTAAGCACTCAATAAATGCAGTTTCTGATTATTTTATCAATATTATCATTAGCGTCATTGTTATTTTGGAGTCTGTTTTGTTGCGAACCCAACAAAATAGACTCCAAAAGAGTCCAAGTTTCTAGATCGAAAACCATTGATCTAAACTCATAAATGCATTAAACTGTTAATTTAAAAAAATAATTAAGATTACTCAAACAAGAATTTATAAAATACTATTTTCAGTGTTTATCAGACAGGTTTCAAACTATTAGGCATTGTGTACATATGGTCTAAATGGCTAATTCAAGCTCACTTAACCCATTCTGTTTTGACATTGAATTGACAAAGATTCATCAGAGTATGAGCCTTATTTGCTGACTAATACACATAGAACTCTTCCATGTAGGGATATCCACACACTCAAAAAATTATTCTTTTGGAATTGGCCTTATTTTATCCAGAAATCACTTTTGTTTTTCGTTTCCAGCAGTGTTCTCTTTTTCTTTTTTGTATGGATAGCTGTAAGTTTAGCTTTCTTTGCTACCAATAGAGGATGCTACATTTGGATTATGTAACCAAGTGTATTAAAGGATAGGAAATTTTCTGAGTTATTTATAGTCATATATGCAATATAAACAACTCTTAGTAAGTAAGATTATGTATAAAAGAGCCAATGGTTTAATATATACTATATTATGATATATAGTAATATATTAAAGTCATTCCAAATTGTAGACTATATTGTGTGATATATTTCCACAAAATATCATTCTAGTAATGCACATATTTGGTTTATTATTTCACTTGAGAAGGTTGATTTCTCCTGGACATCTCTGTTTTAAAAGTAGAACAGGTTCTGTTCTACTTTTATTCTTTTATGAATTCTGTTCATATCATAAGTCAAGTACCTAATTTGGATAGATTAGGGAATTTCTGAATTAAACTTTGTTCTTTAAAAACTTTAGAATCTTACATTTGTTGGATTTTAATCATTAACTATGGTATTCTTTGTTTATAAAATTGTCAATCATTTTATGTCTTATTTAACTATATTTGTGCATGTGGATCTTCTGGTGTTCAAGTAATATCTAATAAACAATTTCAGAAACTTTTTTATAAGAATTCAACAAATTCAATTCTCACAATTTGATCGTTGGTATAATTCAATATTTTGGCCAATTTTTCTTTACCTATGCTTGGCACAATTGCAAAGATTGCTAAACATCCATGTTTGTTTTTAAACAGTACTTGAAAAGATGAGAGGACACATGAATTTACCAATCAATTTACAATATTATTAATAACTACTATATTAATAATTTTTTTTTTAGTGATTACTTGGTATCGAGCTAAAAGAATTACATATTCATTTTGTTTAAGATTTTAGGAGCTGGGCACCTGGTGGCTCAGTGGGTTAAAGCCTCTGCTTTTGGCTCAGGTCATGGTCCTAGGGTCCTGGGATCGAGTTCTGCATCAGGCTCTCTGCTCGGTGGGGAGCCTGCTTCCTGCCTCTCTGCCTACTTGTGACCTCTGTCTGTTAAATAAATAAATAAAATCTTTTAAAAAAAGGTTTTAGGAGCTAAGGATAATAAAGGCGTAATTATAATGTGTTAAAGATGGTACAGTGATACTGCCATAGTAAACATCTGAAATAAAAGTACTAGCTCATATTTTAATATTGAATTATGTATTTTTAATATTCTTGTTATCCTTACTTTTGTCATCATCCAAGCATCAAGGATCTTTGATGTTCATTGCCTCCAGCATACAATAGTCAGAAATATTCCTACTTTTAATTGTAAGACTCAGGTGTTCTCTTTAAAAGAGAAAACCATTTAATGAATTTTCTAATCTTATTTAAAAATACCAAAGCCCAGATCTGGTGATTCCAAATATAGGGTTTATACCAGCGAGAAAAGATGGTAATGAGTTAAGATAGTACAAAGGACTGTACCGTCATATCAGACTCCCTTGAATGAGAAATCTTAGCTAATAGCGAGCTTTACTAATAATTTCAAGAAGATATGTAATCACGAAGCCTAGGCAAAGCAAGGAGAGATCCAGGACCTTCAATGTAGTTCCCTAGGTTACTTTTTGCCAATCAGGATGTGCTCTGGCTCAGGTTACTATATAGACCATATGTGATATTCATGGTTTTATAAAGGACGCAGAAGTGGACCATTTTGCTAGGATATATTGTCATGTATCCAGATGGTTGTATAGTTTATGTAACATTTTCCCGAGAGACGTGTACTACAAATTCATAAACTCCATGTTTGTTTAGTATAAGCCATCCTAGGCAAATCAAGTATAACATGCTAAAATATTTTCACAGATAAGGACTCTTCTGAGAGAGAATACTGTTAGTTTGTGTACCAGAACTGTCACCAGCGTGTTTACAAGGAGATGTGGTTAAAGTAGCTTCTTTGTTTCACAGGGTGTCTCCCCTGTCACCTTTCACCTCCACTAGGAAGATTGCGGATTGCAGACATTCTGCTTCATGGCTTCTCCTCAGGAGCCATTTTTGAAGAAGATACAGGTTCAACTACAGGGCAGAACTCAGGAGTGTCCGGACATAGCTAAGCAAGATGGTAAATATCTCAGAATATCAGAGGTATTGATGGTTGATTGGTGTCCTTTGTGGACAAGCCTGAACCACAGCAATCTTAGGAAGTTTTGCATATCCAGGCCAGGGCATGTTGAGGGAAGATTTCTAAATTTACTTTGCTCACAAGCAACGTAGGGAAATAGACGTGAGGGCCTTACCTTTGGAAGAAGGGATATGTGGACTATGGACCTACCAACCAGAGCTCATGGAAAATCGACATCTAGAACAGATGCAGTAGACATAGAAGATGGTACCTGAATAAGGGAGGATCAGCGGGCCTCAGGGGATGTGACATCACAGGGCTAAGAAGTCCTTGCCTCAGTTTCAAGAAAACATCTAAGGCCACTTGGAATTCACATTACTCCAAGGAAAGGAGAACAGAGAGCCAGGAAAGGAAGTGGGGAAAAGGAAGAGGGAGAGAGAGAGAGAGAGAGGACTTGACTGGATTCCATTACATATTGAAAAGTGCTATGTTACCTTGAAAGTGTAAAGCAAATTCTTCTGATAAAAAACATTATATTGTAAGCCCAATTCCATTCAGTTATAGAACAATAAAAATTTATATTTTTTGAAAGGTGGAATTCATGACAGTGACATTTCAAACAAACTCTATTATCTTTGCTGAAGAATAAATAAATAATAGACAAAACTGTTCTAAGAAAATACCTCTATGCTTATAATTGTGTTACCTTGGTCATGTTACTTAATCTCACTGACTCTAAGTTTTATTTTGTTTTCTTTTTATAAAATAAACTGTACAATAGATATAACTAACCTATTCATACAGTTTCTGTAAAGAATAAGTAAGATATAAACTAAAGCATTTAATATTTGGCCTCTTGCATGTAGATTATGAATAGCTGCTTGGAAAAACGTCATTGACATGATACTATTCCTTCACACTTCATAAATTGTTTAGGTCTTGTTTCTAAATTAAGGCAAATCTTCTATGCCCTTTTGCGATTTGAAGTCACCATTTTTGTTCTAATTCTGGAATCTAAACACTGAGGCAATCACGCTTTCAACTGTTGTTGTTTTTTTTTTTTTTTAAAGATTTTTGATTTATTTGTTTGACAGAGAGAGATCACAAAGCAGGCAGAGAGGCAGGCAGAGAGAGAGAGGAGGAAGCAAGCTCCCTGCTGAGCAGAGAGCCTGATGCGGGCCTCGATCCCAGGACCCTGAGATCATGACCTGAGCCGAAGGCAGCGGCTTAACCCACTGAGCCACCCAGGCGCCCCTCAACTGTTATTAGAAGTAGGAGTTCCAGTTGCAGAAGAGTGAAAAAAATATATTTGCTGCCATAAAGTCCCTTTGTATTGGTGTAGTCATAGCTGTAATTAATCAGTGAATCCTCACAGATGTAATCTGAAATAATCCTTGCATTTCTAGAAGTAGCCCTCTACAACATACACCTTTTTTGGGTAAACACTGATTTTTAATTATTTGAATTCATTATGGGACTTTTGTTGTCCCACCTTAATTTATGTGAGAGGACCAGGCAAATACATTTGTGATATTTCATTTATTATTCGTTTGTTCATTTTATTTTATATCAGTGGAAGTACTGGCATTATGGGCATCGGTGCATTTTCAAGAGGCTCTACTCTCCTAAAAATAATGAATAATACTGGCAAGCTTTAGGGAGCTCTTGTTCTCCTATGAGGTTGAGAATGTATGGGTATAAAGGACACAACACTTCCTCAGGATATTTTTTTAAGCCAACAGCCAAAAGTCAATCAGTGCCTTCATTTTTAAAAGAGGTCCACTGAGGATTGCAAATTCATTTGTGTTTGAGTGCTGAAATGATAGGCATGAAACTAATTAGAGACCGAAGGCTACACTGCCCCCTCGTCTTCTTCTGGATATAGCACACTTGAGTTCCATGACAAGGAAGCTCGAGGGGAACATATGGCCAAGCTTATCATTCTTTAACAAGTTAACCCCAAACAAAACACATTTCTGCCTGTAATTTTTTGAATTTTAAAAGAGACTCTAAAAAAACAAGAGGAAGTTAAAAATATTCTAAACGGGACTTTCAAAATGGTCACTGCAGTAACTTATTAAAGTAATAAATATATTAGTAGGGTTAAAGTTTCAAATAACTAACTTGGGCCTTAAAGTCCACATTTATGCAAATCATTTACAAAGTAATTGCAAAGAAGGGAAATGTTGTTGATAAAACAATGATCTGGGGGGCGCCTGGGTGGCTCAGTGGGTTAAGCCTCTGCCTTCGGCTCCGGTCATGATCTCAGGGTCCTGGGATCCAGCCCCCATGGGGCTCTCTGCTCAGCAGGGAGCCTGCTTCCCTTCCTCTCTCTGCCTGCCTCTCCACCGACTTGTGATCTCTCTCTGTCAAATAAATAAATAAAATCTTAAAAACAACAACACAATGATCTGGGGAAAAAACCCTAAATTTGTGTATCTTGGCATTTCTAGTAGAGGAAATTGGAAATTAAAGGTTTACGTTATATGTTTGTTTCTCTTGAAACTCGGTAATATGAGATCGGAAACATCAAAATGAAAATAAATAGACTTGATTTTTATTCCAAGTTGGTCGGTAGCTAGATCTTTGACCTGGGCTTTCATTTTCTTCCTGGAACCTCTACTTTCTTGTAGGTAAAATGAAGACATGGTATTAAATGCTCTTAATTTCCTTTGTTTTAACATCTTCAGAAGTTGTGTCATCATTTTTTGGTGACTTTACTTCTGACTTTTGCAACGTACCATAAATTTATGAATGTTTTATGTTTCATAATTATGCTTTTGAGATTGCACTCTTGTGGTATTATGGATTGAGATGAGAACTATTTAGAATAATATACCAAAATGGACTTATTTAAATAGCAAATAAAAAAATACGTAGTCCCTTGGAACCTGGAACTCCCAGTGCTCAGTGAGAAGCATGATGTCTCCTGTATGCCATGAGAGATGTATCAGAAATCCAGTGACAACTTTTGTTCTTTCTTACATACTCATGACTCTCTTTAAAGTCAGTAGGAACTGAATATGTGTAATGAGGTTAGAATATGGCCTTTGCAACAGATGTCATTGATACCTGTAGCTCACCTCCTCATCGTATGTAACTCCCCAGGAGCGTTTGTCAAATTCAATTTCAAGTCTGGGAAGCCAGTTGTAATGATTTGCTTTCACATCGTGGGCTGAATCTAGCAGAAACAGAGACACTGACATGCAGGATGAATTTACTGGCCTGGAGCCACTAATTACAGAGGCTGTGTTGGAAGAACCTGAAATGCTTAGATAGAAAAATCTTGAAGCTCTTAAAAAGATTGGGAGGAACATTTTCATCTAAAGAAACAGTGGAATTTTAAATTAAACACAATTGGGAGATGATTGTATACTAGTTTAAAGTCATCCCAGGCGTCATATTAATATAGACTTTGAATCAGTCGTTTTGTTTAGGAATAATCTAGAAATCTAGAGATGAGAAGAGGAATCTTCATTATGTTAATAACTGACATAAAACTGGAATTGAGAAATGAGAAATGAGAATAAAGTTTACATTCAGGAAGAAAGAATAGACCTATAGCCATAATTACCTGGGATATATCTACATTTGCTATGTGTAATAGATGGAGGCTCTCTTCGAAATTATTTCTTACGTTGGCTTAGTGTGGACAGTTCACAAGAACTTTTTAAGCCACTCTAACAGACTCCAAAGAGAAAGTCATTATATCTGGATGGTATCTTTCCAAGAGATTTAAAGAGGCTGAAGGAGAAAATAGGCTTTATAAGAAAATGTGTAACTTCTGTTTTTTTAAAGATTTTATTTTTTTATTTGAGAGAGAGAGGGGGAGAAAGCACACATGGAGAAAGGGCAGAGGGAGAGGGAGAAGCAGACGCCCCACTGAGCAGGAAGCCTGATGTGGGACTTGATGCCCAGATCCTGAGATCATGACCTGAGCTGAACCAATTGAGCCACCCAGGAACCCCAAATTGTGTAATTTATATTTATACAAAGCTGAATGACGTATTTCAAATTTGATTAGTTTAATTCAATATAAGAATGAATTCAGCATCAGCTTCAGAGTGGATAAACCATAGGCAGTTGTAACTAGAAAATAAAAAAGCCCTGAATATTAAAAAAAAAAAAAAGACAAATCAGGAAAAACAGATTATGCGATTTTTCACTACAGTGAAAAATTTAGGTTATATTATATAAATAAAGAAGAACTTACTTTATTTAATCTACTTGCATTCCTAAACAGTAACTTTAGAGTTTCACAAAGAACTAAGGTTTAATATATCAGTGTAACATAAAGAGCTATTTTTAAAAAGAGAATAACTTACAGCTGGAAAACAAAAGGGCAAGAACACACTTATTCTGTGCTAAAGAAATATGCCAATATTTGCATCAACAGATAGATGTCATGTTAGTTTATGTTTGGTAAAATGGCAAAACTACAGATTTTTAAAGTAGTTTAATATTTAATAGCTATTGTCAGTAGCGGAAAAGCATCTTAGATTCAGAGATGGTGTCCTAAGATAATAATTTACAGTGAGGCAGCAACCAAGAGAGCTAAAATAATTCTTGAAAACAAACAAAAAATAGTTTACTGAGAAAAATTCTTTTCAAATGCTAAAGCTATAAAATGGATAAAGTAGGTATCAACTTTGAGTGTCAAAAGCCTAAAAAACCCAAACTGAATAGAAATAAAATTTAGATATATAACCATGAATGACATGGATCAGCTTTTCCTACAAAAATCTTGAAATGTTGGAATAAATACACATATTTCAGACCTTCAGCAATGAAAAAAAAAAGAAAATTTTACTTAATGCAAATAAATAACAGAATTGAAGGAATCTAAAGTTTAACATAGAGAAAATAGTTTAACAAGAAGGGCTAAAGATTTTTTCCTTAATCAAAAAAGCCACATATAGCTTATTACAGAATCTGTGATTTGTTGTCGAAGAGAGCACCTCGACACTATATTCTATAGTGTGTATATCACTATATTCTGCAGTGTTACTTTTAGTGTCCCAAGATGCAAATAAATGTAAAATTCAACAAAAGGCTAAATATAACAATTCTTATTTGAATTACTTGAAAAACAATTGCTGAGATGAGTGGAATTATGTTCAATAAAACAAGTGTTTATAATATACATCAGGCGAAATAATTTAAATAAATATTAAATAAAAATGATTTTATTTAAATACTGCAGAAAAATGGTCACAAAGGATATCAGTGTTCACAAAACTAAATAATCTCAATAACAAAATAGTGTTGTTAAAATCATTCATCCTATTAACTCAACTTAATATTATATGTGAAATAGGACAAAATTATATAGTATTTATTATAAATGCACATAACTATATATAAATATATACTTTAGTTTTCAGAAAACCTCAAACATTGTTTCAGGTTTCATTCATATATAAACACCTGATTTATTAGTCGTTCTTAGCTAACATCAAAGTCATGAATTTTTATTATGGAATATATATGAAAGACTATCTCTTTTGACTCATTGCTTATGGTTCCCATTTCATTCAATCACATGCTATTTTGTGACTTTTCTTTTATCTTTTTCATTTGTAGCAAGCTTTTCCATTAACTTTAAAGTTGTTTGTCTAATTTTTCTTGAGTTAAACAATAATTTTAATAGTCTTTTACCTGCTTCATAACAGTTGCATAGTGGAAAATCTATAATTATTAAATTTTCTTTTATATTTGAAAATTTGTAATTATTTCACTACAGTCGCTTCTCATTAATTTTACTGTGCTGTAGACAGAATCTAGTTTTAGATGAATCTCAAATTATACCTGGTTTTTCTTATGTAGAAAGAACCTGACTCTGGTTACTGGCTTGGATCATTTTTCATGAAACAAACCAAGAGAATATCTTGACATGAATGTAAACAGAAATTGCCTATGTTTTATTGGCATCATCACTGCTTGATAGGGAGAAAACAGCTATTTAACTGAGGAAGCTGTTGCCAATCAGACATAAAGTTGCCTTTTGCTGCACATGGTGAGAAATACAGAAAGCCAGAAGGAAGCAATTAATGGCTTGTCTGAAAAATTAGAGTTCATCATCAACATTAGAAGGACTGGCTATTTTATTTATATGAAATATTGCTGTAAATGACTCTAAATTGTCAACATTTGCTCTGGTGCAAGGCATAAACAATGGAAACTGTCACATGCTTCTTGTCAGATTGGAGAACAACCATACGGGAAATGAGATCATGGAGGGGGTATGTTTGGCTCCTGATTTTACTGGCACTGGGCTCTTAGCTTAACAGGCACCATCTTTCCACTTAAAATGGAGTTCAGTTAGCAATGACAGTCCAGTTATGCAGTGAGAGTACATTTAGTCACTATATATTTTCCATTTATAAATTAAATGGTCGAGATTCTCTTCAATTTTTTAAGAGGAAAAAATGAACCAAAAATTTAACTCTGGTAAGTTCTTGTATATGTAGATAAACTGTATCTATTTAGTATGTATAGAAAAAACCTCTAGAGCCATAAGAATGTAATTAGCCAAATAATAGTTATAAAAATTAAACTATAATTATTATTTTATTACATATTTTAATAAAACTTAAGGAAATAAATTCAAATCAATTTGAATTGATTTGAACCAATTTCACAATTCCACAATTGATTTGAATCAATTCCACATTCTACATGGAATTAGTTCCTTGTTAAAATTTAAAAAATTAGTTCCTTGAGAAGTAATAAAATACCAAAAAGTTAAAAAGTAACAGAAAATTTTGTTAGGAATAAAATTTTTTTAAATAGATGCCACTATGGCAGAGGATTAATTGTGAAATGAGTGTTACAAACAATGTGCCAGAGGAAATATTATTTTATGTGTATTTCATAATGAAAACTCACATCATTATCTTTAATATGTTAGCTAAGAATAATTATTAATCTTCAGGTCCGATATTCACATATGAATTGCTATTGCTACTACTATCATGTGAAATGAATTGAATATGAAATATAAATACTTAAAGGTTTTAGAAAACAACTGAATCCATCAATTGGCTAAATTTTATTTACATATAATTTATTCAGCATTTTTTTTTCTTCCTAGTGGTATCATACATGATTTTCAGCTTATTCTCTATGGGGGTTACCATAGATTTGGAACTAATAGAGCTTATATTCTACAAGTCTTTAAGAGTTTGAGTAAATATGTACTCATATTTCTTTCTCCATACATCTAAAATTAAAATGAATATCTTTCCAAGGAACCTGCAGATATATATATATACAGCCAGGGTAATGAAATTAAAATTTGTTTCTCTCAAAGGAAACAATGCATTCATAAAGAATGGTCGGGCTAGTTACTATGAATGAATAGTACTTAAGATCCAAGCAATGATTTGGTGTCATGCAGTTGTTCTTTTTCCTATGGTTTTATGAAATGAATTATTGAGTAGCAACTTTGTTTATGTCATTAAGATTAAATCTCTGTCAGAATTGTCCTAGAGGAATTCTGAAATGTCTGGGAAAATGGCTTTGGTATCAACAAGTTCCCAGTTTTTCATATTAAAAAATGTTTTTTTTCTGACATCCTAATTTGTATATTTATGTGGGGTGTGTGTGCGTGTGTGTGTGTGTGTGTAAAAATTACCGAGAGTGGGTAGATATTCCATTAGAGACATCCCAGTTATTTTTCCTACATACAATATAAAAAGCTTTGGAGTATGTGAGGGTGAATGGGTGTGATTTTTTAGAGTCGCATATATTTATAGATGGCATGTTTTTCTGTTATAGGAAATTCAAACACAAATGCAAAACTCTAAAGTACTAAGAAGACAGTAAGTAATATTATATTTGTCTAAAGTGCCACAGGTATCAGAATGAGAGAAATGATGGTTTGGGGGATGTTACCATTCTACTTTTAATTTCCAAAATTAGTTTTAACTAATTGTTTAATGATTGTTAAATGCTGAATGTGATCATTGCCAGAGAGACAACTACTTTTGATCTTGGATGCTCTATGCCTACACACTGCAACAATGTCTTGCATTAATGTACTGCTGGTGAAAAATTCATTTTCTGCCAAATTCAGATTTATTGTTGTTATGTAGTTCTTCAGCTTAAGAAAGAGAATTTTTAAAAATACCATTCTGAATTTCTACTTGAGAAATTTTCTATTATAGGAAAAACCTCTTGATCTTAATATTCTTATAGTTTAAGGCCATAGCGATGCCTTACTCTGCTTAGTAAACCACCTTAGTATCAGTACCTAATCTAATGGAGAACAGCCTTGTCTCAAAATGTTTAATTATTTAACAAGCATCACAGTTCTTAAAATAAAGTGATCTCACTTTATTCTTAGAATGCATTCTAAGAAAGTGCAAGATAAAAGAAATTTATGGCAATTCAGCCCACTAAATGATAAGAGGGAGCAGGGTCTGGTCCTTGTACCTTTCCTGGCACAAACTCACATTGGCTGAATTTTCCATACTTCATTAATCGACTACTACTCATATCAAATAGATCATGTTGTGAAAAAGATGTTAACCCCTATGATAGTGTTCCATGGTGCCACAGTTTTCTTTTGTGTATCTCATTTGTAATAATCCTTTATGCAGCTGTCAAATTTAACGTGTATAAGTGGTTCTTGAGAGGATTACTAAAGACCAAATCGAGACCCTCAGTAGAGATATATTTGTGTTGTGAAAAGACTGTGTTTGGAGTGGTCTTTGGTAATCATTTACAATTCAATGTGTAAATAATTAGACAATTTGAGGATTTATTTTTTTTTTTTTTTTTTTTTTTTTTTTTTTTTTTTTTTTTTTTTTTTTTAAAGATTTATTTATTTATTTGACAGAGAGAGATTACAAGTAGGCAGAGAGGCAGGCAGAGAGAGAGAGGAGGAAGCAGGCTCCCTGCTGAGCAGAGAGCCCGATGCGGGACTCGATCCCAGGACCCTGAGATCATGACCTGAGCCGAAGGCAGCGGCTTAACCCACTGAGCCACCCAGGCGCCCCAATTTGAGGATTTATAAGAGTAGCACTAGTAGAAGTCATAGCAATAATTTTAAAGACATATTTATATCTCTGTTTATAGTTTTATAGAAATATTTATATGGATTATTTCACAGACATGATTAATTTCATGATAACTTATTCAGTGTTCATTGATGACCTAGGTGCTCAGGGGAGGAGATTCAAAAGTCTTATGAAACTCACTGAAAACTATCCTGAAGTTAATTTCTACTCTTTGCTCTGAAAATACTTGCCTAATTTAGGTTTTTTATTTATATTTTTATCCTCCAATGTTAAAAGGAAAAACTCTTGGAAGACTCTCTTGGAAGACTATATGGTCTAGGAATCAGACTGCACAATATTGAGAATAATATTTATATGAAACAAAGAAAGCAAAATAGATTATTTTTGAGGTCAAAATAAGAGTGGCAAGGGGTTACTGGGTGGCTCAGTCAGCTGAGCATCTGACTCTTGGTGTCAGTTCAGGTCATGATCTTGGAGTCCTGGGATCGAGCCTGAATCGGATGCAGACACTCTGCGCAGAGTCTGAGTGGGATTCTCTCTTTCTCTCTGCCCTCTGCCCTTCCCCCTGCTCATGCTCCCCGCTCACTCTCTCTCTAAAATTAAAGAAATAATTTTTCAAAAAAAAAAAGAGTGGCATATTAAATTTTCAACACAAATCTTAATTATTTCCTTGAAAGGCACAATGTTCAATGAATTTTCAGAGTTAAAAAATGTGACAATAAGACAAAAATGTCTTGGTAGCTTCACTGTGAAGAGGAGAAAATTTCCTTATAATATCAATATCCCCATTAAGATTTTAATTGCCTTGAATGTCCAACTATGTGTACTGGTCCGATAAAGGTGAGAGGGAAGTTTCAGTAGTTTTTTCTTTGATGTGATTTCATATATTAAACTGTTTTTACTGTGCTTCTTTTTTCTTGTATGGCAAAAAAAAGACTTGAGTTTGCAGTATTTGAAGTGGTATGTATAGGAGCATAGTATCTTGGTTCGAGTAAGAAATTACAAGTTCATAATCTGATGCTTTTTCTTACTTTCAGGTAAAACAATGATACCGAGATCCAAAGTCTGTTCTGTTTCTAGGTCCTTTAAGACTCTCTGGAGTTGATATAATTTGGGGGTTACTCTTTGTTCATGAGTATGGGGGAAAAAGGGATAGCCAAGTAGGAGATTAAAATTTTAATACAAAATTCCTGTTTTTACAATTATCATAGACTAAATAATTATTGTTTGGAACATAGTTGTTTTCAATATTGAAACCTCCTAGGACACTGTACTGCTTAGAGCTTGCTTTGAAGTTAGGAAAAGCTCTGAATACAGGTAAGATGCCTGAAAATTAAAAAAAAAAGAAAAGAAAACTACTGTGAAAGTGTTGAATCAGAATAAAACTAGCAGAAAGAGGTAAAGTAATAATAGGGAATATTCATTTTGTTTTGAAAGGTGCTAAGACAGTCATGTCAGGACAACTAATGTGCAGCTGGTTTTGTATTCATGCTGTTCAATTACATGCAGGATCATGAGAAATTCCCAGTGGCTCTGCCACATTTCTCTCCTATTATAGTTCTTATTTTAGAACTTTGATTTCGCTTTAAAAAATGCATGAAATGCCTACCTCAGGGCAAACTCTCTCACCCCATGTGTCTCCTATTGAAATCGCTGCAATTTACAGGTTCTATAGATAAAGAGGTCAATTTGTTTTATGGAATGTGATATTATTCAGGAAATACCCTAGCTTTTTAGATTCAGGACTTGAGGTCTCAAATATTTGCTCTTTCCCTAAGAAGGCCCCACGGGTTTCACGGCCAACTATTTCTGAAGCCCCGAGTGCTGCTGGTGTCCTGCTCCCCAGGTCTCCCACTTGCTTTTCCCATCTTCCTCCAGAATTGTCAGTCCGGCTGCCCTAGCTCCCCAAGCAGATCGGCGGCACGCCTTCCTTGTGAACGTGAGATTCGCACACTTTATAGAGCGATGCTAAAGTTGGGTTAGCACCTATATTAGGCTTTCCTCTTTACATAATCAGAAGAATTAAAATTCAAAAAAGAAAACTTTGGAGAGAAAACCAAAACATGGACAGTGGGCATTTGTCTGAAACATTCTGCGTCTGTAAGACATATTTGCAGTGTTGACCCCCTTTCTCAGGCATCTCCTGTCCCTGCGGTAAGTAGTCTATCAGCTTATGTTCCAATAAGCTGATGGAATTATTTATTTCCTTAGTTTCATTGCACAAAGACTCTAAGAGGCTTACAAGAAACTAGTACAGCAGATGTGAAGACCTGTGGGTAGAATTTAGGACATACCAACTGTTCTCAGCTGAAATTCCAGACCTATCTGGGTCTGTCTTTTTGTTTAATGTTAATATTATGATGACTACTAAAAAACTAGTAAGTACTAAACAATTAATGACTGGATTAATTCACGTAGAGTGATCAAATCATTTCTCTAAATGTTATAAATGCCTGTGGCAAATCGAAAAATCTAAGTAGCCCTTCCCACTGAGGGCGGGACCCACCTCACCACCCAAAATGTGGTCTGGGTGTGGAGGTTTTTGGTACCACACAAACACTGGGACTGCTGGTACCACGCATCATGCTATACACACGAACACTACAATGGAGACATGTATTAGTTCCATAAAGAGAATCTGGGGTAGGGCAGGGCATGTTCTGAAAGTGGTCTAAAAATGACTTGAGGGAAAAGAGAGGCAAATGGCTTTTGTTTTCTGGGGGTGAGAGGCTCGGTGAGGTGAGGACTGTGGTGGGAGGGCGTGGGGGGGTAGGGACTTAGCTTGAACTTTTCACCGGCTCTGGGGAAGGAAAGCACAGGGCTTTCTTACTGGTTGTCCCAGATGTGGGACAAGAAGGAAAGGAAAAATATGGGGCTTAAAAGCTGTCAGTGGGGGACGCCTGGGTGGCTCAGTTGGTTAAGCGGCTGCCTTCGGCTTAGGTCATGATCTCAGCGTCCTGGGATCGAGTCCCACATCAGGCTCCTGGCTCGGCAGGGAGCCTGCTTCTCCCTCTGCCTCTTGCCTGCCTCTCTGCCTGTGCTCGCTCGCTCTCTCTCCCTCTATCCTTGACAAATAAATAAATAAAATCTTAAAAAAAAAAAAAAAGCTGTCAGTGGTTAAACATCAAAACTGGGGTCAAGCTCTTGGTTACAACAGCAGAGAAAACTACCTTTTTTTTTTTTTTTTTTTTTTGAGAAAACTACCTTTTTAAACCAGATCCTTATAATGGCCTTCATCTCCACTTGCACGGACATCGGTCTGTCTCTATCACCTTTTTCCCTTCCTTCCAAAGTACCTTCCTACCTTTCTTCCCTCTGTTCTTCCTTCCTCTTCATGGAACTGGTCATGGTCTGACATAAGAACGTGTCTTTGTTTATCGTTTATCTTTTCCAGCTGCCATTGTAGCTCCTGAGAGCTATAATTATGTCTGTCTGTCTGTCTATTTTTACTGTTGTATCCTCAAGCACCCGGACAATGCAGGAGACATTAGAGGCACACAATATTTTTTTTTTAAAACGTCCATCAGCTTCACTAGACTATATGATTCATGAAGGCAAGATTGTGCCTGTTTCTATCATGTTGATTCCAGTGATTCAGAGAAATGCTTCCTGCCTCAGCAAATAGTGGTGGAAAGAATTCACTCTTTTAGGTATTTTAATATAGCACTTTTGCAAGGTTCTCATCATAACTTTTACTTTTCAACAAAGAAACAAAATCTATTTTTAAATAAAATTTTGACTTATTTAAGTCCCAAAACAGTGTAAAAACAAGTTTTTTGAGTGCTGCAGATTTGTTTTAAAATTTGAGCCGAGTATCAACTTTATCAAAGAAGCAAGAATTGGGAACTTGCTTCTGATGACCAAAACAACAACAACAAAATAAATAAATAAAAAGCCAAAATTCTAAACAATTTAGGAGTTATATAGACATGGTTATTCTCCTGTTCACAGACGGTAACAAGAAATGTCTTAATTACTGGAACACTAAGTGATTTTCAATTTAAAATCAATTATATAAACGACAGGACTGCACAACTGAAGTCAGGGAAAATCTAATGACTAACCTCAGATGAAATTTGTTATGAGAACTTATTAAAAACCAAAATATCTTCCCTCACATAGATAGATAGATATATAAATAGACACATCGATAGATACATAAGTAAATAAATAAAATGTATAAATTAGAAGTCACTCTGTTTTCCAGTCTAACCGACATGACAGCACCAAAGTTACTGTCTTGCAATGAAACAATACTTTGTTTGATTGATGAAATGCTCTGACTTAGGCTAATTCTTTTTAGTTCTTCAATGTTTAGTTCACTCTAATTTAGTAACTGTTATTACAAGACATCTTGATATTCTACAGCTGTGAAATTATGTGGCTGCCAGACTCCAGGATTGATTGCGGTGTTGTTGAAGTCTAGGGAAGGTGGCTCAGCCCAAACCCTTCCTGGTGTCCAATCCTCAGTTTTTTACCAACTAAGGGAGGTGGAGAGCTGTATGCTTTTCAGAGGTCTGTTGCTCGGCAACCAGTCCTTCCTTCTTAGGAAACAGGTCAGGAAAAAGGAGAAGAGATGAGGGGGTGATTAAACGTTTGTCTGCCATCTCTGATAAAGCAGAAATTCTCTGAAGAGAAATTGTTCTGCATAGATATCTCCAACCCACAGGGAAACAAATTAATCTCATTAGGCAAGGGGTTAATATCTGTTTGTTAGAAATATTGTTTCCTCTGCCCCCTGAAGGAAGTTTTAGTGGTTTTAAATAGCATCTATGGCCAATAACATTGTATCTGATAAAGGTAGAAATTTTAGTATGGTATGACAATCATCTCAAGGTCAAAAAATAAAATTTGTCCTTGAAAGACAATAAAAAATGTTTTATTTCATATGGATGGCTTATTATTTAGTTATTCAGGGATACTTATCTGTCATAAAAGTTCTACCATTTTAAAATGACTTAAAGTTCATTGAAATATAAGGCTTCTTCTGTTTACTTAGGAATACCGTGGGATAGTGTTTGTCAAGAAAAATTCCAGATGAAAAACTGCACTGTTGAATCTTGAATATCTCTAATCGAAAAATGTGAAACACAAGTTTTTCTTTCATGTATTGAATGATGTGAACTTGTGATAACTGTATGGCATTTGGTCGATTTACAGTCTAAAGGAATTAAAAATTAGATCTGCAAACATATGGTAAAACAGACATGTTGGTTAGGAATAGTAGACGTAAAAAGAATCTGCGTTCCTTAAAAGTCTACTCTTACCACTTCTCTTAATTTCTTTTTAAATACGTTTTGTCTCAGCTGGTATAATTATAGATGCTAAACAATCTTGCATTTGTTTTCTGTATTACGTGACTGATACAGTATTTAGAAGTGATAGTTGGCCACCTTGGTTACATCTGGGTTCAGACCTTTTTAGTATTCTTAGAAAGTGGTGTTTCTCAGTTTTAAGGTGAGGGTTTGTTAAACACAGGTGATGCTTCCTCCCAGGGACTGGCCAAGTGCAACCAGGACACCCGTGAGGGTGCCTGCATATGGGCAGACGACCCTGCCGGAATCCGAATGTCCGGCTACGCATTGGTTTGCATATGCTTCATTCATTCATTTAGGATTTAAGCCTTTAGGAAGCCAACAAAAATAGGAATAAATTAATTGGATTAGCAGTGATTTACTGCCTTTCATCCTGTTTTCTCATTAGAGAATATACTGGCTTTGAGAATTGAAGAAAATTGAACATATTTAAAACCCATAGAAAAATACATCATGAGGGTCAGCCCTTTCTTATTCACTATGAGCTTACCTTATTACAAACCTCCAAACCCGCCTCTTCTTGTCTTCTATGGAATGGGGTTTAAACTTCTTCTAACATCTTTGGAGAGGTATTGTATTGAAGGACGGTGTGAGATTTCATGTTATTTTGGGGATTATATTTTTCTATTTTATTGTTGAGATTTTATTTCAGGTCTTAGTTACAGTTAATTAAATTACAATTAAGAAGAAAGTTACTATATAACTGGTAATAAATAATTAATAATAATAAATAATTTCATGCTAGCTACATAAAACACATATGAACACACACACAAACACACACACATATATATAAACTATATTTTTTAAACTATATATTTTTGAGTTTAGTTCATGTAGATTATGACTTACATTGTCATTTACTGTAAGTTGTAATTGTTGTGATTTTTAAAAATATTGCTGCATGATGGATAGTGGACTTTTTAAAAAATCTCCTACACACATATTTCTATTTTTGCATGACCCTGCAGAATTAGTTTGATAGATTATAATTGCAATTTTGATTGGATATCTCTATCTTTACATCTATCTTTAGAATGAGAGCATTTTTATCAACATCTTTCTCACCCACACATTTCAGCTGTTGACTGGCAGCTCGACCTCTGAGAATCAGAGAGCAGAGGCATTTTACCCTTCCAGAAATATTTTCTGACCCTTGGATTATTGCTCAGCTTCCTTCACTAAAATATAAAGAGGTCACCTTCTATGTGTAGGATAGCATTCCTCAAAACTCACAAAATTTAAGACCAATTCTCATGGGATATTTATTTTTTAACATGGCCTGGTTGGGGTTAGCAAGGGGAGAACTGGCAAAAATATGCTCATACTATTTAGGTGCAATGTAACTTTTTTTAAAAATAAGAAAATAACACAAGCTTAGGCAACTTTTGCAGTTATATCTAACCTATGGAATCTTGCTTTATAAGATTTTTTCACAGCTGTAACAGACTAGCTGTGTATTGAACGATTTGCATTTAAACGTGATAATCATTTATTCTTCTACCCATTTAAGCCTCCATGTTGCATCACATAATCAGGAAAAAGATTCTTTAAAATATAAAACTCAGATTAGGAATAAATTGTACATGCAAATGTGCTGATTTGGATGCAGCGGATGAATTCTAACAGTGGGGCAACTATAGAAATTAAGGCGACGCTTTCCCTGAGTGCCCAGTAACATCAAATTACAATTGAACACCTATAGAAATAAATGTGACACCCAAATGGTTACTAAATGAATATATTATGCTCTGTGATGTTTCACTGAATTCTAAACAAGTTCAGAACGATGACATACCAAGAGGTGCTGAAGTACTTCAAACACACTCCATCAAATGCGTGTGGTTAAATAAAACTCTGTGGAATGTTCCTTATATAAAATGAGTTTTTCCTATTCAGAAGGAAAGTAGAGCAATTTATTTTTTTTCTTATACAGTCTCATCACAAGTAGGAGTTTACTTTAATAAGCTTGCTTTGGTTTTAAAGAAACTCTTGCAGTTTGAAAGTTACTTTGCAGTGTTTTCAAACTTTAATGGGCTAAACTTGCAATCTTGCTTTTACTGTGTCCTATAGCATTTATGAAGCAACATTTTGCGTTTATTAGGAAAAGCAGTAAGGACCTGGGTAAGTGGACTAATGGGATAGTTTATGCTACTAAAAGGCTTTCCAGCAAACTGAGGATGTTTGGATGTTCTGGTTAAATATTCTGGTTAATTTCTTTTTACTACATTTATATACAAAATATTATATGCCATAGACAAAGATTACACTAAAAATGCACTTATGTTTAAAGTTATTCCTTTTGACATGTATAAGTTAATGAGGATAGAGAAAATTTCAGAAAGTTAACCTATAAATGATGATTTCCCTGGGGTAGAGTCTGTATGCCAACAATCGTTTGAAGGAGTAGATGCTTCACCATGAGTTACTGTTCAACTCGTGCAGTTACCAAAGCATAAAACAGAGCAGAGTCAGGGAAGAAAGCATTGAAGAGTCTAGAGTGGGAGCTCATCCCTGGGGCAGGATGAGAGAAAGAGAAAAAGAAATGAAGGAAGCAGGAAATGTCTCCTAAACCCTTCTCATATCACCCCATATTTTCACTAAGGTATCGAATCCAATAAATTCATAAAATATTGCAAATTCTGATTCTGCCAATTACTTGCTTTGAGGCCTTGATAAGGTCACATAATCTGGGGTTTGGTTTTCAAGCTGTAAAATGGGATTAAGTGTAAATTGTTGGGTAATCACAAAACTTAGCAAAACCATTTATAAAAGTAGATACAAAGATGACTCGACCAATTAATGGTTGTTTTAGCTGTTATTTAGCTGGGTCTCCCAAGGACCCAAGACTCCAGGAGCCAGCTCTCCAGACCTACTCCACATTACAGATGCCTTGAATCAGGGTTCTTCCCATCCTGGAAAGCCTCCTTGTTCCTCCGTCTCCCCATTTTATACTATTCCTTCATCCCCCATAGATTAGCCCACTGATGTTTCCATTCTTTCTACAATCAAGTTCTTTACCTTGGGGTCTTTATACTAACTGCCATCTTGATCTTCAAATGAGTGATCTGTTTTTAGCTTAAATATCTCCCCCTCTGTTAGGCCTTCCTAAGCATCCAGTCTAATTATAAAATCATAAAAACATTTTCTATCAAATCTCCCCATTTTAATTTTCCTCTAGCAATTATTATGGTCTTGTATTTTCTTGTTTGTTGTACTGATTGTTTCCCCCAGTTAATCTTCACTTCTGTATCTTCTCTACCTACTCAGGTGCTTAGGCATACTAGATACCCTGTAAATATTTGCTGGATGAATAAATTTCTAGTGTAATTGGGCTTTGATGTTACATTCGCATTGTCTAAGTTGTGGGGAAGTCTCCCTTCTCTGTGCAGATTTTACTCTCCCACCATTTAGATGGGAAGTTACAGGTTTCTTTGGGATATTCTGAGGACATTTTTCTCTCCACTGAGAGCTGAAAGCTAACTACTACTTCTCTTCCTCCTCCTCTCCCTCTTGCTTAGTTTGTCAAGAGACCCAATTTAAGTTTTACCCACTCAGAGGCAGTGTAGAATGCAGGCAGCTTGAGATTCTAGTCAACAAGGAATAAATTAAAAATATGATGCTTGTGAATTCAGATTTCTGTATAGGATTCTTAACAAAAGTTCTGAGCTATAAATTACCTCCTGTCCACTTAGAAGCAGCACCATTGAATAAAAAGAGAAAAATAAGCTTCATCAGACCTCGATGACCTCTTCCTTTTTGAAAGGACACAGGGAAGCTGTCCAGAGGGACCATTAATCCCCTCATCAGGTCCAAGACATGACGGCAATGTTGACCTCAATGCGAAAGTGGAAATCTGCTGGAATTCTAAAATTCAACAAGGCTTGAAAAGAGCTGTTTACCTGGAACAAGTGTTTTATTTTATTCTCTACATTTTCTATCTTTGACTTCAAAGAACATCTGATTCACATTAACATACGGTATTCCTCATATTGAACATAAATTAAGAAGTATCCAATATCTACTAATGAGAAAAGCAATTTCTTCCGCCAACTTCCCTTTTCATAAAACTGAAGAGGTGCCATGGGCATAGTTTTCCCTGAGGTCCGTCTCATTGTCTCTGTTCTGCTGGCACCGTCCACGCAAGCCGTAAAGACTTCGGGCTCCCAAAGAGCAAGACTGCTCCTCTTGTCTCCTGGGCTCTTTCTCCCCTCTTGATATTTAATTCCTATTACCTTTGAACATTATTCTTCTCCTGGGGAGTGTGGAGACCTGAGAGCTTCCAGAATATCATGATGGAACTGGAACATTTCTGCCACAATCTTCCTTAAGAGTACACACCCCCTCCTTGTCTCTCTCTCTCTTTCTTTTTTTTTTTTAGTTCTGACAGTTAAATCCTTGAGGATTTGAGAGCAGAGACCTTCTAAGCTCTTCCAAAACCACTCTCTGAGCCCTTGTTTTCTCTGCTCTGCTCCCACCTCCCATCACTACAGTAGAGAGAGAGACCACCTTCTGTGGAGGAAGAGCATGCTTCAAAACTCCCCTGCTGAGGAAGAAGAGAGACCTGAACAAGATGAACAGGCAGAAGTTGTTCTTTCCCAACACTATTTCCAGCAACAGGAGAGAGAGAGCAAGACCAGGTCTGAATACCAGTTCTACTGAAACGAAGTGCCGGAGATTTTAAGAACGGGAGGAAGGAATGCCGGCCATCTGCGTCTGCTAATAAACCTTACCCAAAGGAAAAGTAAACTTTCTCCCATCACCATGACAGGAGGTAGCATCACGACTTGAAGCAAGACGTCCACTCAAGTTAGTCTCCTTCTTCCCAGGAGACGGGGATCTGGGTGCAATCTTCCACGATGATTACATTGTGAAAGAATGTCTCTCAGGTCCCTGAGAAAGACATCCCTGCTTGTAAAACAGACAAGAGGCTTTTAAAAGACAGAGACTAGATTTATAATTACAAGATTTCTCAAGTAAGTGCTCTAAGAAAAGGAAGGTCAGAGGCCTAGAGTCAAAAGTTAAGTCAGGCGGAGGAGAATGTGAAAGTCCATTTGGTCACCAAACATGTTTTAATTTCCCTGAGGACTAAACTTAGGGGCACTTTATATGACAGGTTCATCTTGCAACCACGTTGCCAACAATTTGCTTGCGTTTTTCCTAGTTTTCTTGCTGGGAATGTGATTCTGGCTAGCTTAAAGGTGTGTCTGCCTTAATGGTATATTTATTTTCTCAGTTTTATCTCTAAAATATCACAGAATGCAATTTTCCAAGTTAACAGCACAGTGAGTCGTCCTGGTTCTTTGGCTACCCTCGTCACATTTTCTTTTTTTCAATAGTAACTTGCATTCCAAAGTTGTTGACTTGGAGGCTCGATGAATGCTTACAGGAGATTATTAGAATTTTTAAAAAATGTGTTATTTTATGTTAAAATAATAGCACAATGGTAATCAAAATCATCTGTGAAAGTTCCTATGTGTATTGACAACAGCTTGTATCACAAGATACTGTGAAAGTTTAGGAGTGGATATTTCTGTTTACCAGAAAAGGTGCTACATTCATGGGAGGCAGAGGCTTAAGCAGACTTTAGAATCCATTTGGCCTGACAACTTTGCAAAGTTGACATTATCAACTGAACTTTAAAGTTATTTGAGGTTTCCATTATTTCGAACTTTCTCATGAAATGCATTAACAAAATTAATTTACAGCAATGAGTGGGTCCGTATTTTAATTTCCAAATAGCACACTTTTCCTTCTGTTACAAGGGGACACATTTTTCGCTGGTTACATTTCAAAGTGCAGAAAATTATTCCAATTGCTTGGGGTCAAGTATATGAATGCTTGACCGTGTGTACTCTCAGCGGTTTATAACAATTACCTGAGCCATCTTCGCAAGCCTCAGTGTGCTAATAATGCTGATATCTGTGCATTAGCTTGGGATGTCACTGTCTTTGTTTGCCTGCCAAATGTGCAATAGAGAAGTTCTTGCTTTGGATGGTAGTTAAATCTTTGCTTTAATGTTCCATTACCTCCAAGTTTGTGGCCACTATTTTATCCTGTATGGTATTTTAATGAGATTATTAAATTACCGTTGTGAGGTATCGCATTGCATACCAACACTACAGTGAACGTCTGATATGACTTAAATGATTTTGGTGTTGAATTGATCAGTCAGCTTTCCTCAGCACAAATATAACACCTGATGTTATATTTGTCTACAATAGCAGTTACAGTAAAGATTGGAGCCATGGATTTGAAAAATATATATATATAAAGGAAATGAACAATGTCTGCTCCGCAGCAAGTTTGGTGGTGGCAAAAGCGTGAAATGGTACTGCTCTGAACTTAGGACAAGTGTATAGGATTGCTTTACAATTTTAACTTCAGTTAAAATTCATGGAAATTATGAAGCAAGTATATTGACATTTAATATCATCCAAAAAAAAGGAGTGGCAACCCAAGAAAATAAAACACAGAAACTATTACCAGACTATTTGATGCTTAGAAGTTTGTTGATAATGGTGGAAATGTAAACCAAGAGAGGTCAAATTTTTTGTTCTAGAAATGGCTTTATTTATCATTGCTACCATGTACAGCAAGGTCATTATTTTAAAATGAAGTTTATTACCATGAAAAACACAAGAATTTGCTGAAACTAAGGGTAGGTTCAGGATTAGGGTTAACTATGGAAGTTGGTACCTTGTATTTTGTTTCCTCCTGGTGACATTTGAAAGGACAATGAAGCAGTGTCTAAAACTTTATTTACTCTTTCATGTATGAGGCATGAATTAATCACGTGCACTGGGTCTCCCAAATTGGGGCATGAAGGTGCCGCCTCCATCTCCTTCACACACTCTCTCTCTCCAACTCCCCCTTCTGAGACTATTCCAGAAAGGACTCTGGTTCTTCAAGAGAAAATTAAAAATTTTACAAATTTTATATATTATATAGATACCTACCACATCATGTAAGCTACAATATTGTATAACTGAGCACAGTTAGACTATCTCAGAGCTCATCTCTGCTTTATTATTTGTGATTGTGCTTAAAAACACAGGACATAAAATTTACCATCTTAACTACTTTTAAGTGTAGGTGAAGGACTTTGAGCTTGCCTAGGGTACCGCAACTTCCCGATTGGTTTAGGGAGTTCTCCTGAAGGCTTCTTGGACTGTATGTTCATAAGTTGATGTTTCTGCTGGAGAATGAGGTCAGCGGCTTCCTATTCTGCTGTCTTACTGAAGTCACCTCTCCTTATCTGCTTTTGTATTAAGAGTAAATTCGTTCTAAGTAGTAAGGTATACAATCCCTTATCTATCACTCTTGGGCCAGTTGTTTTTCATAATTTTAGATCTGAGAAAGGTAAGGCAGTGCCTTGTGTTAACTATTTGCATATTGTGTAACACTTCTAGAACCTTTTCATCTTGCAAAACTGAAACCCTGTCCATTGAGCAACACCCCCCCACCACCACCTCCCGGCTCCTGGCAACCAATTTCTACTTCCTGTTTGTGAGAGTTTGACTCTTTAGACAGCTCCTGTCAGTGGAATCAGGCAGTATTGTCTTTTTGTGATGAGCTGATTTAACTTAACATATGAATGTCCTTAGTTTCGTCCATGTTTTAGCCTGTTGACTTGTCTTCAAGGTCGATGATTTTTCTCCTTGATCAAGTCTGTTGTTAACCCCTTTTAGGGAATTTTTTCAGTTCAGTTACTGAATTCTTTGGGTCTAGAACTTCTGTTTTGTTCTTTCTTATAGTTTCTATCTCTTTGAAGATATTCTAATTTTTGTACATGCTTTCTTTTTTTTTTTTTTTTTTTTTACTGATTTCATTTAGTGGTCCACCTGTGTTGTAGTACTTGAGTTTCTTTAAAATGGCTGTTTTGAATTCTTTGTCAGGTAATTCATAGGTCTCAGTTTTCTTTAGGAGATTTCGTTTGTTCCTTTGGACCATGTTTCCTTGTTTCTTCGCATGCCTTATTTTTGTTATTGTTGTTTGAGTTTTGCATTTAAAAAAAAAACCCAGACACTTCTATTCCTTATAGACTGGTCTCATACAGGAGAAAACCTTCACCAATCAGTCTGGCTACGGATTCTGGGAGCCTCTCAAACTTTTTATGAGTATGTGTCGTCACTGGATTTGTTTTGTGATTTTCCTCTCAGAGAGATAACGGAGTTTGTGGCATCTTGCTCCCTCTGGTGTCTTTCTGTGGTACTGCAAGTTCTCTTGTGTAACAAGATGGTCCCCTCTCTTGTTCTCTGGGTTGCCCAGACTTCAGCCATGCTGATTTCATCAGTGCTCTAGGTCAGGAAAGACAGAAACCAATCCTTAGGGAGCTCTTCACACCTCACACCCCACCACCAAAAGCGGAAATGCTAGACCCTCAATCCTCTCTTCTCTCTCCCTCCCAAGGGAGAAGTTGAGAGGATGACTTTTCCTCCTGATCTCAAAGTGCACACCAGCTTAGGGAAGATGCCTACACAGTTAACAGGAAATGGCTTTTCTTGCCTGTTTCAGTGTGAGTGGCCTTGACTTTGAGCTTGCCTAGGGTACTGCAACTTCCTGATTGGTTTCTGGAGTTCTCCTGAAGGCTTCTTGGACTGTATGTTCTTGAGTTGATGTTTCTGCTGGAGAATGAGGTCAGCGGCTTCCTATTCTGCTGTCTTACTGAAGTTACCTCTCCATATCTGCTTTTCTATCAAGAGCAAATTGGTTCTAAGTAGTAAGGTATACGATCCCTTACCTATCACTCTTCGGCCGTTGTTCTTCATAATTTTAGATCTGAAAAAGGTAACGCAGTGCCTCGTAATCTCCCCAGAGAGCGAGGAGCAAAACCCTGAAATGAACACAATCACATCTCAACAATGACAGATTTGCCTATTCAACTAAGGGGAAGATAAAGACCATAAATATTCTCTTCCTGTTAGGTCAGGTCAGATTTTGCCATCACACGAATTACGATAATCATTTGGTTTTCAAATCATTTCAAGAGTAGAAAGTGAGGATAACAGCTATAAACCAGTGGTACTTTGCCGTCATTGGTAAGTAAGAAAAAAATGGAGTGATCTTAGTATACAAATGATCTGGGCACTCAAAGATGGTAATGATAAACTGTGTGTGTTGCTTATCAATGTATTGCCTCTAAGCTCTCAATTAATCCTTTTTGTCGGATCTGTGAAAATGGACAGGGGCCCTTTAAATATTTTTCCTTTGCTGGCTGGCACTGACTCTCTGCCAGCAGAGGGGACACACTGACTTCCATGGCTGGTTCCCGTAGTGCATGGCAGCCGGCAGCTTCCCCTTGGTAGCATCGAGGGAGGCTTTGCCGCAGAATGGGTCTGGTGAGACGTCTCCTCAGGACCAACTTTTCTTGGCATTCTAAAGGACATATTTCTAGCAAGGGCTACAAGTGCAGTTCTACAGTTATGTCTTTGTCATAAAATGCACTGCAGCTGCAGGTTCTATCATTTCTTCAGAACAAGAAACACACGTCATCGCCCATAGTAGCCAACAATGGGCAGAAAGATATTCTCAGAATCATAGTTTGGTAGAAAAGTGGAATGGGCAATGGAACATTGGTTGTCTAAAACAGGAAGAGGTATTGGCACGAAGGGCTTGCTTCTATGTCCTCACAGGTGTGTGCTCACCTTTGACATGACGTTGGCCAAAGGAGTGTCCCCACTGGATAGATTCCCATTTGCTGGTGGGTCTGGAGTAGAGGGCATAGAAGGGGACACGGGTGTGACTATCCTTCCTTCCTTCCTTCCTTCCTTCCTTCCTTCCTCTTTTTCTCTTTCTCTTTCTCTCTTCTCACATCACTCAACTTTCTTTTTCCTACCTGATGCAGTGGACATAGATAGGACCAGGACTGCAAAAATAAATGCTGGAAACAGGGATGTCTCCCAAGCAAGAAATTGTAATGGTATTTTTTTTTTTATATAATTTTTTATTTTTTTTATAAACATATATTTTTATCCCCAGGGGTACAGGTCTGTGAATCACCAGGTCCACACACTTCACAGCACTCACCAAAGCACACACCCTCCCCAATGTCCATAATCCCACCCCCTTCTCCCAAACCCCCTCCCCCCAGCAACCCTCAGTTTGTTTTGTGAGATTAAGAGTCACTTATGGTTTGTCTCCCTCCCAATCCCATCTTGTTTCATTTATTCTTCTCCTACCCACTTAAGCCTCCATGTTGCATCACCACTTCCTCATATCAGGGAGATCATATGATAGTTGTCTTTCTCTGCTTGACTTATTTCGCTAAGCATGATATGCTCTAGTTCCATCCATGTTGTCGCAAATGGCAAGATTTCATTTCTTTTGATGGCTGCATAGTATTCCATTGTGTATATATACCACATCTTCTTGATCCATTCATCTGTTGATGGACATCTAGGTTCTTTCCATAGTTTGGCTATTGTAGACATTGCTGCTATAAACATTCGGGTGCATGGTATTTTTAAACTTTATGTCAGACTTCCTAAGGGCCTGATCGGGTGGGCTGTGCCTTCACACATCTGGCGAAGTTGGGACTAACAGTGAACGCCACTGAGTTGCTTGCTGGTCAAGAGTGCCCAATAGGGGGCGCCTGCGTGGCTCAGTGCGTTAGAGCCTCTGCCTTCAGCTCAGGTGGTGATCCCAGGGTCCTGGGATAGAGCCTGCTTTCCCCTCTCTCTCTGCCTGCCTTTCTGCCTAATTGTGATCTCTACCTGTCAAATAAATAAATAATCTTAAGGAAAAAAAAAAAAAAAAGAAAGAGAGAGAGAGAGCCCACCAGTTCTAAACCCATATAACCTTACCCTAGTATGAATAGGAGGGAACTGAGTGGAAATATTTACTACCAATCCAGACCAGCATAGTGACTGAACCTTGTGTCCCTTCCAAATGTGGAAAAGTTGGAGTGCAAATGTAGAAAAGTAGGAATAGTAATTGAGGATAAAGGAATGAATAAACGGATTATGTAATCAGAAAAATATTATTTTGATACATTTGATACAATATTATACTGATACTTTGAAAGAGATTCGGAGCAAGAGAGAATGTTGTCTCTTAATTCAGTTATACTGGATGTCCAAAAGGGGGAAGCCATGTATTACTGAGACACTTCTGCTTTTGGAGGTTCAAATAGAAAAATTTGTCGAAAAATGGAATTACCCATGTCACATATTGAAATCAAAAGAACTACTATCGTAGATGCCCAAAACACATTCATTTTCTGAAGTATGGTTTGGTTGCAGCAAAATGGCATTTCTGTTCTGATAAATTAGTTTTGTTAATTTAAATTAATTCTATTTGTGTACAATTTTAAATTTTGTTTTTGGCTATTTACCATTACACAAATTATAAAATAAATTTTTTTTTGTTTTACTTATTCAGGTAACATTAAAATAAAAATCATTCTCCAGAGTTGGTTATCTGCTAACATATTTTTTCCTTTTAGAAGGAGTTCAGATCTGCTGTAAGTTGAATTGTGTATCCCCACCAAATTTCCTAGTTGAAGTCCTAAAGCTCAGCACCTCAGAATGTGACCTTATGTGGAAGTAAGATTGTTGCAAATGTATTTAGTTAAAATAAAGTCATAATAGAGCAGGGTAGGTTTCTAATCCCAGAGAACTGGTGTCCTTATAAAATGAGGGAAATTTAGACCCAGAAAGAACTCCACATGAACCTGAAGATGACCATCAACGAGCCAAGGAATGATGCTTGGAATAGATGCTCTTTTCATAGCGCAGAAGGAACTAATCCTGCCCATATCTTGATTTCAGACTTCTAGCTTCCAGAACTGTAAGAAAATAAATCTCTCTCTCTTAATCCACTTAAACCTACTCTGTAGTACTTTGTTATAGCAGCCCTGGCAACTAATACAACATCAGACTGAAGTTATGGAAGTATGTAGCTTTATTTTCCTCTGTACATTTTTTCAATGTTCTTGAAACTTTCTAACATGATTAGTGGCTCAGTAGAAAAGAATTTTTCATATGTATCTATTTTTAAACCTCTTTTCCTAATTGTCCCTTGAAGTTACTTATATTGTTATTTATTCAACTAGAGATTGGAAAGAATCTGATTTTAAATAATTTCCATGATGTCACTTCCTTTTTTTGCCCACTTTTCTCTTCTGACACATTCATGCAATTTTAGAGAATCAAAAACCTTAGGACCAACTGGCCATCATAGAGAAAACTATCAATGTATAGCAGCATGAATATAATGTGTAACTAGACCGTAATGACACTTGTATCAAAATCACAAAGTAAAATCCATCCCATTCTTTATAATCATAATTGCTATAGGACTTATGTAATGTGACTTTCTATTTTTTGGCCTCTTCTTTTTTTCATCCTTCCTTCCTATGTAGGCATTGATGCTTTTTATTTTTTTTCCCTTTCTTTCTAGATTTCTCTTATGTACATACACTTCTTGTCTTAATTCATATGAAAATTTTTTCTTGGAAGATGGTATAATTTAGTAAATTTCTTGCCTGTCATTTATGTTCTTAGAACTAAAGAAAAATGGAAGGAAGTCAAGAAATCAATAATGCTACCAGAAAGGAAGAAAAAAATCGCCTCCAGATTCAATCATTTCCTATAGATCACCTTTGCTTGTTTCTATGACTAATGAATGCAGTATGGAAATTACTCACACTCCAGCAGCAACCTCATGCAAACCCATTTACAGAAGGCCTTGAATAAGCATATAATTCAGGATTCGTTCATTTTAAATGCAAATAGTGGAATCTGAGTAGGACAGGAGTGTCACTGTGGAAAGGGTGTGTTTCCAGGCATTATAGAAAGCTGTCATGGTGACTAGGAGGCATAGCAACTTACTTATAAAAATAAATCTGAAAAGAAAGTGAGTCAAGCACAGGTTTTTGACTTTACTCCTGTCAATGTTAGATGGAGAATGTCTCCTGAAAAATCTTAGTTATCAAGATCCTGAAAAAAAAAAAAAACTTTAGAGAAAGAATAATAACAGAAAACCATACCTTTACAAAGGTGGATATTTGCAATCTATTCTTCTGCAGGTCATTTGAGATTCCTACAACTACAATTTTTGGAATATTTCCTAAATTAAAGGCAAGGAATAAGTTTGTGTGTGCAAAATTAAAAAATATGTATCTAATGAATTCTGATGTTTTATTAAATTGTGTATTTGAGTTTTAAAATGATAATTTTGCAATCTTTCCCCACAGGTGTATTTTTCTCCTGCACTTCTATGGATATGGTAAACCAAGCGGCAAGACTGGGGAATATGTTGAAGCTCATATAAAGAAAACTAACTGGAGGTCAATTTCAAGTAATAAGGCAACATTGGGGATATGTCCTCTCTCTTGACTTGAATACATTAGGATAAAGTGTCACTGAGATTAGTTTGGGAAGCTTGGGGTTTAAACCCTGCTCTGGGTGATGAAGTCCCTACAGTCCCAGCATGAGTTCTGTAGAGGCCACACCCCGGTCCTGGAGCTCAGCCATTAAGCTCCATTAGCTAGTTGGCCCTCCTTGGGGGATGGTGGAGGCACCTAATCAGTGGCAAGCAGTTGAATTTTCCACCTGAGTGGTCTTTCACATCCTACCATATATAGACTTTGAACTGGATGAAAGTGTAGTGGTGAATTTTTCACCCTGATGGCATGAATTTTGATGTGAAATGATCAGGTAGAAAGGTGATCTCATTCTAAAATACTTATGTGGGTCCCACTGGGAATTTCCTGTGAAGATTCGCTGGCAGGATTCAGGGAAGAGTTTAGTCTACGAAAAGTGTCCCTTGTTTCCCTACCCAGGACACCACACTTCTAGGGTGTAGACCAAGGAAATAGGCAAGAGAGGGGGCTAGTTGATATTTTTAGAGAACTGGTTAGAGAAAGTTAGTCAACTTTGATTTTTTTTTTTTTTAATTCAGTGGCATGCAGAACATGAAAGGCTTACAAAATCAAGGTGTTTATAATCACGTCTACTATATTTGTAACCACTATTAAGGTTTTAACTTACTTATAGTTTATAGAAAGCAAACACTGCCAGCTTCAGTTCCTTGTATTTTCTGGGTCTAGATTAGATATCACAAGAGTATTTGAGATGTGTTTATTGTGTATGAAGCACTGTCTCACTGCTTTGTGAAAAGAAGCTTTTTTGCCCTGAAGTTGCCTATAACTTGTATGTGCAAAGGAGGTGGAAGAAATAGACTATTTTGATAAACACTCCTACATTCACAAGATTATACATAAACATGTAACATTTAGAAGCAGAGTGATCCCTGGGTGGCTCAACGGTTAAGCATCTGCCTTTGGCTCAGGTCATGATCCCAGGGCCCTGGGATTGAGCCTTGCATTGGGCTCTCTGCTCAGCAGGAAGCCTGCTTTTCCCTCTCCTACTCCCCCTGCTTGTGTTCCCTCTCTCACTGTCCCTCTCTCTGTCAAATAAATAAACAAATAAATAATCTTTTAAAAAAATTCAGAAGTAGAAATTCTGTTCATTTCCAAGGCATTTCAGCACTACAGACATTTATCTTTCTAAAACAAAATTTTGATTGGTTACTTTGTTGGTTAGACTTGTACCAGAGCTTGCTTCTCACTCCAACACAGAGAATCCAAAGTAACTTTGGAAAGGAACGTTATCTGAGCTTCCTGTCCCTGTCAGACTTTGATATATTCTTCCATGATCCCTGTTCTTTCTCTTGAGTATAAAATATCACTGGACTTGTTTAATTTTGCTGCTAAATCACACTTTCCAAAGAGACAGTTATCCCATCTATTCTATTCATTTTTGTATCTCTAGAAAAGAGTACATTGCATACCTCAGAGCAAGTATTTCTGGAATGTGTGAACGGACACCTCGAACTTGTGGCGTATCAGATGGCAGCAAAGCCAAGCCAAGGGAAGTTCATTCCTCTTTTGTCTGGACACCTTCAGTCTTGCTTTATTAGGTGTTGGTTGAGGAGATGAGTGGAATTTCTGGGGTGCCCACTAGAATGTCCCCACTTTCACGTTCAACTGCAAAAATGAGATTAGTAAGTGCTAATTCACATAGGACAAGCATGAAGCGGGCTGGGCACGGAGGTTCCTTAACTCCTAGTTCTCTCTCTCTCGTTTTCTCTCGATTCTCTCATCCTATCTGGTAGGTTTTGAGGATTGGTTTAAACCTCACTTATTCCTCGGATTTCTCTTGAGCCTCTGTTCCAAACAGGCGAACCGATACACACTCACCTAAATACACTCGTTTTTAAGCTCTTTCCTCCATCTCATCTGACTTAATACAGGGCCTTGTATCATTGCATTGTTATAATTGTCCTGTAACTCGATCAGTGAAAATGACACATTATTTAACCCATTGAGAGAAGTCCCTGCTTCTCATTCACTTTTTTATGAGCCACAATTAGGAAGCAGCTCAACAGTTAATTACTTGCTGTATTAATGATTGAAAGGATTACATACATGACTGAACAAACGGATGGATGGACGGATGGACGGATGGACGGATGGATGGATGGATGATGGAAAGAGGGATTGGAGCAGTAACTGCTTTTTTCCATTATCTTGTCAACTCGAATTATTATGTTCCAGTAATAGATTAGGTGGATGAGAGGAAGAAATTAATAACAAAATAATAAACAAAATAAAATACATTAAAGAACATATCACAAGGAGCCTGATACATAGTCTCGGACATTTATATTATACAACACTACATCAAGTTACTTAAGACATTTCCCTATTTTGCGGAGATTTGTGTTGGGGTTGGCATCGAGAGATAGTAAGTTTTATGAAATAGACCACCACACTCCCCCCAAAAGAAAAGAAAACACAGTGATTTTAACCCATTGTTTTGATTATGCTTTTCCTTGAAAAAAATTTTTATTTTTATTTTTTTTTATTTTTAATTTTTTTTTAAGGATTTCTTTTTTTTTTTTTTTTTTCTTTTAAGATTATATTAGTTTAGGTGACCAAGAGAAACACAGCTGGAGAGGGAACACGAGCAGGGGGAAATGGAGAGGAAGAAGCAGGCTTCCTGCTGAGCAGGGAGCCAGATGCAGGGCTCAATCCCAGGACCCTGTGATCATGACCTGAGCCCAAAGCAGACGCTTAACAACTGAGCCACCCAGGTGCCCCTTCCTTGAAATTTTTTTACTGTAGTTGATTTAGTGCATGCATGAATTATATCTTTGTACTTGATGAATAGAGGCTTGATAAAGAGCTGTCCTATGCCACTCATAGTGGGAACTGTATTTAATTATTTTAAAAATTTCTACAATACCAGAATTTAGTATTCCTCCTAACAGACAGAAATTGATTGAAGCAGAAATGGAAAGGGACTGATGTCTACTGCGTAGGGCTTTCAGAACTAAAACAACACAGTAAATGAAGCTGACTTTCAAGTGGGCAACATTGCTCAGCTGCAATATTGCATAACCGCAATATGGAGCCGCAAGGTGTGACACAACTGAATCTATATATGGTTAATTTAGGATTCGAAGTGATGACTTCTTTTTAGAAGACGGCAAACAGCAGATCTGGGAGCAGTGAAGTTTCAGTTGAGTCATCTCACTTATGACACTTATTTTAAATGCAATCTGTTAGCTCAAAGTATTACCATCCTTAAAAAAATATAGGTCTCTTTTTCCAGGCATTTTCTCTTATCCGTTTGTAGGCAGCTTATTGAAGAGTTTCCAGAAAGAAAAATCCCATCTCATACTAAGTAATGTACTTTGACATATTGTGCTTCTCTAGCAAAGGATGACTGTGACCTCTTCTCTTGATTTTTCCCTCCTTCTCTCAGGGAATGGCTTCCTGCAAGTTCAAACGTAGTTCTATAGTCACAGCCAATGGAACAAAGATGTCTGAGCATTCCCTCATATTCCTTATAATAAGACTAATTATTTCCTAGTCTTTGGTTGGTTGTTGGGAGACAGTTTCCCATGAACCTCTCCCATTTCTGCCCATGTTGAAGGAGAGACTGTTCTGAAGAAAAGATTGATGGCAGTTGTACTCTTAGTTTGGAAGGGGGGGGGACCACTTTATTAACATTATAAAAATCTAATAGAAACAGGAAGAAGAAAAGGAAAATCTACGCATAGATGAAGACAATAGTAAGCAGTAAAAGAGAGTAAGACAGAGTTACAGCAAATTGGGTCCTTGTAACATCCAACCTCATTAGCTGGGGAAACCCTGTAGAGATGGCCAGGGTGGAGTCCCAGTTGAGAGGCCTGGGCAGAGTGACCACCCCTCAGCTGAGACTTCCAACTGGCCATCCCCACAAAGGCCATATTTATAGGGCAAATGATGCGGGTCTGATATTGAACCTACGTGTAGTTTGGAGCAAGCTGCCTTCCTATGTTACCATGTCTTTACATCTTCAAGGAGCCTGGGCTAGGTGTGTGTGCCTCTCCTTCCTCCCATTCCATTTAGGAGGAGGGGGCAGTCCGCCTGGAACCAGATGGGATGTAAGGCAAAATTTATATCTCTTAGAATCCAGACCAGAAGGGCAAAAACTGACCTGGAAGCCAGCTAATGTCAACTCATCAGTCTCCTGAGATCACTCAAGCACACAAGTTTCACAAAAAATATATATTTTTTTAAATTATTATTTTATTTATTTATTTGAGAAAGAGAGAGTGTGCGCAAGCACAGGGGGAAGGGCAAAAGGAGAGGGAGAAGCAGACTTCCCCGATGAACAGGGAGACCAACTTGGGGCTGCATCGCAAATCCTGAGATCATGACCTGAGGGGAAGGGAGACACTTAAATGACTGAGCCAGCCAAGGTGCCCTGCAAACACCATTCTTTAGCCTGCCTGCATCTGTGCTGGTTAAGGTGGTCAGTTGCACAGGAGAAATCACAGAAACCTCCATCCACACAATACAGAGGCACTGACCATTTTGTTGCGGTCTAATTTTTCAAGGATGTTTTTGTAGCAAACAGCCTTGGAGAAATATTGTCTCTCTTCAGAACAAAGAGTAGGCATCTTACTATTCATTATAAACGATTCAGATCCCTAAACTCAGGCTTTCTCTCTGTAACAAACCACTGAACAAGCAGGTATCACCTGCCCCTTTGCACACTGCCCTGTGGGAGGTAAGACTCAGGGATTCTGATAGTCTTGCTACTACTATTGCTATGAGTAATAACACTTTTTGGTCTCAGATTCTGGAGTCTTGTGTCTTCTGCTAGCATCTATTGAATTTTAGCAGGCTAACTTGTTAGCTTAAAAAGGAGATAACATCCCATACTCTTCACAGTAAGTGAGAGTAGTAAGGTAAGATATATTATTTTAAGCATTGTGATATAGAATTAATTATAGCTTAGGTTTTAACAAATACTTGTAACATATGCTAACTAACCCTTCACTGATAGCTAAATTGTTGTGTGGTAAGTTTAGAATAGTACTAAGAAGACATGTTTCATTATGATACAATATGTGCATTTATTCAGTGTTACAGTAAGGGTAAAATTACATTTGCATAATGTATTGTGTTGTTTTCGACAACCAGTACACTGCACGTTTTGTTGAAAAGTTGTAGCTTTTCTAAGCTTAACATTTTATTCTTGGGAGAAAAGTAATCTTAAATTAAAAGTTTTACATTTAAAAAATTTCAGGTACTTTTCACCATAAGGTTCTTGAATTATCTTCTTACATTTCATGTCCCCAAGAAATCATATTTTTCTCAAGGCACATTTCTGAAATATTCAACCTTAATAAAAATGTTTATGTTTGTTCACATTTAAATATGTCTGTATTTTAAAATTTGTAAATATTTAATTACTACTATACTATTTTAACTTCGTGGAACATTATAAATGATTATAAGTTTGATAATATTCTCAAAAATCTTAAAAAGCCCAATTTAAACGACAGTTTTAAATAACTCAAATATAGCATCTTAATCCACGCATTTCATAAAATTGGAATTTTCATTAAGCACTTACACAAAGATTTAAATACCTTTTTATTTCATACTGAAGAGTTAATAAAAGTGTTTCAGCATAATAACCATATTATTATATTTAGGATTTCAAATTATCTGAAAAATGGAAATTCAGTGAGATAATAATGTTCTTTTTCATTATGCAAATTTAGGAGGTTTTTAAAATAGTCAATGTCTGATAATTATAGTGGTAATGTAATAAATATATTTGAGATTAGAGAGTTACATATATTTCATGATTTTTCCCCCTTTTTTAACATGTTCCATTATTTTGGATATTTGGAATAATGCTTCCATTATTTTGGGTGCTTTTATCAGGGGCTGGCAACTTTTATTGTGCAGAAATGAAAGCTTAGTTCTGAGAAACAATATGCTGTATTGTGCACTGTGCTTCCTTCTTTCTTGATTCCTCTTTGGTTCTTGTTTCTTCCCTACTCTTATTTCCATATTTACTTTGCTTTCTTCTTTTTCTTCCCCCTCCCTTTTTTTTTTTTTTTTTTTTTTTTAAGTAAGTGGGTTGGTCCATGGGCGCCGTAGACAAGAACTGGTGAATGGCATGAGGAAGGGAGAATCCACAGTGTTTACAGTGTTTTCCCTCCTCTCTGTCTTGGGTAGTGTCTCCAACAGGGATTATGTCTTCTCCAATGCTCTAAACGTAGCCCTCCTTCTGTGGTTCCAACTTCTGCCAGTCAACCCCGACCAGGGTTTTCTGGCCCCAGACACTTCTGGCTTTTGAGCTCCTCTGACACCCTCTCCTCTTGGTGTTTCTCTAGCCTGAAAAGCAGAAGTGGCTTCCTGCTGATGTTAATCTCTGCATTTCATCACCATCCTTTTCTTAGCTTCTGAGCTCATCCATCACTTTTATAACTAATTCCGTGTATTAAATGTCTTCTCTGTAACATACCCAGAATGGTTTTCTTCTCCCTACTGGACCCTGACAACTCTCTTGAATTGATAAAGATCTTTATTGCCCTTGGTAGTCAGAGTTTCTTCATTTTCTTTTGCTCCTTCCTTCGTGGCTCTTCTCTCTTCTCTTTTAACTTCTTCTCCTCAACTGACATTGAGTTTTTTGCAGCTAGAACATTCTATGATTGCAGCTACCCAACAAAACAATATGGAAAAACAATGTTGACTGGATTTCTTATCACACACCTTATGTTTCACAATATAAAAAGAATTAGTAAGTACAATAAATACTTTTTAAAAAGATTTTATTCATTTATATGAGAGAGAGAGTGAGAGAGAGTGAGAGAGAGCCCATGCATGAGAGCGCAGGAAGAAAATCCCAAACAGATTCCATGCTGAGCGTGGAACCCGACTGGGGCCTTGATCTCTTGACACAGAGATCATGACCCCAGTCGAAATCAAGGATCCAATGCTTCACCGGATGGGTCATCCAGGTGCCCCAATAAATTCTTTTTAAAGTAGTTCATGCAAACTGTGTGACAACTGTCTGTGTGTGTCTGTGTCTGTATGCATATATGTGATTAAAAGAGGTGAGAGAACAAGGCGTTGAAATCAAACTCCAGTCCTAGTGACACATCCTGCTTTAGAATTTTGAGTCAATTTACTCTCTTTGTTTCTGCTTCCTCATTGGTATGGTTAAAAAGTTACCCCAAACCTGGAAAAAAGGCAGAGGAAGACTGCAAGTTTTTTTCAGTGTCATACTAGGACTTTGTACAACAGACTTATCCAAGGATTACTTTATTGCCCAGGGCAGTGTTTTGGCAAATTATGGCCCAAAGGTAACATCAGCCCTAAGGCCTGTGTTTGTTCAGTCCTTGAGCTATGTATAGATTTTACATTTTTAAAGAGTTATTAAAAAATGAAACAAAGATTAGTATGTGACAGAGACTTTATGTGGCCCATAAATACTAAAATATTTACTATCTGGCACTTTATAGAAAATATTTGCCAACTCCTGCTCTAGGGGAATGAACCATTGTTTGATTTGCTATTTATTGACTATTGATCAGGATTCAGACTCCATGAAGGTAGATGATAAGTTATAAATTAATAAGTTGTAAATGACTTTTGTCCATTGCAGAAGCAATGTTTTTATGTGTGGCAGAAAATATATCCTAAGCTTATGGTTGTATTACTCTCTAGAACATTAACCAGTTTCTTTTCTTTCTTTTTTTTTTTTTTAAAGATTATATTTATTTATTTGTCAGAGAGAGAAAGAGAGAGAGCACACAGGCTGAGGGAAAAGCAGGCTCCCTTCTGAGCAAGGACTGCCCCCTGCCCCAATGTGGGACTTGATCCCAGAACCATGGGATCACGACCTGAACTGAAAGTAAACACTTAACCGACTGAGTCACACAGGTGGCCCTTCCATGTTTTTGTTAACATACTGTTTGGGTTCTGCGATACTGAATCCTCATAGCCAGTGCTCTTCTCCTACTACCAGTGGAATTGTATGTTTATCAAAAGACAAGGAAGTTTTTTTTTCTTTTTCTCTTTATGTAAGTTTTACTCATTATCGTTAATAACGTGATTTAATTAAATAATACACAAACAAAATCAGTGCAGGGAGAGAGATTTGATTCAATGAAGACCACACTGAATGCTTTGAGAAGCCTAGACAAAGGTGAATTGTTAAATAATAGCCAAGCAATGAAGAGTGAGTGAAGCAGCAACAAAAGTCTGGTGTGCTTGACTGTGATCCGGCCCCTGTTTGGAAGTGCCTACTTTTGAAAATCTCTATGCTCTATGTAAATATCTCTTATATCTTTATGCCTCATGGCACGGTAACAACTAGAAAGTTTATTATCTTTTGTATGATATGATAACAAGGTAGTCATGTGTCCTTAAGTGTGGGTGGGCACTAACTGAGGTGAAGAGCCCAGTCACAGAGAGACTCTTCTCTTATAACCCGGCATGGACTTGGTGAGACATTTGGAAGACATGAGGGAGCAGGTGTACCTTTCATTCTAAACAGCTGAATGCTTTCTTCTCCTTGCCCAAGTTAAGGATCTACTATAAATGGTCTGACTGCTGACCCAACAAGTAGACAGGGCTCCTACATTTGGAAAATAAAAATCTGGAAGAGTATCTGCACTAAGATAATTTCTTGACGTTCCCATTCACTTTAAAGAAACTGACCTATAAATTGAAGAATTTGGATTGTGGGTATGGAGTCATAAGACAAAGGTAAAAAAGCTGAAACCAAAAAATAGATTCATAGAGAAAAAATATCTTAGGTTAATCCTTATTTTCTTATATATTGACTTATTTTTATAATTGCTCTTGATCATGTTTCACGAGATGATTTATGATCAAATAAGGAGCGTACTACTTTAAAACCATAAAAAGTTTAAAGTAGGTATTTTGATGATTCTTGAGAGTAAAAAATATCTCAGCTTTTATGACAGTTAATAGTGTCTGTATTAATGGGAAATTTACATTATTATCAACTCTTATGGAACATTTAACAGGGTATCCACATGTTGTCATATACAAATATGGCAAACCTAGAAATCACTGCAGTACCCTTCAGGTATCAGAGTCTTATCCAATAAATTAGTGCATTGTTTTTAAATAGCAGAGATAATTCTATATGTAATATTTGTGTCCTGTGTTTTTTACTTAAGCATTTCCCCTGTAATCACGAAACCTTTGATATTTTTATTTGCCTGTTTATTTATTTATTTTAAGTAGGCTCCACACCCTGTGTGGGGCTTGAACTCAGGACCCCGAGATTACAAGTGGCTTGCTCTGTAGACTGAGTCAGGCTCATGCCCTACATCAAGGCGTTTCTTTAGTATGAACGTGATATCGGTTATAATACCTGACTCATACCCTAATTAAGGCATAGAATGGATTTACCTGGGAAACCTTGATCTAGGCTGGAGGAAGAGCAGCCATGGTCACGGAAGGCAAACTGGGAAGAGTTCCAAAGACCAGAGGAATCTAAGCGGTTCCTTTAGGTGGTGATATTTCAGGCAGAAAGAGCAACAGACGTAAATACCTGACACAGGGGTAGCCGACGACAGTCTTTTAATATTGTCGAACTATAGGATGGGCAGAGATGTGGGTAGAGAATAGATAAGAGGTGTGGCTCAAAAAAGAACAGCAGAAACTATGCTGTGAAGGTTTTTATAGGCCACACTGAGAAGTTTGGAAATTGTGTTGAGCATAATGAGTGTCCGTTAAGGGTTTAGGCAAGAGGGCAACTTCACACGATTTTCAGTTCAGAAAGCCTGGCAAAACATAAAAGCGAATCGCAGGGTAGTAAGGCCAGCGCAGAAGGTGCCAATTAGGTGGCTGTTGGAAAAGCAGAAGTAGTGGTGAGTCTCTGAAGTAGGCTTGAGGCACAACTATGGCAGTGTTGATGGAAATAAGTGGAATCAGTTGCAGTTAACAGTTATTTACTTATTTTCCAAAGTTTATTTATTTTATGTATTTAAGTAATCTCTACACCCAACATGAGGCTTGAACTCAAGACCCTGAGATCAGGAGTCGCACGCTCCTCCAACTGAGCCAGCTGGGTGCCAAGTTAACAATTTTTGCAATATGAGATTGAAAGAGAATTGTTAGAAAGATTCCCTGATTTCGACTAAGGCACTTAGGTGATGGGTGACTGATAACTGAAAAAATAGCACATGATATCAGAGGTGCTGTCACCCGGAGGTAAACTTGCCAAATCCTCCTTGAGCATGACCAACTTAAGATGCTTGTGTAACAGCCAGGAGGAGAGGTCCATCTGCATTTGATGAACTCTAGCATGAACTAGCATGGCTCTGGGAGGGACCCTAACAATGGGCTCACATGGTCATATGCTTTTGTAAAATTTGCAAAAATAAGGAATTTTAACCACAATTTTCTAAGACTAATGTCCCTTTCCACTCTGACTCATTGACCATCCCCTTGCCCCGCCCGGGCCACACACACACACACATTCTCCGTCTCCACAATGGCTGGGTGAGTTTTGGGGGTCCAGCTGAAAGGTGATGAAGATGCAATTGTATAGCTTGAGGAGGAAGGACTTAGGATGCTATTGCTAGCCACCCTGATGCAGGAAAGGCTTGTAGGAACACATCTCCTCCCCGTGTGCTGACTCATCCTAAATAATGGGAAGAGACAGGGCCAAGGGACCCAAGGTGCCTGGCACAGAAGAATGTGGGTCATGGAGGAGAAACAAAGTCTGAATGTATGGAACCACATGTTGTTCTGTGGGAAATTCTTCTAATCACCCAGATGTGTAAAACCTTAGTGGAAAATTTGGCTCTTACTAATGCTTGGTCAGACAGAAGTTCTTTTCTTTCATGCTTGTATTTGATAATGAAATACAAAATTATAAATGTCTCCCTTTTTTTTTTTTTCTTTTTAAGATTTTATTTATTTGCCAGTGAGAGAAAGAGAGTACACACAAGCAGGCAGAGAGGCAGGCAGAAACAGGCTCCCTACCGAGCAAGGAGCCCGATGCGGGGCTCCATCCCAGGACCCTGGGATCATGACCTGAGCTGAAGGCAGAGGCTTAACCAGCTGAGCCACCCAGATGTCCCAAATGTCTCCTTTTTTGGAAGGGTATTGCTAGAGATGAATTTGCCTGAGGGGTACCTGGGTGGCTCAGTTGGCTCAGCATCCAACTCTTGGGTTTGGCTCAGGTCATGGTCTTGGCGTCCTGGGATGGAGGCCTGTGCTGGGCTCTGTGCTCATCATGGAGTCTGCTTGTCCCTCTCCCTCCCCCTTTGTTCCTCCTCTGCTCCTCCTGTACTCTCTCTTTCTCTCAAATAAATAAGTCAAATCTTTAGGAACAAAACAAAACAAAAACTGTCTGAATTCCTTTGTCTGACACAAATGTATATCAACACCACATACAGCAAGTTTATCTGTATGATTAGTCTCAAGTATTTTGCATTCCATATATCAGTAATAAAAAACTACATCTGGTAAACCACACTAGACGAAAGACTGATTTATCTTTCCATTCTTTCTATAATGTTACAAAATAATGGAAATGGAGTAAATTGTAAACTCATGCCAGTCTTTAATGAAAATATGTTAGTTTTTTGGATTCTATAACGCTGTGGTATTTTTCAGCTTTTTAAAGATTATGATTTTTTTTAAGTATGTCTTTACCTCTTTAAATCTAATTTTGTATCCAGAATTCTGTGTTCCTTTTCTTAAAGAGGGACCTCCATGTTGTCTACGTTGCAGACCCCATAGGTCTTGAATCATTCCAGGAGTCAACATACTCATCGTGGTGGAGACCGGGGAGTAGGGATCCCTTGGGAGAGTGTACTGAGGGACAGGACAACAAGAACAAGAACAGAAACCAAAGTTTGCGAAATGAAGGAGCAGCCAGAGAAAGGAGAGCCCATGAAGCTGACAGAAAAGGGCAGCTTGGAATGAAGACAGTAGTGAAAAAGGGCATCACAGAGACCACGTGAGTCGAGTTTTAAGAAGGAAGCGGTCAAGAGTATTCAACACCTTGGAATGACCATAATGAGAGTACTGAAAATTGGTCACTAGATTTAGTCTCAAATAGCCATATCAGTTTCGGTGAAAAGTGAGAACCGAAGAGTAAAGCCTCATTGGTACTAAGTTAAATAATGAATTTAGGGTGAAGACAAAGTGATGACAAAATGTTCCTGATGCCTGGTTGTGAAGAGGATACGTCATGGGAGAAACAGAGCAGGGTCTGAGTGTGGCGACAGCTTTTTTACTAAAAGTGGAAGACCCGAGCATTTGTAACTGCTCCTGGAAGCGAGGAGGTAGAGGTTTTAGCTCCTTGAGGGGGAACATGGACTTCTTTTATATTAGTCAAAACCACAGGACATACATAGGCAGCCCCACAGCTTTATTGTTACATTGAATACCTTTAACGTGAACCTAAGTCAGGATCTTACTTCAGTCATTCTGATTTTTTAACAAGATATTTCTATTAGTTTTAGCATTATTCTTCCATTCTTCCAAGGCCCAAAGAACCACTACAAGGAGTTCTTTTGCAGTTTCTTTCCGTGTCAGACAGGGCCCCCTACCTATGGTTTTCATACGCTGTTGCATGCTTTGTTCACGTTTCCTCTGGCTCTTCTCTGACGAATGGTCACTGCGTTTCTCACACATCGATTCTCAATTTTGAAGTCTTGGCTGACCCCATTTTAACTAGCCTTGTCTTTTTGTATGTTATATGTAATGGCATTAATTATCAATATTTGTAGACACATATTATCCTGTAATTACCATGTATGCTGTAGATCTTTTAATCGTATATTTTACACAGGTTAAACAATTACTTTTCTGTGTGAAAATACTTTGTAACCTGTCGTACAAATCTGCTATCTTTCCAGTTTATGGCATTTTTTTTGGAAGACTTAAAAAAAATTTTGTCTTCTATAATGTTTGCTTCAGAATTATTAACAGTGAGAAATTCTAAAAACTCAACTGATCAGATGATAGTTATTAAACTGTTATGAATATACAATTATAGGTTTTCAACACTGACTTAAGAAATGTTCATCCATGTTCCAGGGAGAATGATTTCGTTTTAATTGATTACATAATGAGAAAGTAAATGTATTTTGCCTATATTTAGCCTTTTTTCAAAGTTATTGATTTTGAAAATAAATCTTTAGAATTGATTAAAACTTGCTTTCATTTTCTTTTTTCAAGTCTTTATTCCTATTTGAAATAGAGTATTATGAACACAATTTATATGGACTTAAAAATAACCAATTGTAATAATCAAAAGTTTTCAAAGGACAGAAACTTTGAAAGAGTTCCTTTAGTGGATATATGCATATGTTCACATATTCATATAACCTTAGATTCTCAATGAAGTTCTAAGTGTACTTAAAATCACTACCTAATGATACTTTTTACTCTCCATTGACTTCTACCACATAATATATAAACAATATTTGGGAAAATGGCTTTTTATCTGGCTTAACACACAGTTAAGGCTCACGGTTTGAAGTTTCCAATCAATCTTTAACCATCCAGTGTTAGGGCTTATTTACTCATTTTAAAAGACTGCTTCTAGCAATAAGAAAATCCTTTAAAAGAATCTATAGAATTGCTGGACAATAAACAACACTTTAAAACAAATTTGTAATCAACCAATCATAAATTCCACATTCAAATCTCCCTTGAAGTGCTCTTGGTTTTTAATAATGGATTTTTGTCTGATCCCGTGAAAGATTTATGTTCAGATATGAAACAAACACTGCTTTGAATGATTAATTTTAAAATCCACTTTTCCTACTAAATAATAAAAATTTCTCCTGTGTTTCCTGTTTATAAGAAGTAAAGAAAACCAGTCTTATGATTTTGCATTCATGATTACATTTTCATGATAAACATGACATATTTGGAAAGTATAACAAAAACAGTAATTCAGAAGCATCATGAACAAAAATATTTACTTTTTAAAGGCCTAAAAGAGTAATTTAAAAATAAGACATAGTAATGAAAAGCTATATGAAAAAATACAAGAATATTTAATATATCTACATTATGAAAACTTTAACTGTTTAAATCAGTTTTTAAACAGAGCCAGATATGTATTATATTTTGTATCTGACCCATCATTATTTGCAAATTAATGATCCAAATATTACAGTTTATTTTCCTGAATGCACAAAAACTTGAAACTATTAGAACAAAAAAATACATCATATTTGTAAGGAACTTACTAATTCAAAATTCTTATTTATAAAAATATGTCAATGCAATAAGGTTTTATGTGAGATATCCTGAAATAGTTACTTACATGCTCATTACTCAAGAAAAGAATATGAATTCAACAAGCTGGTTTTCTCAGAAATATTCATAGCTGGTTTTAATCTAGATATAACATAATACAAAGCATAAATATGTAACAGCTAAACAATAACCTCATTAAACTTTGTTTTTTTTTCTTTCTTCTTCGACCAGACATCCAATCCTGTTTTTGCATCTTAAAATAAGGAGAAAAAAATAATGTGGTTTCTCAAAGAAATGAGGTCATTTAAAAAATGTTATTTTCCCACCTCTGTTATACTTGGAAACACACCAATGTCTGTTCATTTATTGTTAGAGTTAATTACATATATGCATTTTATAGTTGGACATACAATATAAACAGTAATTGTATATAACTATAAAAATTCTTCTGAAATGACATAGCTAAAGTAAATAGTTGTCATTTGATATTCTTTCCTGATGATGTCCCATTAAAATGAAATGGCAGATCTGACAAAACAGTAAGAGAACATAGAAAAAGCGACTCTTTATTCGTATAATAATTGATTGTTATTGTGAAAAAATCCACCCTTTTTCACATGGTTCTGAAAAGTTCACTTTAAATTAATTGGCATCACCATGAAATAAATTACATGACCGCATTGTTTGGAAGCAAATCAGGCCCACATTAGATAGAATTGGGGTGAAACTGTTATATAGAAATTGTGTGGGTGAAGGCCAAAAGTAGAATTTATGCATAGCACTTGAATGTACTAGTGATAGTGAGACCAAATAGTATGTTTTTGTCTTTCAAGAGGAAAAGAACCTTCTTCTTTTTTTTTTTTTTCATGAATGCATTTTTTGGTAGGTTTTGCAACAATGATTCATACTGATTGCTGATGTTAGAAAATATATGATTGGGAAGATGAGCTGGCCAGCATCCACTGAAAAGGAAAGTCAATTCAAGCTAAATTTCAAGTGCAAAATAATGGATTCGAACTTTTCTTGAAATTCCAGGAAAGAAATCAAACCGGTTCTCCAAAGTTATGGGCCAGAGTGCTACTGTTGTTTAAAAGCCAAGATGATACTAAGTTTCTAAGAAAGGAAACAGAAAAAAATTTTCTCTGCCTTTACTATATCAATAGTACTTCCATCAGGAATACCATAGACAGACATAGTTACCGCACCACAAAAAATTAGGAAAACTCTAGAGAACAGTAAAACACTGAAGGTGAGTATAGTGAATTCTATATATAGACAAATTTTTAAAAGTTTGGAAATGATAAAATTTGACACTACCTCATGTTTGCAATGCCCTAAAGGTCTTAGAATCTTACAATATAGTATTAGTAAAAAAAAAAAACCCCAAAAAACCAAAACACAAAAACAAACAAACAAACAAAAAACAAGACTGTTGATTTTAAGGCCAAAATAGGGCCTTTCTTACCAAATATTAAGAAACCACATTTACATAGACTTATGGGAATAAGTAATCATCATTAATAAATTATTGTTATTTGATAGTCAAGTATATTCAAAGGGGTTTTGATTAAATTCATGAATCCTAGTTCCATATTGGATTGTTTAAAAAGCTAAGATTTTTTAAGGAATATATAACTTAATTTTTTTAGTCTGACCTAATGGAGGTCAAACATGAATTGCTTTAAAATATATTCTGTAGGAACTGTTAGAAAATGGAAAACCTTGTGCTTGAGAAAACTCATAATTTGAAGATTATATCCTTATCAGTATCTTGTAATTCTGTTATCATTCTACTGCTTAGCTTAGCTTTTAAGATAAGCACTTCATTTCTTAACGCCAATGACATAGTTTTAGAAAATGCCATGATATACTCATGAATATTTAAATATTTTACCAGAGATGTTAATGTTGTTATTCATTTTTTGCAAGCTAATCTCTTTTATTTAAAAATTCCATTGATAAGATCACTCATCAGTGATAACTGATAAAATCAAACAGCATATGGAGTGAGAGAGACATACACAGAGCCACATGTAGAAGTTATATATCTGATATTTTACTGAAAATCCTTACTACCAAGTATTCCAAAAACCTGATATTTTTAAAATTCTGTAAATTTGCCATTGTTCCTTCTTCTGTCCTACTAAATCAGAAAACCTACAATTATAGTTTGGGATGAGGAAGGAGTCAGGGAAGTAGGAGGAAAGCACAGCTCTTTAATGAGGGGTCATTCCGCTTCCAATTTTTCAACAAGGTGTTTTGACACCTACCATATTTTTACTCATTATCAACCATCTCCTACTTCTGGGTAGGGTACGTTTGACTTGTGGCCTCCTCTGCATTGTTAGGGAAAACCTGAGAGACAGGCATTAAGCCTTTTCTTACTCTGGGATAACAAGAAGGAAGCTGCACATGGAGTATAAAAAAACCAATTTGAGTACTCAGGGAAAGGAGCAGTGCCTGGGTATTTCTGCCAGGAGTCAACGCAGTTCCAGCAGGAAAGGAGTCGCCATGGCTGCTGTGGGAAGAGGCAGTGTGGCACCTTGGGAGAAAGTGCTCTGATGCTTACCAGCTGTGAGACTGAAGGAAAGAGCTCCTGTGTTGTGTGTCTAAAAGGAAGGATGTGATTTTTAACTTCTAAGTGTCCTTCTAACTTGTAAAGTCTTTTTTATTCTTTTTCATCTCTGGGAATCATCTCCACCCCCTCCCCCGGAATAATTTTTAAATTTCATATTGAAAGAGAGACTAGCTTAAGGTTGGAAACTTCAGAGTAAATGGTGAGAAGTATGTAGCGATTTCTCACTAAGTGTCCCTTTAATGTGGCACTGAATACTTCACAGTCAGTTTGTGTGAAGCTTTCCTTTAAAGAATTTGCAAATATACAGGAAATATTCCATTTGCATGTGCTTAAGTGTTTATATTTCATGACAAAGGGGAAACAGAATTTTGTCTATCAAATGAACAGTTTGTGGAAACACGAAGTAAGCCATGGTATATGTCCTCTATTTTTAAATATTGAAATAATCCCCAAATCAGAGATACTAACAAAAATATATAAATGTTTACAAATAAAATGGAAACATAGATGATCTGTGAATCTTTATAGCTTCTCATATTGACATTAAACTATTCATACTTATACATAGAAAGAAACAATTTCAAGAACATCTCAAAAATGCATTTTGAAAATTTCTTTGAGTTTCATAAACAAGTTCCAGTACTGAATGAGTAAACAGATACTTAACCCCCCAATTCAAGTAGATAATGCAATAATTTTTTATTTTGTGGGACAATTATGATTACGCAGTTCATTATATATTTCATTCCTTCTCTTTCCTTATATTCTTGTATATCCAAGAAAATCAGTCCTCTGCACCCTCAGAGCTCTTTCTACGCATATACCTAGAATTGAATGCCATTGAATTGAACCAGACGATGTATTTTGACAAACTTTGATCCACAGTGTTCCATACACACACACACACACACACACACACACACACACATTCTTGTAATTTTCTTTTTAATTAATCTGAGGGTCATGGCAATTTAGATAATCACCATATTATTATGTGGCAGATCTTGATTAAAAGGACATAGCTGAATACACTAAAGGGAGGATTGTGTTTTGGTGCAGAATTTATTGTTTTACAGAAGTAAGTTTTGAACAATGTAAATAGTATTTAAAATCATGTATATGGTGCTAAATAGGCTCCCACTCAGCAACATGAAGATATATAGTTCTTGAATTCATAATGTCATAGGAATATCCACTTACGATTTAAGAGTGTATTACATCTCTATTAACTCCCTTGTACTCTTCTAGTAGGAGATTTCTAAGTACCTGATAAAATGAAAAATTCTAAACAAATGACTTAAACCCTAAAGCTTTATACATATATATACACATATATGTGTATATATATATATATATATATATATATATTCTGCTGGAGTGAAAAAATATTTTCTAAACCTTAAAAAAACTTGTTTTTGTATATTTAAACAATTTTAGCCTTGAGTATGGTGATTAAAAGTTGATTTCTCCTGTCACTTGTTTTTCTCCAAATTGTAACCTGGTTATTAGTTTATCATTTACCTTCTCTACAAAAAAGGGAACCATTTCTTATGATTTCCAACCTGTTTGCTATTTACCAGTTTCTTATAAATCTCTGATTTTAGAAATCGAGGAAAAGAATCCTTGGCCATAAGACTATAGATTAACTTCTGAGCCTCATCAAAACATCTGAGAGTTGGTTCTGCAATATTCTTTGAGATGAGGTCCCTGGTACTGAAGTCAATGTTGATCTGTGGAAATAAGTTTGCATATCATTATATTAGTTTACTCAAGGAATATGTCTTTTATACAGTTGGTAGATGCACATATTATTTGAATTGCTTTTCTAAACACAAAGTTAATCTGATGCAAAACAGCAGAAAAAGTCATACTTTTTTTTTTCCCCCTGGAATGCAGAACACGTTTGGTATAATTATTTCTCTTTCTTTGTGTGATCTTTTCTTATTTCTAATGGGAAGACAGTAGAAAGGTGGTCATTTGGGGAAGGAGCCAATAGCAAACTAAGGCACACTGGTTGCAAAGAGACCAATCAGAGGCTAAAAACTAACCTGGGTGGCTCAGTTGGTTAAGTGTCTGCCTTCAGCTCAGGTCATGATCAAGTCCTCAGATCAAGTCCCACATCAGACTCCTTGCTTGGAAGGGAGATTGCTTCTTCCTCTCCCTCTGCCTCTCCCCTTGCTGGTTCTCACTTTCTCGATTTCTCTCTTGTGCAACCTCTCTCTCTCAAATAAATAAATAATGTCTTTAAAAAATCATTATTTTTCCTAGTTTGAGAGGGTTGGCATTGACAGAGAAGAGAAGTAAAGCCTTATTTTGAGATTATAAAACAATAACAAAGGCAAAAAATCAAGGTATTTTGTGATTTTAAATATATTTTCCCATAAATTCTTTTTTTCTAGTACTTAAAACCTAATTCCAATAATATACTTTCCATAGGCAGAACAATTACTAGGATATAGCAGGTTGGCTACTACCAACACGTTCCCATTCTCTATACTTCCCCTTGTATTCCACACAACATTCTTTTTTGTATTTCTATACTTTTATTTCTATTTTCCATACAACATTCTTTTTTTGTATTTCTAACTTGTATTTCTTTTTGTTTGCCAAAATAAACCAAATAACATCCCCCTCTTCAATGACTCCCATGCCTTCCACAAAGTATACCTGTATATGTGTGTGTGTGTGTGTGTGTATCCTTGTCCCCAAAAAACTATCATACATGAGTATCTTCTGCAAGGTCTAAGAGAGATCTATTACATTGGAACACACCATTCATCAGCAAATCTGTAAAATGCCCCAAACCCTTGGAAGATGCTTATTCAACTCTACACATATTCCAGGATATACTCTGCAAAGCAGAAAATTTCACAACCAGGGTGTCCAATTTAAATCAAAAACATTCATGAAGTGCAAAAGAAATTTGAATCTTAGAATTAAAAACTCAAGGAAGGCAGGTGCTCCCTCCATCTCATTCATCCTTCTATTTTCTGGCACTTAGCAGAGTATCTGCCACATACTAGGCAATCAATAAATATTTGTTGACTAGAATTAAAATGTCTCTTGGCAAAATGCGGAGATTGTAAAAATTCCATAATGTAGGGGTCCGGTGAAAGAAAGACTACACATGACAATTTGTGCTTATTGAATTGAGGTTAAAAGAAGCAGACAGACCTATAATCAAACCTTTCCTCAGCTACTTACTTGCTATTCATATGAGTGAAGGACATTCCATAATTTCTTTTAATCTTTCATTTTCATGGTATAATAGAGAAGAGTAATAGCATTTATCTTAAAGTGTTTCAAGGACTAAATGAGATAAGTGATATCAAAATATTTTAATATTATTATTCCAGAAAGAAGAGAAGAAGAAAAAACTTTTAATTTGGAAAGAACCAGAAAGACGTCACTATTTGTTCACAGATGTCTTCCTTCTTGAGGGATTTCAGCTGTTCGGCGATCCTACATTTGCACCTTTATTTCTCTGATCATCCTCTTATGTCCTCGGCCTGAAAATTCCAGGCCAAACGCTACAACTCTCTGAAGGCCTCAAATCTAGAATCAATATCTCCTTCTTTATATAGGAAGATGGTGGAGGGCAGTGGAAAGACTTTGTTTGGGATAAATTTCTCCTCTGTGCTCTAACACTTAGTACCCTGGTGACCCGGGTTGAGGTTTTAATATCTCCGAGCAATGCTTCCTCGTCATTAAGCTAGGTAGTTCCTGATGGAGTTTTTTTATGAGAATTAAAATAAAATGATCCTTACAATCATTGATTCCACAAATATTTATAGTTATTTATGGTTATTATGTACCAAATGCTTTCTATACTTGGGAAATGATAACCAACAACTAAGTAAATAGCATTATTTTAGAAATAAACTTGAAGGATGAGAAGAAGCCAGTCCTCTAAGAGTGTGGGGGAAAAAAAAAAAACATTTCTAGCAGAAAAAAACAACAAATGCCAAGTTTCTGATGCGAGAAACAATTGGTTATGTTCTGAAAAGACACATGTCTGGACGGCTGGGGTAGAGGGTGTGAGAAAGAAAGTTCCTGTAATGAGATTTGCCTACAAGTCTTGTAGCACTTAAGTGCAGTATAAGGAGCTCTTATTTTTCTACTAGAAATAATAAGAAGACAACTGAACTATACCATTAATTACTAAAAGACATCATCTGCAATTTGCTTAACTTTGTATTCCCCGTAATAGTAAATATAGCAATTTATCTCACTGAAGCATTCACTCATTGGGGGGAGTTTTCATTCACAGCAGGGCTGGTGTGTGCCTGGTGCCTGGTGTGCCTGTGTTGGCTTCTTATTATTATTTTAATTAGAACTGAACACCTCCAATAACTCCACATTTCCTATTTAAAACATTCAAAGCCTTGATTTGGGCATTCATGGCTTTTATAATGGAGTCCTAACTTCACTTTTTTTTTCTCCTTTATGTGTGCCCTGTATTTTTACCAAGCTAGACACCACCCCCCCCTCAAATTCCTGGTATTTTCCCACCTATGAACATTTTTTCATACCATCCTACTCACCTGAAAGTCACTCCTCTTCACCAAGTCTTTTATGCCCATGAGCCTACATTCAAGTAATATCTACCCTGTGAAGTTTACTTGTGGATTGCTTCCTTTGGGCCCGTCAAAGGACTTTGTGTTACTTAGATCGTATTTACATTTTGTGCCTCCTTCTCTATGCCTTGTGCCATGTAAGGACTCCATAAATACAGACTGCATAAATAAAGTGAAAAAAATGTTTCTTTATTTGTTAAAAAATATCACATTTAAATTTTAAAGGGAACTATTCCAACATATAATTAATATTATTTATTAAGATAGATGAAGCTTGTACTTCTGACTTATCTCTCTCATTTCTCTGACTTGTCTGTTCTCCTACCAAGGAACTGCCAACATCAGCTATGATAGCTGACTGATGAGAGATACACTAATCCCAGGAGATAATTAGTAGTCTTATGAGGCTGTGTCTTGGCAATTCAGCTTAATGTCAGTGACAAAACATCACACCCACATGTTTGTATAAATGTCATTATTTTTCTCCAAAGTTCTTCAAGCTTGAAATGTAGGAATCATATCTGACACCTCTTATTTCTCTGATCTCTCTATTTTTTCCCCTCATTTCCTTTTTATTTGGTAATTTCACAATGGCTCTTTTCGTTCTCACTCTTTTTTTTTTTAAGATTTTTATTTATTTATTTGAGAGACAGTGAGAGAGAGCATGAGAGGTGAGAAGGTCAGAGGGAGAAGCAGACTCCCCATGGAGCTGGGAGCCTGATGTGGGACTCCATCCCGGGACTCTGGGACCGTGACCTGAGCCAAAGGCGGTTGCTTAACCAACTGAGCCACCCAGGTGCCCTCATTCTCACTCTTATTTCTCTTGTTTAGCCTTTTATAATGGAATCTCTTTCCCAAATTCTGTAATTTCTAGTCTTACCATGTCTTTTCCTTCTGTACATAATCCGAAGGAAAAAATATGCTTTCTGAAGGAAATGAGATAGTAAGCAGATCTTTGAATTATTATCACGAAGAGATAGATTAAGGAAGGAACTTGCACATGGGCAGGTAAACCAATAGGAACCCAGTGGATTTTGAGAACAGGAAAAGCAAGAACCTGGAAAGGAATGAAGGTACCAGATTATGTGGGACCTTATAGTTCTGTTAAGGAATTTTTACTTAACCTGAGACCAATGGGAAGAAATTTTAGTAAAGGAACATGTTTGAAAAAAAAAAAAGTATCACTGGTTTCCCTGTGTTATAATGGCTGGATGTGGATAAAAGGTACAAAATTGAGGAGCACCTGGGTGGCTCAGTGGGTAAAGACTCTGCCTTCGGCTCAGGTCAGTATCTCAGGGTCCTGGGATCGAGTCCCACATCTGGCTCTCTGCTCAGCAGGGAGCCTGCTTCCTCCTCTCTCTGTCTGCCTCTCTGCCTACTTGTGAACTCTGCCTGTCAAATAAATAAATAAAATCTTTTTTAAAAAAAGGTAGAAAAATGAGAAAACCTTACGAAAAGTTCAGGTGGGTAGTGATGGTGAATTTGGCTGTAAAACGTCACAGGGGATGGTGGGAAGTGCATAGCTTTTAAAGATATCCAGAAAGTAGAATGGGTGAAACTTGTGATTGCATAGTGCACTAGGATGAGGGACAAAATATTGAGGAATGGCTGGATTTTAGCAGTATTCTGAAGCATGAGATCACAGAAGAGCTGATGGGGTGGAAGTAGATCAAGGATGACTACGGATTATTTATCCAGAGCAAATAGAAAAACAGAGTTGCCATTAACTGAGATGGGGAGACTCAGGTAGAAGAACGTTTTGAACAGAAGATCAGGGCTCAGATTTGAATTTGTTAAGTTTGAGCTGCCCTTTTAAAAATACGGGCGCCTGGGTGGCTCAGGTGGTTATGTGTCTGCCTTGGCTCAGGTCATGATCCCCAGCTCTGCAGGGAGCCTGCTTCTCCCCCCCCCCAACCCTGCTCCACTCATGCGTGCTTTCTCTCGCAAATATATAAATAAAATAAAAATATATTTAAAAATATGGGACCAGACAAATTATTGGGGGAATGAATGTGAGCAGAAAATGAAGGGGATTGCCTTCCCTCATTATAGTTTCTGTTGGGTTATGAGTCAGAACAGTAAAATAGATTGCTAAATACAGTCAGTAAGGAAGGAGGAAATCGAGTACTAGAAATCAACTGAAGACAGTATTTCAATTAACAGAGAGTGATCAATTTTGTTAAATGCCCCCTGAGAAGTCAATATAAGTAGTATGAGAATTAAGTTATAGAAAGTGTCTTGTCTTTTCTCCTCTCTAATCCCTTGAAATTTCAGTGAACTGGGAAAATAGTGAAAATATTAGGTCTCAAATACAGAGATAGATAGATAGATAGATAGATAGATAGATTTAAAAGAATCACTTCTGGGGGTGCCTGGGTGGCTTAGCCTCTGCCTTTGGCTCAGGTCATGATCCTGGGGTCCTGGGATTCAGCCCCATATCAGCTCTCTGCTCCACGGGGAGCCTGCTTCCTCCTCTCTCTCTCTGCCTGCCTCTCTGCCTACTTGTGATCTCCATCTGTCAAATAAATAAATAAAATCCTTAAAAAAAAAATCACTTCTGGGGGCATGTCTGTGAGCTGCATCTTCTACTTTGTTTAAATATCAGCTATAATTTTTGGTTGGGTTCTACCAGAAGATGCATGGATAAATTTTTTATCTCAAAGAGTAAGGCAGGAGATGCTGAGCTTGGAGTAGACCAAAGGTAAGGTCCCATCAGGAAGTGAACTTCTAAAGATGGAGCCTCTCCAGCTGGAGGATATTGAGGCATTCCTGAACTGCCTGGGAGCTAGGGGGAAGCTCTGACTATGCTGAGAGGGTCAAATTCTTAGGTCAAGGACCTGGGCTATGGGGTGCCTGGGTGGCTCAGTGGGTTAAAGCCTCGGCCTTCAGCTCAGGTCATGATCCCAGGGTCCTGGGATGAGCCCCACATTGGGCTTTCTCCTCAGCAGGGAGCCTGCTTCCCCTTCTCTCTCTGCTTGCCTCTCTGCCTACTTGTGATCTCTGTCTGTCAAATAAATAGATAAAATCTTAACAAAAAAAAAAAAAAGAGGCTGGGCTAAACAGTGTATCAGTTAATGAAATAAAGTTCACATTATTTACTAATATGATAGCTACTTGCATTTCGTTTGTATGGATACAGAGTTCAGTTTCAAGGACTCTGAGAAATATAATATTTCTTTTGCTTATTTTTTCAAAAGATTATGAATTATCTTAGATATCTGAGCCCGCTGCACTGTCAGTCTCAGAAAAGAATTGTGATTCTTACTGAATCTCTGACAGCAGAGATGTCATCACAACCATTAGAAGCTTTTAAATTCTGTCAATTTTGAAAAGGCCTTGACATAGGTGACAATGAAAGCAATCCACTGCATTAAAATGACTACTTTGTGAATGATGTTTGGGGCAGTTGTTTAAAAACAGTTTTATTCTAAAGACCCAGAATCTGTTAATACTCATGGGATTTTGTTAACCCTCAGATATGGCAGCCAAAGTCTCCCTTATTATGCCAGCAGTTTTAAATCCTTTTAGTTTTCCACAAATCATTTTATCAGGAAGAATACATTTTAAAGGGTACCAGCTGGCTTTCCTGTGACCCTCCACTCCGCTTTCTCTATTTTTACATAATTTGAATGAAAATTTTCAATTGTGTTCTTGCATTCAAATTAGATAGTCTTTTCCTCATCTAGAAAGTCGAGTGGAGCAGGAGACTGTCGTTAAGCACAGAGAGTGTTCCTGCCTATGGAAAGCACCTTACTAAAACAGAGCAGGTGGCGTCTTAGACCTCATTCACAACAGAGCTTGAAAATTACTGTTCAAATTAAAGCCGCCTCTAGTTATGTTTTTGGTTACATAGTTCTATTTAATCACCACAAACTCCTCTTGTATTACTTCATTTTTGACATTATTAAAGGAAAATGAATATTCTGAAATATATTCTCAAGGGTGGCTATTAAAGTTGAGAATAGCAGAGTTTGTAACACCTAGAAGGAATCCATCCCTGCACAGGACTTGATCCTTTTGTCCTTATCGGTTTTAGAGACACAAATCAGTGACACGTGTTGGGAGGTAGTATTGATGTCTTAAATCGGGCAAAGGAAGCAGAAGAAATGATAACACATGCAAACACATAAGTTGATAAAAATAGATGGACATAATGTATATGGATAACGCATATGATTGCTAAAAATAGATGTACATAAGCAAAAGTTATCTGGATAGTTGAGAGGGAGTCCAATTGACTCGTTTCATTCACCAACCCAAACATGCTAATCTAAGACTAATTTCAGTAGCACAGAGACACATGGAAATTGGAAAAACATCTGAGTGTTTTCTTTTCAAGTTAAAACGTAGCAGCCTGTTTTTCAGAGGGCCAAAATGACACTGCAAATTATTTAGAAGAAGTACTCCTGCAACTCTTTCGCCTCTTAATGCCATAATGAATCTATACTTGGTGGTTTAAGAAGTTTTATACAAATTAAAGAGAATATGAGAAGAGAAATAAAGCTTTTGATAGAAAAGAAGACAGACGCTGTGTGCCAAGATAATTTTATGCTTTTGCCTTTAGCATAAACATCAAGGTTCCCAGCTTTATTACAAACATTTAAAATAAATAGTAGATCTAGAGAATGGAATTTGGAACCTAAGAGCACGGGCTGTAGACCTCTCTTCTCATGATCTGTTGTATCATCATGACTGCGGACTCGTTATTTTCTCTCTAGGGCTCAGATCATTTTCACCTGTGCAATGTGGGTGATTATAATACCTCCCTAAGATAGTGCCCATGATGATCGGATACAATAGTCCACATGAAAGCATCATGCAGAGATGTCACTTATAGTTTCTTTAGCTCTGTTTCCCCTTTGCCTCCTACCCCTCCTCCTTCTCATGATTCTTGATCACCTCCTTTTGCTCCTCTTTCTCTCTCTTACATTTTCAGAGGCTTTTAAGGTGAAATAAATAAGGAAGAAGAAATTATTGGCATCCAGGGGGTGATGTTCCTTCAGTCTGCTCTCTGACACAGACTGTGCTAAGCTTCCTTCACAACTGTTCTAGCCTTCTAGGCACTGCCTGGTGCTTTGACTTCTTCGTCTTTCTTTCCTATCCTTCTCTCCCATTATGTCTAATTCCCTCTCTGCCCCCATTTCTGGTCAAAGCTCATGTATTACTTCTTTTGAAATATATTTTCTCATTCCCCCTAGAAATTGATTTTCCTGTTGATGCTACATATCACCTGTGTTCCTACCACAACTCTCATCAAAGATTATTGTTAATGATTTTTTAACTGGAGTCCTCCCCTCAAAATGGTTAGCTTTACCTAATCAGGGACTCTTGTCTTTTTTCTTATCTGCTCCAATATGGTTCCTGGCATATACGAGACACTTCATAATCAGTGTACAAAAAATTAGGAAATTAATAAAGAGGCAAACTCATTATATCTGGAGATGATCCTAGAGTTGGAGGACACTGTTGATAAGCCAGACAAAAACATCAACATGTTGGTGGAAGTGGCATTAAAAATGCTAAGAAAACATTTGAATCTAAGATGGAGAAGACAAAGTTGGAATGACAGTAATATCAAGACATGGTTCCAAATGCCTATTTTCATGGGCCTCTCTCTACCAATAGTTCATATATCTATTTCCTTTCTTTGGGATTCTGTTTAAAGCTAACTTTATTTATAATAAAGACCTTATCTCAGTATCTTGTCTCACTACTATTCAATCATTATATCCTTCGAGGTATAATGCAAAGAGTTCCCTCTGTAACTTTTTTTTCACTTAATCATTTGTTGTTTTGCTATTTTCCCCTACTTCCATAAATTTCATTTTTTTAACCCAACTCGCTTCAAAGTTTCTTTGGAGCCAAACCGTAGTTTCAACCTATTTTATTTTCTTGCATTTCCTTATCAAGCTGCCTAGTTCACACAGCATATTGCATTATACTTCAGCATTTTTTTAATCTGTTCTCCTGCCTAAACTGAGCTGCCCTTCCATGGAGATACTTTGTCTTATAAAGGGATGAACAGTAGACACAGAGTGAGTATTTGCTGATGTGAAATAAAATATCAACAAATAACATTATACTGACTTCAAAATAAAAGCAAAACACCAGACATAGATATTTTAAGAAGTCTCCTGCACCCATGAAGATACCTTCTCCCCTGTGACTATAGTTTCTTCTTTGTCTTATGAGTTGTGGTGTCTTCACATTTAATAAATACATTTTAATTTATTTTTTTTAGAAGATTTTGTTTATTTGAGATAGAGAGAGAGTGCACACACAGACTGTAGGGAGAGGCAAAAGGAGAGGGAGAAGCAGACTTCCTGCTGAGCAGGAGCCCAATAGCAGCAATGCCAGGCTCTATCCCAGGACCCCAGGATCATGACCTGAGAGGAAGGCAGGTGCTTAATTGAGTCAGCCACCCAGGTGTCCCATTTAATAAATACATTTAAGAATTAAATATTTCATACTGATATTCTTTGACTTAAAAAACTGCCAATGTATTTTCCTGGATTGGTGATAATATGCAGTTGAATTTATATAATTTTAAATATTAGACTGTTGTCTGATTTGGGACATTTTCTACTATCTCAAAATGAAAACCAACATAAGCATAAACATTCTTCTCTCTAATCACATATTTTCCATCCTGAGTAATTTCTTTTTCAATAAAAAGAATGACACAAATATAATATACATAAGTGAGATAAATATAACATGAATATTTAAAATCTGTCAGTGTTTTTAGTAATATGAAAATATTTCGGGGTGCCTGGGTGGCTCAGTGGGTTAAGCCTCTGCCTTCGGCTCAGGTCATGATCTCAGGGTCCTGGGATCGAGTCCCACATCTGGCTCTCTGCTCAGCAGGGAGCCTGCTTCCTCCTCTCTCTGCCTGCCTCTCTGCCTACTTGTGATCTCTGTCTGTCAAATAAATAAATAAAATTTTTTAAAAAAGAAAATATTATTTAAAATATTTTGAAGAGTTCCATTCTCTTGAAACCAAGTAAAATTACTTTCTTAAAATTTCCAAATATTATGAAATGAGTGGTCCAAATTGAAGGATGAATACCTGAACGTTCAAGAATTTCTTTTACACTTATAGGTTCTTATTGTGTACAAAGTAGAGGCACTTTAAAAAATAATTGCTTAAAAAAAAAGTTGCTTGTCGGGATGCCTGAGTGGCTCAGTCAGTTAAGGGTCTGCCTGGGGCTCACTCAGGTCATGATCCCAGGATCTACATCAGGATCCTTGCTCAGCAGGGAGCCTGCTTCCTTCCTTTGCCTCCCACTCCCTCTACCTGTGCTCTGTCTCTCTTCCTCTGATAAGTAAGTAAAATCTTTTTTAAAATTAAAAATATTGCTTGCCTAACAATTTTCTCATTTTTAAATCACTTAGTTAAAATGTCTGGCTATATTTATACCTTTTTATCCTCAGTATTTTCTTCTGAAATTGTCTAGGTATAGTCCATTCAACGAGTAGCTCTTTTTAATCTCAAACTAGTGATTTGCTAACATGTTTTTATAATGGTTGTTTTCAGGTTGAAACTATAACCCTAATAGAGACTTGTTGAAAAAAAGAAAGGGATTACATGATACAAACCATAGACATGTGATCTTACTCATCATTCTCATGTGTCCTGTGTGGTTGTTATGTGCTTGGTTTATAGGTGAATGAGGAGATGGGAAACTGAGGCTTAGAGAGAGAGAACAGCTCACCACAAGATTACAGGATTTTAATTTAGGTCTAGATAGCTCTCAACTTCCAGTCTTCCACTATATCACACTATTAGCGTAGAAACTAGAGAAAAGGTAACGCTGTAAGGGAGAGAGAGCATAAAGTCTAGTTATGATTATTATCATTTCTCGCCAAGACCTAAAATTTCAATTTTTGTTGTTTTGTTCAGTGTGCTGTCTTTGCCTGTTAGAACAGGAAAGAGAGAACCATTAGTACTGTCAATTTATAGACGGGGGTTGTTTAGTAAATTTATTATAATCTAATTATAAATTGTTTAATTGCATCAATTGAAAATTAAGTTACGCTAGCAATTTCATAGATGAGGAAATAGAGATGCAAGAAATTAAAGAGAAATTAAATAGGAGTTAATAGACATCTGCATAACATGATTTTGCCATTCTTCTTTACTGTAGGATTTTCTACCAAGAAGATCAGTTGTAATTTTTTTTAAGGAATTTTAATTTTTTTTTAAAGATTTTATTTATTTATTTGACAGAGAGAGAGAGACAGCGAGAGAGGGAACACGAACAGGGGGAGTGGGAGAAGGAGAAGCAGGCTTCCCACTGAGCAGAGATTTCCATGCAGGGCTTGATCCCAGGACCCTGGGATCATGACCTGAGCTGAAGGCAGACACTTAATGACTGAGCCACCCAGGAGCCCCAGTTTTGATTCTTTATAAGAGTCGCTTATATAACTATAATCAAATATGGAAAACTGGAGACTATTCTCATATAAATGTCACTCTTGAATTAATTTTTTTTGAATTAATTTTTTTACTTGTGAAAATCATGTTTTCCCGCTTCTATATCAAATATATGAACTCGTCTTCATAAGTTTGCCTACTAGATAAATCTAAAATACTTCCCACCCTTTCTTTATCTATACTACTGCCCATCCAACCTCACCCCCCCCCCCCCCACTTTCCATTAGCCATATCAAAATGTTTGTAACTTTCAGGAAACATTAGGGAGCTTTGTACTTCCATGTGATTTCACTGTGCCCTGCGTCTGAAATATTCTTTCTTCATTTACGTCTTGATATTACTCTTTTCATGACATACATTTTTCATGTGTGAGTCATCCAGAAAATGCATCCCTTAACTCTCCAGATTTAATCACTTTTCCAGTGTGCTAATAATGAACTTCAAATGTGGCTTTATTATTATATTGTTTATTGTGTATTTGACTGGTTTTATTACATGTCAGTCTCTCCTGCTTTGTGACTTCATTGTGGGGACGGGCACTCAGTTTAATGAGTCAACATACCCACAGTTGTATTATATTTAATATACAGCTGATGGACAGAGAAATACCTTGAAGACTGACATATAATATAAGAGGCAAATGCCCGTTAGTAATTTGGGAAGGTGAAATTTAGTAATCTGTTGAATTGGAAACAATAAATGGCAAATAATAGGAAAGATAATGACTATTTCAAATGTACATCTACATAGTTCTTTGTTTTCAGTGAATTTTGTCATATTTGATAATAACATTTTTAGATACTTCAAAGAGAAAATATAATTATTACTTGAAAAGCAGCCATAAATTTAATTATATTTTATTTGGTCAAATTAATTAGATGGACAAAGTATAAAAAGCCATACAACTTTTATATGCTAAAATAATAACTGTGTTATTTATTTAAATTATTACCACATAAATTTATTTTAGAAGAAAATATTAGGAAGATAAACAAAGCTATTTTGTCAAAATTGATAAATTATTATATATTGTAAGATTAATTGAGCTATATTATATATTGTAAGATTAATTGAGCTATAATTAAAAGACGACATTTCTTATTAGAAGACTTTTCATGCAAAATGTTTGAGAATATTATTCTAAAACAATCACTGTTAATTAGCTGAATTCATAGAGAAGAAAAAAAATCTGGCTTTCAAATCAATATCACAATAAATAGGATATCTTTAGAGCTGATTTCAAACCCTTTTAGGAAATGACACATTAATCAACTTGACAAATCTCATATACTATATTTTCAATTTTCCAGAATTATTTATTGATTCTTAGATGGTGACGGGGAAATGAATGTTGAAATAGCTTCACAGCAGTTAAAATTCTTCACTCTTCACCCGCCCCCGCCTCGTGAATTTAAAGCTATGCTTTAGTAGCTCATATGTCTGTAAAGTTATACTAGCCAATGTATGCCATAGTAATTAATGTCCAATTAAAACTTGAACTACTGATACAGCCACTTTATGTCCTAGATTTTCTGAAAGTGTTTTCATTTCACCTATTCTTTTTTTTGTCCCCATAAGTGTAATAACCCTTCTCACATCATGAATCCTAAATTTGGGTCAGAAAATATAATAACTATCCCCTAGGATAGGAGGAAATTGGTGTTTTTGCCTCTGTAGGAAAGATGACTTGTACTAGTAGTTCATGTTCAGTACTAGTAATTCATGTAGCTTTCTATTTAGTACTTATGCATTAAAATTCCTTGCTTATATGATATATTCAGTGAGGAACTGAAATCATTTAAATTATAAATCACTTAAACTTTAAATATTAAAGGGTATATGAGAATGATCATGGTTTGGTTCTGGATATAAAATCAAATATAAATGAGGTGTTACATACATTGAACACTTTTTTTTTTGGGGGGGGGGGGAGTTATTACCAGTCATTCCAGGTTTCTCTCTAAGACCCTTTCTACTTTCCTTATCTTAAAGCAGCACAGGTGGGTCCTGAAACATTGCTTCATACCTTTGGCTAATTTTTACTATCAAAGAAATAAAGGTAAGCAAATGCTTCTTTTGGAAAGTAAGATATTACCTGCCATAAAGTGGAGATCCAAAATACTAAAAATGAAGAGTTCATGTTGTTCGGTAACAGTCCTATTTTCCCTCACATATTATTCGAAATTTTTATATATATTATTCTCTTCTAGAATTCTATTCCATCTTGACCACCATGATTTATAAAAGGGAAAACGAAAGTGAACTTGAAATGCAAGAACACATTGAAGTAACATTTCTATAGGGTAAACTTGAGAGTGATTTAACCTGAGATAATGAACACAATTTTTCAGGAATCTGCAGGTTGTGCTAAGGAAACAAAAATATTGGTCATATCTGGCACATAGTAGGTGTTGAAAAATACTTGCTGAATCAGTAAAAGATAGGATCATTTTAAAGGCACTTCTTTTGGAGTTTACGACATTTCTACTTGAATACATAGTGACAATTTGTTTCCCTTTAGATGGATTAAGTCTTATAATTGGGAGCAGATTTGGTAGCAGGTGAGTAGTCACTATCCTGGAGTGTTTTCCTCACCTCTTTAGGGGCATCAGCTTCAATGAATTCAGAATAGATCATCTTGGCTTTAGAAGCAATTTTTTCTGCACTTTCTGTTTTTTTGAAGTCTTCACAGGCAAGCCAGAACTCAACATTTTCTTCACTAAACTCTGATTTTAGAAATGTTCGAAAAGCATCCAAACCAGCTATAAAATATAAAAGAAAAACTTTTGTATATCAGGCAGTGCAGTATACATAATCAACAGGAATACATTGTATAATATGAGCATTTACTGAGTGTTCAGTGGCAAATATTTATCATCCCTCTCTATATAGTGGTATGTTTTTGTTTTTAAGTTTAGAAACCTTATTTCGGATCAATAATCATAAATATAAAATATTCTCTTTTAAAATATTTTTAAAGTATTTTATTTATTTATTTGACAGAGAGATCACAAGTAGGCAGAGAGGCAGGCAGAGAGAGAGGAGGAAGCAGGCTCCCTGCCAAGCAGAGAGCCTGATGCGGGGCTCGATCCCAGAACCCTGGGACCATGACCTGAGCTAAAGGCAGAGGCTTAACCCACTGAGCCATCTGGGTGCCCCATAAATATAAAATATTCTTGTCTCTATTTCTCCAGTTAGCTCCATTAACAAAGAAAAACTGTACTTTTTCTTTCTAGATCTTAAATATCAAGAAGTTGTGTCTAGAGGAAAGTCTTGATGATGGTAACTTCATGGGAAATCCATGGGCTTAGCGTCCTATACCCAATGAACTAAGCCCAAAACAAGTAATGATGTTATATTGACTTCAGAGTAAGAATAGCTTTGCTGCGGTGAGTTGGTGAGGAAACAATTTGATGCTCAAGAGTTAGATTATGTGCATTTGGGCTCAAAGCAAAGATGGGAGGACTGACATTTGGTTAATCTTGAGTGAATACATCGGCAAATTCAAATCTCCAGACCAAGAAAGTAACCAGCAAAATACTTGGTGTGACTATTTCTCCCCTCCCCTCTATGTGGTGATACGCAATTTTAAGTCCATAAAGCAAGTGAATGAGCTTTTCTCCAGCGTTGCCTTAAGTAAAACCCTGTTGTCGCCCATTCTCCCTTATACTACCTGCTCTAACTTAGCCTGTGCATTGTATTGTTCTCCTGCTCCCAGGTATTCTGAGCCTGCATTTCTCCAGAAACTTTAGACTACTTATTTGCAGGCTTGTTTACTTTGCCTTAATTAGTATATGTAATCTCCTTTAAATTTAATAACAACCGGTAGCGCTTGCAGCCTCTGATTCCCTTAGGTCCCATTTCTCCCCATTATTTCACTTTCAGCCAAATTTACATGGGTATTATTCCTATCTGAGATTAATATTGTTCCTTTCTTTACCTTCCTCATCAAAATGTGCCCTGAAATATTCTTTAGAATATCTAGAGCTGGGGCTCCTGGGTGGCTCTGTGGGTTAAAGCCTCTGCCTTCAGCTTGGGTCATGATCTCAGGGTCATGGGATCGAGCCCCTCATCGGGCTCTCTGCTCAGCGAGGAGCTTGCTTCTCCTCTCTCTCTGCCTGCCTCTCTGCCTCCTTGTGATCTCTGTCTGTCAAATAAATAAATAAAATCTTTAAAAAATATATCTAGAGCTCACTGAAGAAGGTAATTCTTGCTAAATCAGTTAGGGATGAGTAGGTTGGCTAACTGAATTTAAATAAGAAAAGAAAATCAAACCAACAAAAATGGAACAAAAAAATTTGGTTATCTAATTATTTTTCTAACACAAAAAGTATTGGGGAGAATTGAGAGTGAGAAAAATATATGAGTCTTCGCTTGACTAATGAAAATTTAAGCTTAACATCAGGAATTTTTAAAATAGTGTAATTTTGAGGGCTTTGGTAGCACAAGTATTGACTGTCGCATGCAATAAATATATATATATATATATATATATATATATATATATTTTTAAAAAAGGATTGTGCCTCTACTTAGATAGCAGGTTAGAAAGGTCATTATTACATCTCCACAATTGAATGGACTAAGGTAGTACCTTGAGTTCGTATCATTTGGTTTCACAGATTGCACCTGTCTGAGGTGAGTATCTGTTTATAAATCAGACTATGGATCTCTCTGAGGAGGAAAATATACATCAGCGCTTTTGCCTTGGGAAGGATTTGCCTTCCAAAACACTGGCGACTCTCTTCCACCTGCCATGAGGGCCCCTTTGCTTTTGCTCAAAGCAGCTCTTCCCTGACTGCATACTCAGAGTTCTGATCCCTTCTTGTTCCAAAGTAGGGGTGAATAAGCTTGTGGAGAATCAGGGGAAAGGGAATAAACTTGTGGAAAAGAAAATTTTAAGAGAAAGTTTATGGAAAAGGGGCCAAAGTCAGCTATTTGCAGTTTATTGCAGGTGGGAAGCAAAGTGATTTTAGTAAGAGAAAATAGAAAAGGCTTCAGGGAGCCAGATAAAAGCATCTAAAAACACTGGGAAATTAAAAATAGATTTAATATATTTTTTTTATCATTTGAAATAGAGTTGAAATAACAAGTCATTACCAAAGGTTATCAGGTACCAATTAAAATTCTCAGTAGAAATATTGGAGAGTGTGGATGATGTTAATTTGTGAACACTATAAAAAATTCAATTAACTACACATTTATTGCATTTAAAAATACATCTAAGAAGCTTCTGTGACACAAATTTAGGTTATAAAAATCCCCTTAATAACATCCAGTTAAAATTTCCATGAGTTTTGTCTGAACGATGATGAATTTGAGGGTTCAAAACAGAATTTATGCTGAAATCTATTTTATAGCGAGGACAAAGTACACTTTAATGGTATTGAAAGAATGTTGTAGATTCCTGTCTGACAGTATTTTACATGTGTGTCGCTAAGGCATGTGAGGCCTCCTCCCAATGAGGATTATCTAAATGTATCCCCGAGAGATGGGAAACTAGAGATCAAGAAACTTACTATTTTCTCACATTCTGCAATTTTAATGAAAGACTACTTGGAGATAATAACCATTGTCCTCTCCCATCACTCAGTTTGGGACACAATGAAATAGAATCAACAGCTAAAATGAGCTAGTTATCTCGGTGTTGAACACACTATTTTATTGAACTACACTTCTATTCTCTATATACAATATGAATGATCACAAGATGTCATGGGACTTTGGAATAATATGTTACATGCAATTAAAATGATGGTCTCTGAGGGCACTCTCTGCGGAATGGAATGGCTACTGGTTAGGCTTAACCGGGGCTGACAAATGGATTAAGCCCTAGGTGTTGAAACTTACATGAGAGCTGAAGCTCAGTACGTACTGGACATAACCCCAAGTTGATGAGAAACATAATTTGGTGAGTTATTTAGCTGTTCAAAAAATTTCCAAGCTATTTTTCTGGTGTTGTAAAAAGCAAAAAAACAAACATCTACTCAAATGAAACTAGGACTCTTCTACTTTACGTGGGCATGAAATAGAAAAGCTCAGGAGATATGCAGATGAGACCATTTGTCTTCTGCTCAACATCTTCCATGCCTCTGCTCTGTGGCGCTGTCCCCTAGAGCTTCCCTACTCCCCTACCACCTGCAGGTTTCTATGAAGAATTCACCAGAATTCAGGTTTCTGGTAAACCTGATCTGTCCCACTCATTATACACTTAAGTAAAAAAGAAACATGCCTTTCCAAACTTACAAAAATGCAATTCCATATCTTTGATGTCTTAGTATATGTCCTTAGTTGAATTCTAGGAGTCATGTGGATTATTTTATGTCTATGGGTTAGGAATTAATCATTTAAGAATTATAAAAACAAAATAGTTTTGTCTAATTCAATTTAATTTTGCATGTGAATAAACAACTACGAAGAATTCACCCAACTTTATTACGTTTTAAACTTTTCTAATATTCTGATATTTACTTTGTAAATTTGAAGTAGAAATTCCATTTATTATCAATGATTTTAATTATTAAACATTCTTTAATACATGGCTCTGCAGAGCCATTTTTTTCTTGTATGAGATACAACTGAGATAAAACTGCTGCAAAACAGAATTACCTGTAACAGAAACAGAAGTTCCAAATGACTACTTTGAATTAAATTTTGGGGTTATTATTTATTGAAAATCAGCTTACCTTATTGAGTCAATATGAAATAATATAAATACATATCCACACATGTACATATTAATACATTTAAATATGTTTTTTTCACTAAAAATTATAATTTCAGTTGAAATAAATACTTAAAAACTGTTTTTAGCCTCAAGACATGAAAAAAACAAGTGATTTATTTAAATTTTCAACTTTTTTTTAAAGATCTTATTTATTTATTTGACAGACAGAGATCACAAGTAGGCAGAGAGGTAGACAGAGAGAGAGGAGGAAGCAGGCTCCCCGCTGAGCAGAAAGCCCAGTGCAGGGCTGGATCCCAGGACCCGGGATCATGACCCAAGCTGAAGGCAGAGGCTTTAACCCACTGAGCCACCCAGGCGCCCCTAAATTTTCAATTTTTTAATAGTTTGTATGTTTCTTTCAGCTTGTAACAAGAATAGCATATATATATATATATATATATATTCATGTCTCAGGCTAAAAACATTTATCTCAACTGAAATTCTAATTTTTAGTGGAAAAAAAAAGTTTAAATGTATTAATATGTACATGTGTGTATATGTATATGTATTTATATTACTTAATATTGGCTCAGAAGGTAATTTGATTTTAATTATATATATAATGATAATATATATATAATGATATATATATACACACATATATATGTACATATATATATAATGATAATGAGTCTAAGAAAATGACAGATTTCTTACTTCCTATTTGGGATTTTCATTTTGTGTCAATGTTTGAAGTTTCTATAATCATGTCTTATTTTAGGTTCTACCTAATGCCACTTAGGTTTATTTAAATTTTCAACTTTTTTTTAAAGATCTTATTATTCCACCTAGATTTGTGTGACTGTTGGGACTCTTATGCTTCAAATATTGATGAAATTCATATTTTATAATGACTACAACTTTCACAATTTAAAGACTTACTTTTAATCATTTTATTTTTTAGCTTCATCAGATCTTACCTTGGTTGGTTAAAAGTGTATCCATATTTTCAGACCACGCCATTGTTTCTGTTGTTTGTGACCTGTAGAAACAACATCTACCCTTGACAATAGCATTGTGATCTTTTTCTTCCGTAACCTATAGTAATATTTGAGTTATATGTATTTGTTGAATGACATAATTTAAAAGAGCTTTGTGCCATTAATCAAACTGCAAAAGGTCAACAAAAATTGTATAATGTTTTCCACAGTGGACAGCAACAGCAACATAGAGTGGGATATAATTCAGCATCCGCAATTATTTATTAATCTAGATTACAATTTATTAATATTTGCAAATTCTTACATCTTAATAAAAGCATAGGAGAGAGATTGATCATGGCTCTATGAAGTATAGTGCATTTCTTCTCAACTGTAAATATATTGATTGTTAATTTATGTCGCATCACTCTGGTCTATTCCCAAAAACTTATCATGATAGCAATAGTGATAAATGAACTATTTTCTAAGTTTTCACAGTATATAAAATTATCCATGTTATAATTAAGTATTTCAAAAAAGTTTTTGAAGTGTTTCAATTAAGGATTTCTAATATGTGATGATCTTAAAAGTGTTTATTTATAGTGTTCTGAGAAACCTTTGCCCCACTTCGAGACAGGCTTTATTTTTCCTTAGACTGGTATGCCTCCAGTTCTGGAATGATTTATTTAAATCTAGCAATCTGTCAGGACAGAGTAATATCTTTTCCAAAGCAGTCACAAAAATTTATAGACTTAAGTCTCCTGAAGAAGGTATACTTTTGGGGATGTGATGTAGAAATGGTAAATCAGGTTTAAGATATAAACTTCCTGAGATACGAGTACATCATGCATTATTTGCCTTAATAAACTAAGATCCTGATGAGATAAGCTCCCATCCATAGAAAGCATCTGCTACCCAGAAAAAAAAAAAAAAAAAACCCACTAAGATTACATAGCTGTGATGTGCAAATGACTTACTTATTATGGAAAGGGATGAGCTAATTGAAAGTTTTTATTAAAATGATTGATGATAAAATAGAGACAGTGTCCTACTGAGTCATTCTTATAAAACTCAATCTTTGCATATCAAGGTGACTGATCTTAAATATGCTATGTGAAGCAATATCCATACTTTTATATTGTGTTACTTTTTGTAATTTGCTGCCGTTTTTATTATTTGTGTTGGGGTTTGTTGTGCTCCCTTCTGCTGTTGCAGATGTGATTGTGTTTTCAGATAATAACAGGTGTCCTTATAGAGAACACATAGAGGAAGATGTGTGACTGGAGATTCATTTTACTACTTTCCATTATTTCCATTTCCTGTTGAAACTTTCTTCCCTGATAGTGGGCAGCTGATACTCTTTTCTCCCTTGATTTGCTAAATCTTAGCCCACAAGATTTTCCATGAAACCATTTTTAAATAGTAGTTTTTTCATTCTAATGGACATTTAAATAATTTCGGTTGTTCAATTCCTATTCTCATTAATGGAGAAGGGGACCCAAACCTAGATTTAAATTTACATTGAAGAGCTTTTGTGCACTATAAAACCTGTTATACTAATGAGCTTATGCTATATTTCATGATTCAAATATTAGGTCTTGTAAGGAGTCCTATTGAATACACTAAAATTATCATATGATCACTTAAAATACACATGTTTAAAAATGTCTCTATTTGAAGATTGATATTTGGTGGTTAACAGAGTAATCAGATTGCGAACTACTTAGTATGAGTGAAATATATGTTAATGAACAGGGCACTGAGGAATGTTGAGCCCAAACCTGGGCACACCGTACAACAATTCTGAGTGAGGAACAGGCACCAGAAAAAGCACATAGAAAACCAAACAAAAATAAAAAACCCTGAGAAACAATGTAGACAGAAAGGATTCGGAGGTGAACATACACTTCCTTGTTGTGTAAGATCTCTGATGATAGGAATAAATATTGTTATTTTGTGGAAGCCGAGAAAATTAAGGCCATCCCATCTCAAGTTTAGCTGATGTGGGAAACAGAGGCAGAAGAAAATCATTAAAATTCCTTACCTACTGACAAGCCCTTGAAACAGGCAGAGTGGCTCTCCCCTGGGAACTCAACTGCCCTCACCTTGAGGTTTTGCTAAGGACAATCCTAGCCTGACCAACCCCCTACCCCAACAGGTCTGACCAGGATCCTATAAGTCTACTTTAACAATTCCTTTATCTCTAAACCTCCAAGATAGTATCGAGAATCATTCCCAAGTATATGACCCACTGTTATACATCTAAAGGGTCTCACGAGAAGATTTTTATTATTGGTAATAAATAACCTTTCTCCCAACAATAGCTAGCCCCTCAAGGTCCTGGAGACCTTGCTTCCAAAAGTCCTTGGAGACTTACATCATCCATAATCCCCTTGTCCTCACCCACCGCCGAGTCCACCCCTACTCTGCCTTTAAAAACTCTGACTGTAATCTGGTTCAGGGTCCAAGTCCCTACTCCGTTGTGTCGGGTATACTTGGGCCCAAGCTTAAGCATGTCACCTCAGGGTCCAAGTCCCTACTCCTCTGTGTTGGGTATACTTGAGCCCATGCTTAAGCTTGTCAAATAAACCCTCGTGTGATTGCATCGGTGCTTGGCTCCTTGGTGGTCTCTCGGACCCCAAAACTCAGGCATAATAATTTTCCACTACCAAGAACAGTATGTCTGGTCCAAAAACGTTGTGGAACATATATAATCAAATAATGAATGAATGACTGAAGTATTAAAACCTTCAATGGAAGCAGAATAATGGCTTTCAAGATGGTGGTAGGTGACCATGGTAAGGTTATTGAACGTGAGAACTGAATTGCATTAGCTTCAAAGGGTGTAATTAATGGTGAAAGGAAGAGGAGGCAGGATGTGAAATTATCATGGGGGAGCGACAGACCATGGACCTCTCTCTCACCCCTGGGGGGGGTGAAATTGGGGGAAATGGATAATATCCATTCTGGAAGGTATCAAGGCAAGTCATGTCATTCAGGGAGAGCCAGAATTTGCTTACACCAAAAGCAAAAGGAATATTCAGGGAGGTCCTTATCAGATGTAAAGGAGTCTTTTAGGAATGGAGACATTTAAATGAACTGTAGCTATTTTTGTCAGTTTCATTAATGTAGGAAACCTTAAAAACAAAAGAAGAAAACAAAATGTGGGAAATGATGTAAAACTCAGAACAAAAGAAGAATGTCAATGTTTTGAATTAGAGAGATATATTGGAATATTATTTTCTATAGCTAGAGATTATTAGAATAGAATTAGAGATACTTGGATGTTCTAGTATTTCTTAAGACCCCCAAGATGTTCCATTATCATGAAAAGAAAATTTGCCCCTCAGCTCTCTGAACAAATACCCCTGCTGGTGTGTGATAAATCCTGGGGTGCTCTCAATTCACTATTTTCTAACCAATTTCAAGTTTGACTTGAAAGGTTCGATTTTGATGACCTGATATGATGGAAGGGCCGGTGGGGATGCAGTATTCACTTTTCTGGAGCTAGTCAAGATGCAACTATTTAAAGGAATAAGTTCTTAATTAGCTGTTCAAATTTTTAAGTTCTGGGTTGATTGTATATTTATAATTCTGTGGGAGAATAAATTGTTGTTATATATGAATAAGAGAAATAATATTTTTCCTATCATCAGAATGTTCAACAATGCATTAAATGTTCATAGTCTATACCACACTGTATTAGGCAGGTCATGTACTTTATCTTATTTAATCTTGCAAATGACAGTCTGTTTTAATCCTACTTCACCAGTGAATAAGGAGTCTCAGAGATACTAATGACTGGTGCAGTATCTTGCATGTACTAATGGGCAGTTAGAATTCAAACACAGTTGTGTCTCCTTATAACCTAAACTCTTCTTACAATTCTTCCTAGAATGAATGAGTCAATAAGCATATGCTCATGTTTTGGAATATTGATAATAAATATTTCAAAAATGCTTTTCCTGTAATAGAGTTTACTGAATTTCACACAAATAATATTTCCTATAAATAATAGCTAAATTGCAGTAATCGAGTACTCAGTGGAAAGTTTTCAGAAGAGAGATTCTGAAATCTCATTGTCAAATGAAAATGAAATATCAAATGAAAATAGGACAGTTCTCATGTTAGATGTGAGTGAGAAATGTGTCTTATGTTTTAAAAAATGCAACTGTATACATGTTAAGAAAGAAACTATTGAATTCAAATTGGAGGAAAAAAAGAAGGTGGCTGACTTGGCTAAATTTTACTTGATACATGGTCCCTAAAGTAAGTGGATAATGCACCACTCTATCATTTCTTTTTCTCTCTTTCTTACTTTGATTTTGGTTGTAACTCGAACAGAGCTTTTGTCTGACTCTTCTCATTTGTGCGTGTGCATTTCCTGTATAATTGTGATGCATAATCAGAGTAACTTCATATGTGTATGATTTGCCATGAAAATTCACCATGTATCTGGAGCCAAAATTGCACTTAGTGTTTCATGGGGTTTTGGCTGATTTCCTTTCTGTTTCCTTCATTAAGCGAGTGCCATCAAGGCCAGCAGTCCCCATATTATGTGTCCGGAGAAGAGCCAGGCCAGATGGGAACTGCGTGAAAGCTACCAGTTATCTTGCTAATTTTGCCAGCTAGAACCAGTTGTATTGCATCAAAAAATGTGGAATCCAACAACTTAGCTCTTCACACTCAATTAGCAGTGTGCTGGAGAATGGGAAATTCAAGCAAGGAGCCCATGTGCTCCAGGAAGTGACAGCTGCTAACTTACCCAGCATTTAATATCTGTTTTCAAATTTCTTAATAAATATTATAATAATGAATAATTTTTGCAAGGATCATACATATCTTTTGTCACAAACTCTAACATTTAATAATTTTGAAAAGCTTCACGAAAAAAAAAGCTTATTGTTTTTTCTCCCCTGCATAACCTTCCTTTATCTTAGCAAATATGAAACAATTAACTGCAAAAGCAAGTCATGAATTGTTGACATATTTTAAAAACGAAGAAGAAATCAATAGAGAAAGGGGAAAAATATATCAGCAAGAAAGACAACAATTAGCATATTTATCATAAATGAAGGAAATAAAACATCAAGACTAATGAAGGCTCAAATGTTTCATTTGTACATCTTCCGAGATAAAAATAGCTTTAAACAGCAACTCACTTCACTGGCATTTTTCGTTCCACTGTCTGACTGTCACAGGTGATGCCGAATTTCTTTTTCTGACTGATCTTCAAGCTGAAGGTAATGTGACAGCAGGAACATTACAATTAGTATGCAAATACCTCTCCCCTGGGTTACAAATTGGCATTCTTTAAATCATGCTATGCTCAGCTTTTTTCGTTTTGTTGTTAACTTTTCACTGGTCAAAACACTTAAACTTCTAAGTAACAAATAACTCTTTGAATAAATGTGACATTTCTAGGAGTCTGTGGCATAACTGAAATAAATTCCATTTGAAAGTTTGGTTTCTAAAGTTCATATACATCCATTCACCAGACAACTACTGTTCACATGAGGTGAAATCAACTCAGAAAGAGACGTATATAAAATTTAATATTCACCTTTAGGTCTTTCTTCTGTCTAAAAGATCATTTTTTCCCCTTTGTTCTTTGCAGAAAGTCCAAGGAAAAATCTACTTTTAATACACTTATCTTCAACAATTATGTGTGTCTAAGTATTTTACAATTTTACTCATGGACTAAAACATTCTAGTACAAGGCATTATATTTTTTCAAAATGTATGTATTTTTTATAGCTTAATAGCACACATTTATTTCTTTTAACCACGAATCTCATGGCATGTTCTGCCAGTTTTTCTTAATGCAATGCTGATGTTGAAGGTAATAATGCTTGAGTATATTTTTAAAATAAAGTCCATATATTGGTATTTTTATTTGTAGTCAAAGTGTTGAACATGTAACCCGGTGCTTCATCAAGCTTTTATCACAATATAACAGAGTCCTTCCGTTGTAAAATTCCACCAGTATATATTTATGACCCGCAAAGTAAATTTGAGTAAAGACTGATGATTTTCAGGGCGGACGAAAGAAAGGAGTCAGAAGACTGCAAAAAATCTGCTTCTCCTTGACTAAGCATTGAAGCAGGCCCATTTAGTTGATCTATAGAAATGCCAGAGGGCACCTGGTAGGCAAGTGGCCCTGGGCTAATGAGACTGACAGAAGTAGAAGAGATGACTCAGAAAGTCAGTGTATCATTAAGAAGGGGTGTCATCAATTAGCTCAATTCATTTTGTTAATTCAAGCACCATTAAGTAATGTTCTTGTGTTATGCAAAAACAGAATCATTAAGCATATTTAGACTTTTTGTTTTGCTGAGGGTGTATAATGAAGTACAAACTTTATAATATATATTTGAACAAATCCGTTTTGGAAAAATAAACTGTCAAAATTTAAAGACCCTCTTGGTAAAACCATGCTAACTTTGTAAGAAATACAAGCCAGGAGTCGGCTTATTTTATATTAAAACTTTAAAACAAAAACTGTAAATTTCTATTTTGAGTTCAATGCAGTAGGAAGCATGCTCCTTCTCCCACATCCTTCCACACAACATGCACTTATTATTTGTGTACTATACACTGCTCGTTTCTTACAAATTTCTTTTAATTTTTCAGGAAAAACTAAGAATTGGATTTTATTTATCAACATGAGGATTCATAGAAAAGGAGCAGATTGAGTAAATAAACTGGGCTGAATGTTTCCCTATTGTGTTCAATACATCTTTTTTTTAAAATTTTTTATTTTTTATAAACATATACTTTTATCCCCAGGGGTACAGGTCTGTGAATCACCAGGTTTACACATTTCACAGCACAATGGAATACTATGCAGCCATCAAAAGAATTGAAATCTTGCCATTTGCGACAACATGGATGGAACTAGAGCATATCATGCTTAGTGTTCAATACATCTTGACGAAAGATTGTAATGCTAAATATCATCACCTCTTAGTCCCTTTGAAGACAGGATGGATTAAAATGGACACACATTTTGAGAGTAGAGCAGTGAGTTCCTACATAGCAGGAACCCTTCCCACTGAATAGTCATCTTGACTTCTCAGAGCCTTTTTGCTACTGAAATTGAGATAGTACTTTTCTCACAGGTTATCGTGTTAGACTAAATGGAAAGGTACTAAGCCAAAGAGTCTTAGAGAGTGCTGTTTATATATGTTTTAAAAATTTCGTTTTGGAGCACGTAGGTGGCTCATGGGTTAAGCCTCTGCCTTCGGCCCAGGTCATGATCTCAGGGTCCTGGGATCGAGCCCTGCACTGGGATCGCTGCTTGGTGGGGAGCCTGCTTCCCCCCATCTCTCTGCCTGCCTCTCTGCCTATTTGTGATCTCTCTCCTCTCTCTGTGTGTCAAATAAATAAAATCTTTAAAGAAAAAAAAAATTTCTTTCTGCCTCATTTGGTATTCACAGACCATAGTTAAGATGTAGTATGGGACTCTTACGGACAACACTACTATCATACAATCAATGGGGGTTTCTGTATAAGGATATAAAAAATTTTTTTTATATTGTATAAAAAATTGTGATTGGTGGCATAGGGTTACAAAAGTTCATCAGACAGTATAAAGCAGGTAATTTTGGAATATTAGATGATGAGTTGTGTGTGCAATGAATTGGAAGAATGTGCAAATACAGGAAGGTGGGGGTATTCGAAGTATAGGGTGGTGGTCAGGTTAAGTCAAGAGCATTTGGAGAGGGATGGAAGAATCAAAATAAAGGGATAGGGTAGGGAGTGTCAAAGGAGTAGCTTTCAGAGCTCATACTTTGAAAAGATGGACTTCCCACTAGTGATCACAGTAATAACAAAAGAAAAGCAGGTTTGGGGAAGTCAATAAGTAAAAGAAAGTTTAGAGGTATGAGAATGTTTATTAGACATGTTTGATTAACTTTCCTGTCGGACAGAGCTCATAGCATTTTGACAGCTGACTCCAAGGCAATACAAGCTTTTATTTATTTTTTAAGACTTGCTATTAATTTATCTGTGAGAGAGAGAGAAAGAGAGAATGAGAGAGAGTGAGCATGAGAGGGCGACGCTCTGAAGGAAAAGCAAAAAGAAATGTAAGTTTCTTTTTGTGAACAAAAGGGAAAATTTTATTTTTCAATTCTGCTTTGCTTCAAGTTACTGCTATATGAGTGCAATTTATAAAGCAATGAGCCCGAGTTTTGTATGGCTCATAAATTATTTCTGGGAGCATTCTAAAGAAGTTTGAAATGTTTTGAGCAGTGGCAACACCACTGAAATGTGTCTGATCTCCCAAAGTGGCTGCTTAGAAATACGATGTTCATTTGGATGTTTAGTCCTTAGTATGCTTGTTGACAAATCAGTCACATTACTTGCTAGTCACATCTCATGTTATATGTCCTGAATGCACTTTCTTTGTGTTATCTTAGAATACCAAGTCACTGATAGTCAAAGAAACATCTGCTTCAGTAAAGTGAAGTACTTTAGAAGTTTAACAAGCTTTCCGACGCAAGCAAAAATGTCTCTGATGTTTTAAAAGTTAAATACCGTTTTACATTTTAATGGATTCATATACCTAAATTAATTAATTAAAATTAAATTTGGATAGTTTGAAATGACTAGAGCTAAAAGTATTATTTAATCAAAAGATCAGCTTTTCTCTTTTTTTTAGTAAAAAATGTTTAAATCTGCATTATAATCTCATAGTCTTCATAATAACTGTTTAATGATTCCTTGCACTTTTTCTTTACTCTAACTGAGATTTTTAACAACATAGAGGTAAATAACCATTTAATTGACTTCTCTCTTTCACATTCAGATTTCTGTGTTCCCATCTTGTACACACAGCAACGATTTGACTTTTCTCCAAAGCTGAACTTATTTGCTTTACTATCTGGTAGCACTCCCTATTCAATGCAAAAACATGCAAGGCGAGGTGGCTGTCATGAGAGATATTAATAAAATCAGTAATATGATTTCTAAAACACAATTGGCACTGGAATCTATATACATCTCTGGTCAAAAATACTTTGATCAGTTTTCGTGGCCCAGGAAAATAGTCAAGACATTTTGATAGGGAATAAAATGCCACAGTCTGAGTAGTGGAATTTTTTGACATATTGAGGTGACTAGTTCTTTGTACATTGTAGCTTTTTAAAATGTACAACAGAGAGAAGATGCGAAGGTGTTCCATGTATTTGAGAGCAGTAATCCTTAAAAAGAAAGGATGAGACACAATTCACACGATGTGTGCCTAAAGTTCTCTGGTACATCCAAATATATTTCAAGCACAGCATAAAATATTCTTTACTATTTTATAAAACAATAGCTCTATTTATTTTATTATCTACTATTAGAATCAATTACCCAAGCCATGATACAAATGAAAAAATATTAATTATATTATTTCAACCAAATCCAAACTCCGACTAAGGACAATTTGGCTCTCTCTACTTTTTAGTTAGCCAGAATGGAAAAGGAAAGAGGCAAATAAAATTCTCACCAAGTCAGTCACCTTTCTTCCTTAACACATGACAAGATTATTTTCATTTCTTTTCTTCATAACGTAGCATTTACCCATCCACAATAATTGTTTTCATAGATACAAAAATATGTATTATAAATAAAAAATACATTCATATATATATAACTTTTAAACTTGTGAAATTATTTTTCTAGAACCGAGGAGGAGAGAGGCAATGAAAAACTCTTCACTCTTTATAGCAGGTATGAGTAAAATATTGGCTAGATACTTAGGGACATTCAACCATTTAATTTTTTAACAGGCTGAATGAGTTTCTCTTAATTTGTAGATTACTGCTTTAAGAACTCTCTTTTCAACATTATAAAGAAGGCAGGAAGTCATCAAATATGTGCACTGCCGGGAATCAGACAGAAGTACTGTCTTCCATTGAATTTATCATTTATCATTTCTTGACTACTTAAGCCTTTTAATCTTCTGATCAGCGGTGCTTAGGTTTGACTTATAGACTGGCTACAGGAAATTCAGAAATGTCTTATATACATTAATTTTCAATCAGTTGACTTTTAGACAATATGCTTTTCACAGAAGGATATTATACACAGTTGTTAACCTAGATACTGGTACAATGTGTACTTTGCTGAGCAACAAAATTCTTCACTGGTTTCCCATTGTTTCCTTGGTCTGTTCAAAATCCTTAGCATAACATTAGGGAAACTATTTGAACTATCTTGCGCATGGTTTTTGTTTATTTGTTTGTTTGTTTTTTGTTTTCCCCACTTGGAATTCTTTATCCATTTTTTGTCTTCTGAAATACCTCGAAAGCATAGCTTAAAAGTTCCTTCTTCTTAGGAACCTTTGGTGTTCTCCAAAGACCATCCTACCAATAACCTTCAGAAAGTAGTCACTGCAAGAGTTACTAATAGCCTGTTTGCTACTGTAATACTGTGTCCTAGTTTTATTTTCTTGTCTGGATTGGAGAGAGAACCTTGTAACATCTCAAAGCACATGGCATAGTACCTTGTTCTGGAAGAATGTCCAGTGAGTATTTACAGAAGGAATTAAATGAGATGGATATGGTAGGAAAGTACATGTAAAACAAAAACAAAAACAAACAAGAGTGAGAAAGAGGTTAATAGGTAATCTAGTGAATGAGAGTGATCTCCAGTAGTAAGCCTCTATTATGTGCCATATACTGCAGATAGCTTTATATAGAATTTTTAATTTCATTCTTCCACAAATTCTAAGATTCTCATTAAATATGTAAGGAAACAAGTTGAAAAAGTCAGTTCTTTTTTCCAAACTTCACTCGGTTTGAGTGACTCTTCATTTTGGCTCAGGTCACGATCTCACAGTGGTGAGATTGAGCCCTGAATTAAACTCCATGCTGGGCACTAAGCCTGCTTAGGATTCTCTCCCTCCCCCTCCCCACTCTAAAAATAAATAATAAATAAATAAATAATTTTAAAATTAGAAAATCAACATTTTTGCACAGGGTACATTGTTCTGTTCTTTTATCTAATGTATGGATTCATGTAAGGACTCAAAATGGGTTTAACTGTCTTAGCAAGCTAAATACACACACATAAGCAGTACATTATTACTCCCTATTATCTGTTTGCAGCTCAGTTTTTGTCCATCTCCTCCTCTTCAGCATTTGTCTTTCCCTGAATTTTTTGGGGGGGATCCTCAGCTTCCTACAAATATTGCAGCAGAATTTAGACATTGCTTGTTCTTTTTATTTCATGAAGTTTCTAAATTGGAAACAAACATATATTAAGTAGACTGTCATGATACAATTATAAAAGTAGGTTATACTCATTGTTCTGTGAAGGGATGTAAGTTCCTTCCAACATAGACAAATTCAATTTTAAAACTAAAATGGAATAATGTTGGTAGAAATCACTTTATAAATTGTATTTTCTCTTGACCACAAAACTATACAATCACTATTTATTATCTTCACTTTAAAGATGATAAACCGAAGTTCAGAAAATGAACTGAGATTTTTACTTATGATTACATAGTTAGTAAACTTCTTAAATTAACAACTTCTGGATGTTGGATAGAATCTCGGATCTCTTTAAATCCAAATATGCTTTCTACTACACTTTGATGAGTCTTAAAATAACGCCTAGCTTAGTAAAGGACATGCAGACCCAAAGACAGTGTTATATATACAGGGAGTCCATCTTTTTATAACCACAATGTGTTTAAAGAGCCATATGTCAAAGTAGTTCATTTTTATCACAGAATTAATGATATAATTTTGACTTATATTTTAAGCCATACAATATGTTTTATTTACCTTCTTAAAGCTTTTTTTTAAATTTTGACATAATTATAGATTCATAGGAAATCATAAAAATAGGACAGAGAGGTCTCATATATTCCCAAGTCTTTCTCAGTGGTTGCGTCTTACAAAATTATAGCACAATATCAAAATGAGAAAATTGAAGGGCACCTGGGTGGCTCAGTCAGTTAAGCATCTGACTCTTCATTTCAGCTTAGGTCATGATCTCGGGTGGGGGGTGAGATGGAGCCCCGTATTGAGCTCCATGCTGGGTATTAAGCCTGCTTAGGTTTCTGCCTCTCCCTCTGCTCCTCCCCACTCTAAAAATAAATAAATAAACACAAATATTTAAAAACGAGAAAACTGACACTTTTATACACAGTACATAGTTCTGTCCTTTTATCACATGTATAGATTCTTGTAACCACCACTTCCACTTCGTCAGTCATCCCTCTCCTTGATAGTCTCCTGTATCATCTCTAACTCCCGGGAACTACTAATCTATTCTCTTCTCTCTATTTTTTGTCTTTTGATAGTTCTATGTAAATGAAGTCATGCAGTATGTGACCTTTAGAAATGGACTATTTTCTCTTAGCATAATGTCCTTGAGATCTACCAAGTTGTATGTGAATAGCCTGTTCTTTCTTGTTTCTGACTAGTATTCCATAGTATGCATGTAGCACTGTTTGTTTAACTGTTCACCTACTGAGGAACATTTTGGTTGTTTAGAGTTGTTGGTCTACTACAAATAGAGCTGTCATGAACAGTTGTGTGTAGGTTATTTATGTAGACATGTTTTCATTTATCTGGAAGGTATAGTGAGGATTGTAATTGCTGGGTCATCTGGTAAGTGTGTATATATGTGCATGTATGTATATATGTATATGCATACACACACATACATATTTTTAAAGAAACTGATGAAATATTTCCAGAGACACTAACATTTTATATTCCCTCTTGCAATTTATGAGAGTTCCAGTATTTCTACATTCTCACCAGCTTTAGTTTTGTCACTGTTTTGTATATTATATGTTCTAATAGGTATGTAATGATAACTCATCATGGTTTTATTTTAGTTCCCTTATGGCTAGTGAGGGGAAACATTTTTTCATGTATTTATTTTACCTGTAGATATCCACTTTGTGAAGTATCTCTTCATGAGTTTTGCTCATTTACTAATTAGAACACTAGTTATTTTTTTTAAACTGTTGAGTTTTTTAGAAGTCTTTATACACACACACACACACACACACACACACATATATATAGTATATCATTGAAGTTCTTTGTCAGATACAAAGCTTACAAATATTGTTTTACAATACTCTTTTGTCCTCTTACAAGTGTCTTTCAAAGAGCAAATGTTTTTAATTTTGGTTAAGTCCAATGCATCATTTTGTTGTTGTTACTGTTTTGTGGATGTGCTTTTCATGTTATTTCTAAGAACTCTTTCTCAAATCCTAGGTCTTAAACATTGTCCCCTTTCATATTCCTAGAATTGAGAGTTTTACATTTTACATTTAAGAATATGATCAATTTACAGTTAATATCTACATAAGGTGTGAAGTTTAGGTCTAGGTTTATTTATTTATTTTTGCTAATGGGTATACAATTGCTAGTTTGTCTGAGATAGAATTTTTTTTTTGAGATAGAATTTAAAATTGAAACTCATTTTCCCCTATAATTTTGATGGTATTGTTCCAATGTCTGCCTTCCTCCAATGATGCTGTGAATAATCCCATGTAATTCACATTTATGTATATTTTTTTGTTGCTGACATTATTTAATATTTTGATTCTTTTCCTTGAGGGGTGTGTGTGTGTGTGTGTTAAATTCTCTGAACTGTACACATGACTGATGCTTTCAATACGGAGCTTGATGTTTTTCAGATCTGAGAATCAATCTTTCTGTCTTTCTCTCTCTCTTTCTTTCTCTCACGCTCTCTCTCTTTTTCTTTTCTTTTCTTTTTTTTTTTTAGAGAGGGGATGGTGAGGTGCAGTGGGAGAAGGAGGGGGAGAATCTTAAGCAGGCTCCATGACTCCTGTGTGGAGCCTGACATGGGGCTCAATCTCATCACTCTGAAATCATGAGCTGAGCTATATCAAGAGTTGGGTGTTTACCCCTCAATATATTCTTTATAATTCTGCTTTTTTTTCCTGTACTTCAGTTTATTAATTAGATTACGAACATATTGAATTTCACTTCTACATTTGACCTTTTTTCTCCATTGTGAAACATTAGTCTAAGTCTGCTATATCAATAATTTTTTTTGCATCAAAGAACTTTTCCAAATTAAAAAGTTCTTTTTGACTCAAAACCCTTCTCCAGATATCTTTGTTATTGTGGGTATATATAATATTTATTCTTTTAATGTTATTTCAAAATGGTCTATTGAGGGGCGCCTGGGTGGCTCAGGGTCCTGGGATTGAGCCCTGCGTCGGGCTCTCTGCTCAGCACGGAGCCTGCTTCCTCCTCTCTCTCTCTCTCTGCCTGCCTCTCTGCCTACTTGTGATTTCTTGTCTGTCAAATAAATAAAATCTTTAAAAAAAATGTTCTATTGAGGAGAGGGATAAATGTATTTTTGAACTCTTATTTTTCAACAAAAATTATAGATTCTTCTGCATCTAATTTAAATAATTACTTAAAATATTAAATATTTTTATTATTATTTTTAAATTTCTATATAATTATAATTTTTCTACCCTGTCATGGAATTTTATGATTTCAGGTATTTGCCAAATAACTATGACTTAATTTTTATCCTACCAATTAGGTATTTAGGTATTGGCTACCAATTAGGTATTTAAATGTCTAATTTTCTGAACAATGTATACCAACACGCAGAAGGATGAAATTGGACCCTTCTCTCATACCATACATGAAAATTAACTCAAAATGAATTATAAACCTAACCATAAAATCTGGAACACTAAAACTAGTAGAAGAGGCACCTGTCTGGTTCATGGAGTAGAACGTGTGACTCTTGATCTTGGAATTGTAAGTTTGAGTCCCATATAAGGTATAGAGATTACTTAAAATAAATTCTTTTAAAAAAAAAGCTACTAGGAAAAAAATAGACAAAAATTTCTTGTCATTGGTCTGGACAATTATTTTTCCGTCATCACACCAAAAGCCCATGCAACAAAAGCAAAAACAGACAACTGGGGTTACACCAAAACCTCCTGGACAGCAAAGAAAATAATTAACAGACTTAAAGGTAACTTACAGAATGGGAGAAAATATTTACAAATCATACATATGGTAAGAGGTTAAGATCCAAAATATATAAAGAACTCCTACAACTCAACAGCAAAAAACAAGTAATCCAATTTAAAAAATAGGCAAAGGACCTGATTTCTCCAAAGAAGACACACAAATGGCCGTGTATTTTTTCATTTTCTTTTTGATTTCCCTGTTGACCCATTCATTGTTTAGCAGCATATTGTTTTACCTCCAAGTTTTTCCCAATTTTTTCTTATTGTTGACCTTTAGTTTCATAGCATTGTGGTCAGAAATGGTGCATAGTATGATTTCAATCTTTTTTGTACTTGTCGAGGCCTGTTTTGTAACCTAATATGTGATCTATTCTGGAGAATGTTCCATGTGCACTTGAAAAGAATGTGTATTCTGCTCTTTTAGGATGGAACATTCTGAATACATCTAAGTCCATCTGGTCCAGTGTGTCATTCAAAGCCAGTATTTCCTTGTTTGTTTTCTGTTGAGAAGATCTTCCCATTGATATAAGCGGCATATTAACATCCCCTACTATGATTATATTAATACCAATAAATTCCTTTATGTTTTTTATGTTTTATATATTTGGGCCAATAGGTACATGGAAAGGTGCTTAGCATTACTAAATCATCAAAAAGTGAAAATCAAAACCACAGTGAGCTATCAATTCATACCTGTTAGGATGGCTGTTAGGAAAATAAAAAAGAAAGAAAGATAACATGCGTTGATGAAAATGTGGAGAAAAGGGAGCCCTTGTACACTGTTGACGAGAATGTACACTGGTAAAGCCATTATGGAAAGCAGCATGAAGGTTTCTCAAAAATAAACTCGATATAACTGGATATATATCCAGAGGGCATAAAATTTTGGTCTTGAAGAGATATCTGCACTCTCAGGTCATTGCAGCATTATTCACATTAGTTAAGATGTGGAAACAACCTTAGTGTCCATTGGTGGATGAATGAAAAAAGAAAATGTGATATCTATTTATATCTAGATCTATATCCACACATATACGCCAGGATTTTGATTCAGTCTTAAAAAGGAAGGAAATTCTACCATTTATGACAACATGGGTGAACCTTCAGACATTATGCTAAGTGAAATAAGGCAGACATAGAAAGACACATAATGCATGATCTATTTTATACATGGAATCTAAAATAGTCAAATTTATGGAAGCAGAATAGAATGGCGGTTACCAGGGGTGGACTTTAGGTGAAAAAGGAGACATGTTAGGTAAAAGGTATAAAGTTTCAGTTATGCAAGATGAGTTAGTTCTGGAGATCTAATATACAGCATGGTTACTATGGTCTCTATTTTGTACTTGAAATTTGCTAAAAGGGTAAAACTTACAGATTCCTACTACACCCAATCACTAAGAAAGAAAATGGTAATTATGTCAGGCCGTGGTTATGTTAACGAGCTTGATTGTGGTAATTATTTCACAATATATACATATATCAAAACACCAAGTATATACCTTAAATGTCTATAATTCCTATTCATCATGTGCAACTCAATAAACTTGAAACATGTTTATTTAAAACAATACATTTAAAAAAATTATTCTATAGCTTCTTGATCCAGTAGAGGGGAAGAAAGTGAGTTGTGCAAAATTTGTACAGCCATGTGCAGCTAGATCTAAACAAGAATGCAGAGCTCCTATATACCCAGGCTACATGTACTCTACCACTCAATCTTTATTAAAGAGACTGTCACGACCAAACAATATACATCAACCATAAGTATAGGCTATTACAACATATACACAGGGATCAATACTATAATCTGCTATATTGTAATTACCCTGTTAATTATCAAAATAAGCCTCAGTGACACATTACCAGTTATTAAACACCTCAACCTGGTTATCCCTCAGGTCATCAAATTCAATGTGTCAAAACTGATTTCCTCATTTTCCATCCTCTAGCATTCATTCCTTGTATTTGCTCATTACGAAACTATACTCTCAGTCACTCTGAAGTAAGCTTTACAGTTATCGTTAATGTTATCTCACACAAAGATAATATATTGTCAGATGTCATGTAGATATCTCACATTTAACTAAAGCTCCCCGGGTCTGCCAATCCCACGCCCTCACTTTTTAGTAAGACTAACACTCTGTCTCCACTGATTCGCTCTCTCCAGATTGTTCTCTCTCCAAATCATCCCATATATCATAGAAGAGCTTACTGAAAACATATATGATCTCACTGTTTTCTGTCCTAGTTTCTATCTATTTGAATATTTCTGACTCTATGCACCTATTTTTGAAAAAAGTGAAATGTGGAAAGGTGTTTTAATTTATCTGCTTGTTCTTATTAAAGAAAAAAGTTATCTATGCAAAACTGCAGCTGACATAAGAAAATAGTTTCCTATCTATTTAACTATAATTTAGTTACTTACTAAATTATGTGTGAACCTCATAAGATGACTTTCTTCATCTTCCATAATCTGCTTCTTACCCCATTTTCTAGATTTTTTTCTTCCAAAGTTTATTGTCTCAAAGTGGGTTGTACTTTAGGAAAACTATTTTTGTTCCCACATAACTCTCATTAATCTCTCCTGTATCTTTGTCCAGACTCTAAACTCCCTCCAGATTTGCTTTAACCTCATCATGTTTAATTTTCTAAATTCCTCCCATAAATTAAAATTTGGCTCGCATGCTTTCCCATTTCTCAACCACAGAGCTAGCAGTGGTCTCTTACTGCTCTGAACTTCCATCACATCTATAGGATGCTTCATCACTTTTTAACTTGCATACTGCTAGTGTAGGAGCATGTCTTCTCTCCCTTATAGATTTCTTATCCATGAAGATACATTTTTACTCAGCTTTGACTTCCTTCTCAATACTTAGCACATTACTTTATACATAACAAAATTGATGGACATAGAATATTAATAACATGAGGTATAAATATAAGTAAGATGGAATTAAAAATGACTTTAATACTCTATGTCCTCCTTTAATAGCTTTTCAAGGTAACGTTACTTTACCTCGCCATGAACATACCTGCAAGATGGAATTTGTTTTTGGGTTAGAATACTGCTGTTTAAATAAATAAGTTCCAGCACCTAATCCCATTCAAATGTTGAAATCTGTATATGTAGATTTTTGGGGGGTTTGGAGCATGATACCATTTTTTTACTCTTTCCTGTCTTTGCTGACCTCCAATGCTCATTTGTATTATTGTCTCAGGCAGCAAGACTATGGTGCAAAGATTTAACTATAGTTTTACATTAATTGCATGACACACCTCATTTGAGAAACATTTCTCTCCTTTACAGTCTATGAAATTATCCTAATACTTTAATACCTCAGTTACAAATACTTAAGTCAGAGTAACGGGTGGTCATAAATTTTATTTTTCTTATGTCAGCTGCAGTTTTGCATAGATAACTTTTTTCTTTAATAAGAACAAGCAGATAAATTAAAACACCTTTCCACATTTCACTTTTTTCAAAAATAGGTGCATAGAGTCAGAAATATTCAAAACATTACTTTGATAAGCAGGAGACCTGGTTAGTCTTAGGGTAATGGCTTTAAGAAACAAAATTAATGATGGAATACACGATTTATGCTCATCATGATGCTAGCATACATTCAAAGGAAAAAAATAGGTAATTGGATTTTGTACACACACTAGTGAGATCAGTTCTGTATGTATTTAGGCAACCAATATCTACTTTTTTCACTGAATTTAGTGCAGTGTTGTCAATTTGTTTCCAATTAAACCTGACAGTACCAAGCCGCTCGATGTGCAAACAAAACTTGTTAAATGTTAAATTTGTGATTTATTGGATCAAATGGCTTATTACCTGTGTTACTCTGAGATTAATGTCTCTAAACCTCTTTTTGTCATTCAAAAGGAAAAACAATGACTCAGAATTGTTTCAGGAATTGATCTATTTGAAATTATTCTAAACTATATAGTAATTTTCAAATTAATTAAATTTAATCACATTTATGATGTGTAAGTACGAGACCCTGTCAATACTGACCTTTAATTTTTCTGTGTCAGTTAATATATTTCTTGACCACAGTAACTCGTGTCTTCAAATGATGAATTTGATGTCATGATGTATTTCGTCAATCCTCTACTAAAGTTTGGGTTGTTTCCCTTTTTTCACTATTGTAAATAATACTATGATGTACATTTCTGTGGTCACATATTTTACTATGTAGTTATGTCAGTGCAAAATCTTGGAAATAAGATTGTTAGGTCAAATTTTATGCTCTATATATATTTTTATTCTTATTGTCAAAGTACCCGTTAGAAACTTTTTACTAATTTGCATTTACACACATTTTTCAACTCACTTTTGAAGTGAGTTGAAGCATTTGCCATTTCTGATTGAATCAAGTGATAAAACGCCATAGCATAAGTAGTGAAACTGTTCTGTTTTGTTGAAATTCTTATCTGGAACTTGCAAATATATTTGATTTAAAAAAGAACTATAAAGACAAATTATTAATGGAATTTATTAAGCACATTACCAGTAATAAAACCAACTAATTTCAGGTAAGTGATAATGATCCTGTTTAACATTTATTTTTAATTTCTATACCTCCAATCTAATAAATTAATAGATAGTATATTATATAATATGTATACATCATATGGAATCTGTTCATTTCAATAGGTCTACATTATTGTGTATGCCTTTTTTTAAAAATTGAGAATATTACATTTTTACTTTGCATATGAGATAACGACTTGAACTTTGCTAATTTAAGACAATCTTCATGGTTTTCATTTGATTAGGCCATCCAACTTAAAAATAATAAGCATTTCATAAGAAATTATAAATACTCTATTGCTACAGATGTTGAGGTCAGTCTCAATTTTCTGTCAAGGTATTTATTCTTCATTTCATCATTTAAGGATATAACTGATTTTCTATATTCCCCAAATGAACAGTTAATTATTTAAATTAAATAAAACTCTGGATTTTTATTTATTTTTCAGTTTCCTGCATCCTAGAATTTATATGATCTGCATGCTGCTGAGAGAGTCAGTCTTCTAACTAACCTTCTCTGTAAGGCTGTGTCATTTTCCCGGGCTCTGCTTATTTTATATTGCATTTAGTTTCTTTGCACACCTTGCTCTTTACCATTTAGTAATGCCCATCCACCTCCTTATTGAGGCTGCAGGCTTTTTGGCTGACTCTTAACAACTTCTTTTTTTTTTTTTTTTAAAGATTTTATTTATTTATTTGACAGAGAGAAATCACAAGTAGACGGAGAGGCAGGCAGAGAGAGAGAGAGGGAAGCAGGCTCCCTGCTGAGCAGAGAGCCCGATGCGGGCCTCAATCCCAGGACCCCGAGATCATGACCTGAACTGAAGGCACCCAGGCGCCCTCTTAACAACTTCTTAAGCCAGTTCTTTACAATGTTTAACAGCATCTCTATGATTTGATGCAAATTGAAAAGGGATTTTATGCGTTGCCAGAGTTTCTCTTACTATTTTTTGAAGGAAATGCTTGAAAGAATCATTGTTAAAAAGAGTCATTGGAAAACTTTTCTGGAAAGAGTTACTGTAAAAACCATTTCCTCAGAAAACAAAACAAGTTTTGATTATCCTACCATCCTTGAAAATACTCTAAAACAGAAGCAAGGGTTACTAGAGCCTTGTGTCTGCAAGAACTCTGTGAAGATGGGGTGCCTGGGTGGCTCAGTGGGTTAGACCTTTGCCTTTGGCTCAGGTCATGATCTCAGGGTCCGGGGATCGAGCCCCGCATTGGGCTCTCTGCTCATCAGGGAGCCTGCTTTCCCCTCCCTCTCTCCTGCCTCTCTGCCTACTTGTGATCTCTGTCTGTCAAGTAAATGAATAAAATCTTAAAAAAAAAATGAACTCTGTGGAGAGCTCTTTTGACTTTACTGTCTTTCCTATTACTGTCTGTCATTATGCAGGGAAGTATATCTATTTATTGGCATCGTTCACTTGCTCTGAGCCAGTGGCTGGCACACTTGATGTTCTTCTTGACTTAAATGTTGAATGATATATAGACATGTCCAGGTGTCATTTCTGAGCCTTAGGAGAAATACTGTTTTTGAAAAAGTAGTTGTTATGTATATTATACATATAAACTGCCTATGGTGTTAGTGTTAATTTCAACGGGACTACATCATTTTAGAAATTTTAGAATTTTAGAAAATGCCTTCATTTTCTAAAATGTGAAAGTTTGTATTTCATTTTGCATGTGGGAAAAAATTCACATTGCCAATTATTGAATTTTACTCATCAAAGTAGGGATGACATTTTTGGTTGATTTTGTTTGATTAGGAAATACAACTAAAAATAATAAGCATTCACACATATTTGGTATTTAAAGAATTATTTTTCTTACATAATTTCAAAAGTTACTAACAATAACTTTGAGGTATTTATTATTACTTATAATTTTTTAGGTCTGGAAAATGATTCACTTAGATCATAAAACTAGTAAGGTATAGAGTTAAAATTGAAAACCAGTTTCCCTTAAACATTTTTGGGGGGTCTAATGTGGTCTCTTCCTTTCCATATCCAATTTAGTAACTCTGGTTACAATGCCATTGCTTATCTCATAACCTTGTTAATGGATTTTAAAGTCACTTTTATACCATAAGGTGATATAAAATAAAGAGGACTATCATTATTATATCCTTTTTTTTAAAGATTTTATTTATTTATTTGTCTCATGAGAGAAAGAGCCCACAAGCAAGGGGAATGGCAAACAGAGGAAGAAGCATGTTCCCCACTGAGCAAGGAGTCTGATATGGGACTCAATCCCAGGACTCTTGAGACATGACCTGAGGCAAGGTTAGATGTTTACTGACTGAGCCACCCAGGAGTCCCAGAATATCATTATTTTAAAGTCATGCTTAGCATTTTTCAAAATCCTGTCCTTTAAAGCCTATCCAGATTTGTCAGTCCATATAGACAACAGCCATTCCGTATTCATTGCACTTAAATTGTACTAATTACAGTGCACATACCCTTGAGTATTAATTATTAGTGATATAATAGTCATATTTTATCTCTATGATACAATAATTTCATTACAATCTTCCACATAGCATGTTACTTCTTTTTCTACAAAATAACCTAAAAAGATCAATATCCTTCCTGCAGGATCTGTCTTCAGTTCATTAGAGCAAAATTCTTCTTGGTATTATAAGGTAATTTGAAACTAAAATAGGAAGAGAGTCAAGCCAGAATACCTACAGTCTCAGGGACAGTGCAAGTTAAAGGCAGAAGAGTCAAAATTCATCCCTGTCATCACAAACTGTTTTTAACTTTATTTTTTTAGAGCATTTTAGGTTTGTAACAAAACTGAAAAGAAGGAAGAGGTTTCTGGTGCACGTCCTGTCCCCACTCATGCATAGCCTCCCCCCTCATGAACAATCCTCACTACAGTGCTATATATGTTACACATGATAACTGATGAATCTACAGTGACACATCATAATCACTCAAAGTTCATAATTTACCTTAGGGTTCACTCTGGTGTTATACATTCCATGGGTTTGCACAAATGTGTAATGAAATGTGTCCACCATGATAGTATCATACAGGGTATTTTCACTGCCCTGGAAATCTGTGTTCTGACTGTTCATTCCTCACCACTGCCCTGCTTCCCACCAACCACTAATCTTTTCACTATCTTCATAATTTTGTCTTTCCAGAATGTCATGTAGTATAGTAGGTAGACTTTTCAAATTGGCTGTTTCCATTTAGTAATATGTATTTAAGTTTCCTACATGTTTTTGGATGACTTGATAGCTTCTTTCTTTTACGGTGCTGAAAAGTATTCCATGATGTGAATGTACCGCATTTTATCCATTGACTTACAGAAGGATATCATGGTTGTGTCAAAATTTTGGCAATTATAAAGAAAGCTGATATAAACAGCCATGCAGATTTTTGTGTGCATGTAAGTTTTCAACTCCTTTGGGTAAATATCAAAGAGTCCCATTTTGGGATTATATGGTAAGAATATGTTTAGTTTTATAAGAAACCACCAAAATGTGTTCCAAAGTAGCTTTACCATTTTGCATTCCTACCAGGAGTGAATGAGAATTTGTGCTGCTCCAGTCCTTCTCAGCTTTGATACTGTCAGTGTTCTGGATTTTGGCCCTTCTAAGAAGTGTGTAGTGGCATCTCATTGTTGTTTGACTTTGCATTTCCCTGGTGATGTATGATGTGGAACATCTTTTTATATGCTTAATTGCCATCTTTATATCTTCTTTGGTGAGGTATCTATTAAGACCTTTGGCCTATTTATTATAAGTCTTATTATTGACTTTTAAGAGTTCTTTGTATATTTTAGGCAATAATCCTTTTTCAGGTATGTCTTTTGCAAATATTTTCCCCCACTTTGCAGCTTGTTACTTTATTCTCTTGGGAAATGGCTTTTCATAGCTTAAGGAGTCTCACTTTTCCAGTCTACTTTTAGAAATGCCCATTTTTTATTATTTCAATTCAGCTTCTGAATTGAAATTACATTGTGACTAAGACATTTGTTGGTATAGGATAAACTTTGTAGGGTTACTTTTGGTGAGATTCAATATAACTTACCTTTCAACATTTAAGTAGAAGAGATAAGTAGTGTTTAATAAATATACATAAAGCCAATATAATTTTTTTCTGTGGGTAGAGGTCTAAAATATATGTATATATATCCCTCTGTGAATACTTTTGTTTTTTTATGTGCAGATTTCCAAGTGCAATGCGATCATTATTTCCATTTTCCCAATGTGAAATTCTCATTAAAATGAAGTACTATTCCAAAGGGAACAGCAAATCATGTTTTTGACTTTTAGTTCAATTTCACAACCAGTGCAACATGAAATCTCTGTTAAGTGCAACTGCTAATGCTTTATGCTTCTGTGAAATAAATCTCTTTTATAGAGAAACCTAAATGAGGGGGGAATTATACCAACTGTAGACCAATAATTGCACTGCAGTGATAACTCTCCTTGCAAGAAAATTATTTAAATAGATAATTATAGAATTATTCTTGTAAAATTTGTCATCCTCTTAGCTTTTACCAACTTGATTTTAACCAAAATGTAACTATATATATATATTGCTGATCATAGAACTTACAGATCTTTTCATATTAAAGAAAACTCTCTATGCTGATTTTTTAACATTATGACTGCAGAGAAATAAATGTGTGTCTGTGAAAAACAGTTAATAAGTATTACATGTGTGACATTTCTATCTGTACTTATCTATCTGTATATTTAAATTTCTTTATCAATTATGGTATTTCTCAGGGATAAATAATGAAAATGCAATATAAACATTTACACGAGGCAAAATTAGTTTTTACAATCAGTTTTTTCTCTACTAGCTACTTTTTTTTTTTAATAAATTCCTTAGCATTCGGCTGTGTATCACCTTAATAAATAACCTGGTTAATAATCTCTAGGCTATGTACTTTTACGGCATGGCACTTGACTTTTTCTCTTCTAAACGTGCATCTGTTTGGCTTATCTCAAAAACTATTTGCATAATCTTCAATAAATTCATTCATGTCACCCTCAGGTTGATGATTTTCAAATCTTCATCTCAGCTCAGACCCTTCTCCTGAGTTTATCTTTTCATCCCTACTTAAAATTTCCACACCTTATAAGCATGTGCACTGGTATCATCTTTGCCTCCTTCTACCGAAATGGCTCCTTCTCCTGTAATTTCTTTTCCAGTCAGGTTTTGTTTGTTTGTTTGTTTTTGTTTTTTGTCATCTGTTCAGTGACCTAAGCAAAAAAAAAAAAATCTTGGAATCATTTTTGATTCTTCCCTTTCTCTCAGCATATCCAATGTAGTTTCCTTAATAGCTTTTGATTCAGCATTTCTCCTTCTCTTTGCGTGCTCTAGTCTGGGACAGCTTTTGCCTGACATTTCTGCAGCAACTCCTTAACTGTTCACCTGTGTCCTCTCTTGCCTTCGTAAAGGCCACACTCTATATGCAACAAGATTCATCTTTCTGAAAAACAAATCTGAGATTATGCCCTGGCCTGACCAGATGTCATGCAAATGAATGCAGTTTCCTTCACCGCCAACCCTTCTGCAAAGCCAGAAGAAGGCAGTTCCCTCTATGAGGTAAAGTGAGGAGTGACTGACCTTCATTTCTCTCTTTGCAACACCATCATTTTACCTGAAATTTCCATCTTCTTTATTCTTTATGTTTGTTCATCCACTGAAGTCTTATTTTATTTTATTTTTATTTTTTTTAAAGATTTTATTTATTTGCCAGAGATAGAGAGAGAGAGTACACACAAGCAGGCAGAGAGGCAGGCAGAGGCAGCGAGAGAAGCAGGCTCCCTGCCGAGCAAGGAGCCCGATGCGGAACTCGATCCCAGGACCCTGGGATCATGACCTGAGCCGAAGGCAGCGATTTAACCAACTGAGCCACCCAGGCGTCCCTGAAGTCTTATTTTAAAATGCAACATTTGTTTTTAAAATAAACTATTTATTTGGGCCTAATTTTAGTTTTACAGAGAAGTTGCAAAGTTAATACAGAGTTCATAGAGACTCCTTAACCCATTCTGCTCTTTCTCCTTTAACATATTAAACTGTCTTGGTATGTTTATCAAAACTAAGAAACCAACATTGGTGTATTACTGTTAACTGTACCCCAGTGTTTATTTAGATGTCATGTGGTTTCCCACTGCTTGCCCTTTGCTGATTCAGGATCCAGTCCACAATGCCACAATGCATTTACACAACACTTATTTTGATAGAGAAAATTAACTGCGGTTATGGAAAACTTAGTTTAAGACAATTTATTAGATTAACTAATCATTCCTTATATACTAATGGAGGGACAATAGGTATAGAAGAGGAAAAAGGAAGCGCAATAGGTAATGAAATTTCAAGAGTGTGCTGGGGGTCTGAGTGGGATGCTCTGCTGTGAGACCCCAGGCTGAGAGGGGTATTGGTGGGAGACCTTGGGAAACCAGGAACTGCCCTAAGGACACTTGATTTAGGAGATGCAAAATGGAGAGGGCAATGAATAAAGGAATAGAAAAAATCATGACAAACAAACATTTCAGTTGCAAGTTTGTTTGAAAATAAGATTTATTGCTTACATAGATAGTGGTTGAATCATTATGAATTCAAACTCAGAATAGGAAAATATTTGGAAAAAAATAAAAGCATATGTTCTATTAAAAGTATATGTACTAGAATAACCAATTTACCAATTTCTTTTAAAGAGATCATGTGTGTGGCATTCGAAGGAAATACTGGTTTAGAGATGGGAAAAGGTATTCCGAGGTTTGGATGAACTAGTTTGATTACTGTCTTGCCATGAGAGAGTTTTCTTCAGCTGATAGAAAATTTATGATTGATCTAATGTATTTGAACTTTATGTTTCTATATTCAAATAAATCACCTGAGGTTTTAAAAGAAGCAAATATAATGTTATGGCCAAGTTACCTACATAGGAATCTGAGAATGTCTTCGTGATTGTCAACTGTCTTGGAAGCATCAGTTGTAGACCCCTGCAAGGGGCAGGATATTGGATTAGCTGTTCCACTTTTAATTTCCTGGGAACATATTGTGTGATTACAAAGACATTGTAATAAAAAAATCTGCATTAAATTCCTTTTCAAAAATGAGACATTACAAAAGATTTACTTGCTATAATCTGAATGTGTGGGTGCAGGTTTGTGTTTTGGTTGTTTTGGGAATCAGATTTTCCATTCTAAAGTAATATAATGTGCTACACAAAATGAAGGATTTGTTCCAAGTACTGAAAATGAAGAATTTACATTCAATAGCACATTATAATCCTCAGATTTGGGCTCTTGTTATTTTATCAGTGTGTGTAGGTAGGGTTTATGAGAAAATAGTTTGATTTATATTAATTGTACAGCTATACTGTTCATCTGTCAATTTATTATCATGTTTGTATTATATGACTATGCAAATAATTAATAAAAAAGCAGTAACAAGGCATAAAAATAAAATCAATAAGGATTTGTTCCTTTTGATAAAGAGTCAATAACTTCATTAATTATTTATATATTATATATATTATATTTTTATTGTTTAGTACCTAAAGTTCTAATTAGAAAATGGCAAAGATCAGGATGATTTTTTTATTAGACTTGGATTTCATCAATATGCTTGGCAGTTAGTAAAGCCTCAACTCATGAAACTTTCCACTAGTTCCAATGAAAATTCGGTCCTTATGTCAAATCATTATAAGTTTATTAGGCACTTGTCATAACAACACTAATTATAAATTAGATCATTTTATGTTCCTGAGCATGAGAAAAGTAATTAAATCGGTGGTTTCATTAGATGACAGACAGTTTTGAAGAGTTTATTTCTTTTGGAAAATCAAGGTGTATTGTTTCTTCTTCTTCTAAATAACTGCTTAGTAGAAAAATGGATTCAATAGAAATCTAAATCTAACAGAATACAATAATTTTGTTATGAATATTAACTTGATTTTATTAGTAAACTTTAATATACTTATTTTTAAAATGTGAATCCTTAGCTTAAAACTTAAATATTAGGATTTTTTCTTCATTATGTGAGACTTCAATTTAAAACTAGCTATTTAATCAAATGAATTAAAGACAGAGTCATGATAATATTACCTGCTATACAAGTCTATTCTTTGAAAATATGCTAATTACAGGCTTTATAAATGACATAGAGATTAAAATCTTTGTAAATCCTTGAGCATTGTAATTAGCCTTTATGATTTTTTTGGCTAGCCAGATTTAAAAGCATACAAATAATTAATTTAAAATTAGCCAAGCTGAAAAAGATTTTTTCAGTACTTTAGTCAATTAGCTAATCCTAAATTTGTTTTCTTTCCTCTCATGCTATTTCCTGTTCTCATTTTTTTTTCCCTAAACTACTAATGTGGCAGTAGGAAATTAAATTAACAGTGTAGTAAATCATAAATATGTTCTGATGAAGTTTTTAGTCCTCTGTTTGTAGCCCTTGTTTTAAGTGGAAAATGTTTTACCTACCAGAAAGAGCTTTTTATTACAAAACAGTCTCTTTCACTCACTTTTCTTTACTTTTTTATGGTTTGGGCTAAATAATTAGCATTTACTGAGTTTCTACTATATGCTCTCCTCTGATGCTCAGCTTCTCATTCAACCATGGTAATGTGAAACATTTCATGTGTATCTAGTCCAGCAAAATGCTATTTTGTATGCATGTATTTTAAATAGTGTTGTGCTTCTGCTTCTTAATGTCTTCCATTCAGCATTGTGCTTTTTTAAAAGATCCATCAAAGCCTACGTGTTCTTTGCTTCTCTCTGCTGTGATAGACTTCATGGGTTGTCTACCCTGTCTTCCCTATACTCAAGGGCTTCCACCTCCCAGAAACCACAGGTACAGCTCAACTGAGCATCCTCCAACAGCTCCTCTTTATCACATTTTTTTAGATAAGAAAACTGAGGCTTGGAGAGTTGAGTAATCTTACCAGGATGGCATAGTTGGGATTACAACGCTCACAGTCCGCTGCCTGATTCCCTAGCAAGCTTAAGTCCTTCAGCGCAGTTTCATTTAGTAGTAATTATAGCAATGTACAGCTCTTTTACAGTTCACTCCAGATGGCTTTCTCCATAAGGACTACACTAGTCTCAACTTTGACCTTAGGACATAGCTTAAGCAGAATAATTCAGCAACTAATACATGAATATAAACCCTATTTGCATTATAATAAGGAATATATTGTGTAACAAAGAGTTAAACATAATACGTTATAAAGCTCTAGTAAAAATGGAAATGGAAAAGAAACTGCCAATTATTAACTGTCTACTGTGTGTGAGGCATTGTAGCAGAAATTTTATGTTCAAGAATCAGCTTTATGCATGTAGATGCCCTCTGAAATAGCTAAAATGACTTTTCCAACAGATCAGAAAAGTAGCCTCAATTCTTAAAACTGATCACTGGCAGAGTGAAAACTTTACTCAATAGTGATCAGCCTCCAAAGCTCATGCTTTTCTTACTGAACCACAATGTCTCATTTTAATGAATCCATTCTTAAAAATATAAAAATAAAAAGATTGAGGCAAATTTGATAAATACCCAGGTGTTTATCTCATTTTCACAAATCATCTGCATAATCAACCTTAGCAAAGGTTCATGTGAAATTCTTTCCAAATACCAAATTCTGTATGCTGTCCTTTCTTATTTTTAAATAATCTATAGGAGGCAGCACAAGTAGAATATATATATTTTATATATGAAATTGAGATTCATTTTCTTAGAAAACAAACATTTGGAACCTAAATTGATAAAAATGTTGAAAATGAGTTTTCATGTTAAAAAGTTTGTTGTACTCTTTTTTTTTTCTGTTTTTAATTTATTTATTTGAGAGGCAGAGAGTGAGAACATGGGGAAGGAGGAAGGGAGAATCTGAAGCAGACTCCGCACTGAGCTCAGAGTCCAGTGTAGGGCTCAATCTCACAACCGCAGATCATGACCTGAATTGAGACCAAGAGTCAGTTTGCTTAACTCACTGAGCCACCCAGACACCCCAGTTTGTTGTCCTCTTAAGACAGCTTGAAATCTATCCTCTTCTTGGTTTACTGGTATATAGATAGACACCATGACTATGTTAAAACATTGATTCTCTCTTCCATTTACCTTTAAATGAGAATGATCTGCATGTCTTTACGGTCATTATGACAGGGAATTAAGAGTCTGTATTAGTTCTTGGGAGAGATATTTTCAAAATTCCTTTTCCAAAAAAATTGTTGAGCAAAAAGTTTCATATTCTTTCAATAGATAATTTTTCTTCTAAGCTTGAGCAGCTAAGATAGTAATGAGTCCCTATCAGTTTAGGTTCTAAAATGTCTCTTGAGGGGCACCTGGGTGGCTCAGTGGGTTAAAGCCTCTGCTTTCAGCTCAGGTCATGATCCCAGGGTTCTGGCATCGAGCCCCACATCGGGCTCTCTGTTCAGCGGGGAGCCTGCTTTCCCCTCTCTCTCTGCCTGCCTCTCTGCCTACTTGTGATCTCTGTCAATTGGATAAATAAAATCTTCAAAAAAATAAAAAATAAAAATAAAATGTCTCTTGAATGATAAAACTCACTAGTAAAGACAAAACTAACTTAGCCAAAATTTAGAAGTAAATTACATTTAGAACAAGAGTGTCTCTTCTTTTAGAAATGCCTTTCTTCCCTTATTTCCACCAGAAGATTAATCTTGGGAGAGGACAATATTACAGAAGGACCAGAAGAGACTTGAGCTCAGCACAAAAGTTCTGACAGATTTTGCTGTTCTGGGAAGGTCAGAGTCTAGCCCCAAGAACGGGTAAAGTTAGAGGCAGGCTGATAGGGTGAAATTCCGTGATGTCCCTCAAATCAAACCACATAGAAGACTCTTTTAGTCTTTCCCCACAAAGCATTTATTCGGCTCAGAGGTAATTAGCAAAAGTAATTAATAGTGTTACTTTGAGAATGCTGTGGCTGCTTGATTTATTTTCAAATCAAATGGAAAATTATAGTGTCCCCTTAACAACCCAAAGGCATACTTGACATTTTTAAGTTTAATGACTATGTTTTATAGATAATACTATATTTTGACAGTGCCTATAAATAGTAAGACATTGAATTCTTTTAAAAGCAGATATATGGTGGAGATATTAATATTTATTGACATTTTACAATATGGTAATATTAGAGACAAAGGAAACAAACAAAGGAAAAGAACTGTTGGCATTTAATGTCATAAATTTTAGAGCATGGTGCCAGCCACTAACATGCATATATATACTAGTATGAATCATACACTAGTAAATGTACAAATATAGTGTCACCACTTCTTGAGTTTAGAATGTGCACACTGACTACCAAAATCTTCCTAAATTCCAAATCAAAAATGTGTAAACTATCTTGAAAAAAGTGCAATATTTCATAAGACATAATTTTATTCAAGATGGTATGAGCATGCATTTTTAAAAAGTATTGTTAAAATAAAGAGTTGAAGAATGGTGAAAATACTAATCTAAATATATCTTTAAGCTTCAAACATTGTAAAGGTAAGACTTGAAAGGATATTTCAAGTTCTGCCCAAGTTATTTCAATTCTCTATAAATACAACTATAGGAGGGGTAATTTTATATTCAATATGCTTTTGTGTGCTATATATAACATCTTACATTTTCTTTATTTATATAATTATTACTTTAGAGCAGGGTAATCAGCCCTCAAGTAAAGTCTTATTATTACTCATTCTATTTGCTTTTCTAAAAAGATATAGGATATAGGAGAAGGATGAGATAGTTTTTTACATTCTGTCTGGCTTCAAAAATTCTATGGGTTCTATGATCTTATGTCTTGTCTCTTTTTTTTCTCCCTGTGGAGTTGGATATCCTTTGTTCCTCTCACTCTTTTACAAATTTGAATCAAAGGCTACTTGGCACAGTGTCAGTTCACTGACAATCTGTGACAATACATTATTTTGTGCAAATGTTACCAAATGAATAGCTTGTAAAAGTTTTTCTTTTTATGATGCGAAACTTGCTGAGTCTGATGAATAAGATCTAATATTTGGCATTTTTTTCTTTAAATGCCATCATTTTAATCTTTAACAAATTCATTTATATAACAAATGTTAAATCTCTTTATACTCACATAGATGAAATACAGAGGAAAATGCTTTCCTTCTTGCTCTCTTGATTTCTTCTTTGTTGACCGAATGGATGAAAGAATCTGTGCTTCTTTTAGATGAATATTTTTCTAGATGCTAACTTTTCTATATTGACATATTCCCTATCATATATATATATATTTTTTCTTCCCCTGAATAACCTTCATATAACTGCATTATTTTTGAAGTCAGGTTTATTATCTAAACACCACTGAATCCATTCCATACTCAAAGTATTTAGATTTTAGTTAGTTTTAGTGTGAAAGATTTGGGTGATATTTCTACCTAGGGTATAGTAAATCAAGTTCAATAATAACCTTGACTATCTGAGTGTCTTTTTTTAATAACCTGGTACCTAAACATGTCAGTGTCCTGAAATCTTCACATTGTGAGGTCACTTACCTTGTGATATGTAAATTATTTTTCAGTCAAAAATATGTAAAACTTTACTTTGCAATTGTACTCTGAGGAAACAAGGTAATTTGAGAAAACAAAACAAAAACAAGTCTTACTCTTCTTCTGAAAGCAACATTTGCGTGACTTTCATATGGTATACATGTTTGCATGGAAAACTTATCTTTCATTCGACATCTGCCTGGCTCATCAGCTTTAGTGTCAATGATTCAAAGCTTACCTGAAAGTCATTTAAAATGCTTAAAAGTTACATATTCTTTTTATGGTTCCAGCTAATCAGGAAATAATTTTTAATGCATCAACACCATCTTTGTCAAGTCAAATAGAAGGGAAATTGTTACACCGTAGTATTTTTTTTTTTTTAAAGAAATGAATGAATTGGAAGATGCACTTGAAGTGTAGAGAGAGGAAAAGATAGCCATTTCATCTGCCAAATCATTTGGATCCTTTTTTGTATCAACAAAATAGCTGTTGTAGTGAGATCATTTTTAATGCCCTCCTAGGCAAGGAATTAGAGGCATTGATGATTAATTTATGGAAGATGATACTGTAGTACTAGAAAATCTGCTATAACACTAACATTACATCAAAAAACTAAATAGAGGGACTCCTAGATGGCTCACTTAGTTAAGCACCCGACTCTTGATTACAGTTTAGGTTATGATCTCAAGGTCATGAACTCAGAGTGGTGAGATTGAGCCCTGCAATGGGCTCCACAATGGGAGTGGAACCTGCTTCAGATTCTCTCTCTCTCCCTCTGCCCCTGTCCTGCCCCATTCTCTCTCAAAAATAAATGAATAAATAATAAAATAAAAATAAATATAAACAGATTGGTTTGTCACATTTTTAGTCTTGATCTTTTGAGGGTTTAGTTCAAATAATTAGCTCTTTCTTTCCTTTCTCACATACTTCCAAGTTAAATAATATTATTTAAGAATTATACTGCTGAGGGAATATATTCATATTCCTTTCATTTGGCATTTTTCTTTACTCTGTTAAGTATGTCTTATGTGTGTAGAATTTGAAATATGATACATCTGTAAAAGAAAATACTTAGTACAACCATTAGCTTTTCCCAAACAATCCTTAAAGTTAGGTTAATTTTTGCTTTTGTCTCAATGTCTGTATCCTTAACATGGTTCTTGTGTTCCTAAGGTGACTGAAGAGAAATGAGCATGTAAAGAAACCAGTGCATATAAAATGCTGATTAAGTACTCAGATTTAAGACATCAAAGGGAAAAGCAGATATCATGTAATGCAGTAGGCCATTTGTAACAGACTAGCTTTAAGTAATATAAGTAAACCATCTCACTAAGAAAATCAAAACAAAACAAAACAGGGAACTGAATAGATCAGGATATGAAAATAGGAGGCACACCTTCTATAGGCTATTTCTTTCTTCTTAAGTTCTCTCTAATGGTTTTATTCATTTAAAAATACATATCAAAGGCATTTAATTATTTTAAGCCTGATTAAAGATAATCGCTTATTTTAAGTTGAAAAAATGTTTACATTTGAGTACTAGCAACCTTATCTAGTAAAGAGATTTTAGGTTGGCTTTCTAAACCAGTTTGAGCCCAGCCTTGGTCCTCAAATACAGTGTTTTATAAATAATTGATGAAGTCTGAAAAAAGTGATATTGCTGCTTTCTTAAAACTTTCAACCTGAGATAGTTAACTGTACAGAGACAATGTAGAAGGATAATTAGTGATATGTTTTGGCTTCTTCAGTCCAAGTCCATGTTCAGCCACTTCAGGTATACATTCAGGGGCAAGTTATACATATACACACATGCGTATATCTATAAATCCTTAGTTTTTCTATCACTAATCTAGAGAAAATAGGATTGAGCTTTTATGTTTATTTTAAGGATTAAACAAGGTAATCCACCTGGGCATTAACCAAAGTGACTGCTTCACAGTAAACAATAACAAATTCTAACTCTTACTACCAAGGGACCAGCATTTTAAAACATGAATTCAGTATATACCTAAAAACCAAATAAAACTTGGATTTTGACTTATAATCATGCAAGAAGAGAAAACAAATTTAGGGGCACCTGGATGGCTCAGTCCATTAAGTGTATGCCTTTGGTTCAGGTCATGATCCCAGGGTCCTGGGATGGAGTCCCACATCGGGGTCCCTGCTGCGTGGGGAGCTGCTGCTTCTTCTCCCTCTGCCTGCTGCTCCCATTGCTTGTGCTCTCTCGTTCTGTCCAATAAATACAATCTTAAAAAAAAATAAAAAAAAGAAAAGTAATTTGAAAGTGACACAATTGTAATTTAGAGCAAAGAGAAGTGACATAGTTGAGAAAAGAGCGGATGCAGCATGTTATCCACTCAGTGTATTTCACTTTCCTGAGGGCGGAGAGAAACTTCAGAGACAAGTAGGGAGACCTTAGTAGCCTAATGCCAACCAGAAAGACTGTGGTAAAGTTTTGAAATAAAGATGGTGAATCCTAAGAACAAGGTTAGAAAGAAAAGTCATTTGAGTGATGGAATTATGCTTATTTTCTACAGATGCAGGATTCTGAAAATGTGATTTACAGCGTTTATAGGAAAAGCAGTCAAGGAAGGAAGAACTAAAGATACGGATTGAGGTTTCAACCGAGACATAGTTTAGCCGGTGCTATGGGTGTTGTGAGAGAAATTTTAAGGATGAATGTGGTAATATATATGAAACACTCTCTGTTCCCTGGAAGAAAGGTTCTATAAAAACATAACATATTGCTGATTCTTAGAATGAATGGTGAAGGTTGAAAGATTTTCAGACATAAGGAAAGGGCACATTCACAATCCAGTGAGAAGCAAAGGATATTGAAAATGGAAGGTCAGAACCAAGAAAAGAAGAAAATTTTAAAGCTCCCGATAAGAATGCGGGTGCGCATCCACACATACAAGCACACCCAAAGAAGAGTTTTAAATGGAGCTACCTACATTTTGAGTTATGTTAGACAGTAACAGATTGTATTTTTAAAGGACCTTTATTTCCAAGGTAACTACACTTAGAATGGAATAATTTAAGTGCATGAAGTTAAAATGAATGCAGTGATCAAAAATTGCAAGGAGCAAACCTAAGAAACAATGTTGTGAAAGAAAATATACAAAGGGAATGGTGAAGAAATAGGTATTTGAATGCAAATTATTTTGCCAAAAACTTTAGGAAAATGTTTTGAAGGATGGAATTTTTTTTTTTTTTAAGAACTTTCCTAAAAAGGTTTGCATAAAGTGGGTGGAGAGAGTAATAGCTTACAAGAGGATTTATGGCCACTTTTAGATAGACAAAATGAGTTGGAGGAAATACAAGGAAATTAGAATGTGCCACCCAGAGCGTGTTCATGTGGAGCTGCTGATTACATATCCGGATCTCGTAATTGATGCAGAGGTGGTATCAGGTAACTTGGCCAAGAGAATGTCTTTGAAACAAATCAAGTGTCCAAATTATAGGTATCGTTGAATTTAAAAATGTGTCACCATCGAATGTCTGTAGTCCTCTTGTAATCTGAATGTGGGTAGAGTATGGTTACTCTGATTAATCAGGCAGTCATGTTTTACTGGAAAGTATTATTAATTGTAATTTTATAATCAAATGGAACTGAAGTTCTAATAATAAATGTCTTGTGACTTGAGGAAGGGACTTTTGGAAAACAGATTTGGTAAGGGCCACAGGGAACAATTTAATACTCTAGAATTATCATACATTGAAATGATGTGTTTTGTTATGTGTCTGATATATACCTGGAAAGATAATAGATTTTCACTGGCAGCCACCATGGCCGAAGATATCTTATGAAAGAAGGAATTCAATGCCCATGATTTCAGAATGTTATCAGACCCTTTGTGTGAATCTATCACATATTTAAGCACAAATAAGAAAAGAACAATCCCTTGCTCTTTCATTAGGGCTTTTTTGTTGTACTTGCAGAGAAGGAATAACTTCGGCTTTGTAGACTTTCTTTTGGCTCCTTTTTTTTCTTTTTCGCATTCCTCTTCTATTCAGTTACCAAGTCCAAGATTCTACTTCCAAGATCTACTCACCACCCCCCACCCCCATTTTTTACTCTCTCAGTTCCATCACCACCATCATGTTAAGAAGCTCCCCACGGATTCACACAGTCTTCTCTGTGGGATCTCCTTTGCTTCTGCCCTCTATTCTCAATCTGGCATGCCACGTGACCTTTTGAAAAAGTAAGTCAGACCATATCACTCCTCTACTCAATCCTTCCCACGGCTTTCCATCTCCCTTAGACTGAAAACTACGCGCTACAATGAGCTGAAGGTCCCTACAGAATTTGTCCCCCATGACCTCTCTGCCATGGTCTCCTGTTGCACAAGTTTTTGCTCGCCCCTCCAAGTCACAGTCATCCCATCTTCGCTGCTTTTCCACTTCAGCATCTTCATATTTGCTTTTCCCTCTTGCTGGACATTCCTTTCCTAGCAATCTTCGTGATTTACTGCCTCACCTGGTTTGTTCAAATATCAAGAGAGGCTTTACCTGACAGCTACATGTAGCAGGTCAAGCAGGCTGAAACCTCTCTCGTACCTAATTACTATTATCTTCCTTCCCTGTATTATTTTCTCCATACGTGAAATAACACTGATCACTGCTTGGCCGACTATGACATGTATTTATATATTTGTTTGTTTAGTTATTTATTTATTTTCATGTTTCTTTTCTCTCACTACTAGAGTGGAAAACTCCAAGTAGACTTAGATTTTTGTCTGTATTTACTTTTGAATCAGAAAACCTAAAACAGTTTATAGTATGTAGAGACATTTAAAAGGCATTTGCTGAATGCATAAATCAATGATGTTATACCCAAACTCTTGCTAGTAAAATGGCATCTTGACAACACTTCATTGTCTTCAAGTTATAGAATATGGAGGACAAGTGTCTGAATAAGAGTCTTTGTGGGGGGAGGAGATTGAAGAATAAAGAATGGAGTAAAGACATGGAAAAACCCATGAAAATGTACAAAAGCTATGAAAGGTTCGACCTAATTTGCTTGAAAATTTAAGACACCTTTTCTTTTCTTCTTCTTTCTTTCTTTATTTTTTAAAGATTTTTTATTTATGTATTTGACAGAGAGAGAGAGAGATCACAAGAAGGCAGAGAGGCAGGCAGAGGGGGAGAGGGAAGCAGGCTCCCCTCTGAGTGGAGAGCCCAAGGTGGTCCTTGATCCCAGGACCCTAAGATCATGACCTGAGCTGAAGGCAGAGGCTTGACCCACTGAGCCACCTAGGCGCACCCCCCCCCCCACCTTTTAAAGTTAAGAATACCATGTGTTTTCTGCGCTTCACTAACCTTTTGACAAATTAGAAAATAAATTTCTCCAAATCTAAAACCAGTTGTATTTCTTTATAACAACAACATGGCTTTCTCTCTTTTATAATCTTAAGAGGGGAAAAACATAAAAGTTGTTTAGGCCCCTACTAACTCTTAACTTTAGTTTTTCTGGCTAAAGATTTTAAAGTCTCCTGTGGCCTTAGATAACTTAACCAAACTATCCCTAACATTGGTTTCTAAATAAGTATTAATATTCAAATTGGAGCCATTAAAAAAATCGTAAGTGCATTTATAAGTTAGCCAAACCTTGTCTGCTTATTTTCACCAATAGATGTCAGTGGTTGACCATATTAGTGAAATTATTGGAGATGTACTAGTTTTATGCCACTGTTAAAAGGTTCGTATTTAGAGGAATGGATCATTCCTTAAATGGCCTTTTTTATTATTTCACCTTGAAAAGCAATATATATTTATGACATGATAGAGTTGACAATAGAAAATGTTAATAGATTCCCTAATTGATTGCCAACTACTGAAATTTTTAAGAGCTATAGGAAGTATTCACAAAATTAAAAGTACTTTTTAAAATGCTGACTTTGTTTATACAGATTTATGTATATTTCTCCAAATGAGTAATTTTTAAAAAGTAAGAGAAACTGTTCTTATGTATAGTGCTCTATTCACTTCCATGTCTGCTATGGAGATTTTTATAGAAGTTTCAAGCAACTTATTTAAAAACAAATCCAGGAACACAGTCCGTGGAAGTTTGCAAATAAATCTTATATTTTTTTCAATTATAAATGGTTGTATGGCAATGGAGTATTCACCATGTTATATCTATTAAACATAATTGTGAATGTTGAATTCAGCATGAAATTGTATCATTCTAAAGCCTTTAACACTTCCAATGGAAACAATTGTTTTAAAATTTTTTTCCTACTATTTATTATTTTTACACCGTCATTGTTTTTTCCCTTAAATACATTTTCTTGAGTTAGAAATAATATTAGAAGTAAAATGCTGCATGGTATATTTATCTGGACCAATAATTTTAAAAATTTGCTAATAGTTCTTTATAATTCTTGGGAAGGGTAGGTCATGCTTCTCTTCTTTGGTCAGTGGGAAATGCACAAAGTTCTGAGATAGTTAAAAATTCTTCTTAATCATGATTTTTTTTTCCTTAGAAAATTGCCATGATTATGTTGAACAAAATTTTGAAGCAATATTTGGATAAAATTTTCATTGAATAGAACTGAAATGTATGCTGTCATCTCTTGACTAATTCAAAACATATTTATTGAGCTCCTACTATATTCCAGGAACTTAACATGGTTTCTTTCTTACTTCTGGTTATCTGTTGTCATGCAGAGAACTTTTTTGCTCTTTCTCCTACATATGAAATGCTTGTCTGTGTATGAATGTGTTTTCATAAACTCGTTGAGTGAAAGAAAATACAAACCACAGGGTAAGAGAAAACATTTGCAATATATAACCTGACAAAAGATGTGCATGCAGAACATATAAGGAACTTGTACAGAGCAAGAAAAAAACATTTAGCTCAACTGAAAAAAAAAGGGGGAGACAAAAGAAAAAATAGGCAAAAAAAAAAAAATAGGCAAGCACACTTCATAACAGAGAATATGTTAATGGTCAATAAACATGTGAAAAGATGAAAATCGATATTAGTCATCAGAGAAGTAACCATTGAAACCAGTATACACCCATGACAATGACTAGAATTAAAAAAAAAAATGGTAGGCACTATTGCAGAGCAACAGAATCTCTCCCACAGGTCTGGTGGAAGTTCAGTAGTTACAACCCTTTTGGAAAACTGGTCGGAAGTGTCTTGTAAAGCAGAACATATGCAAAACAAAGCCTATGATCTGATAATTCCAAGAGAATTGCATACACATGTGTACCCAAAGATATGTATCAGAATGTCATTAGCAGCATTGTTAACTCCCTGGAGAAGAATGTTTCTCTAAGGATTTTGCAAAAGATGTCACTCCCAACAGTGACATCTTTCTTTCCAACAGTGTTTTGGAAAGAATTATTACCTAGCTGCCCAAATACAGACTGTTTATATTTTCTGTAATAACACTTAAAAAAATAATGAGTAATAGAGTCTTTCTATTTAAAAATGAGGTTCTCCTACTCTTTTTCCACATTTTCTTTTCATTTTCTTCTAGCATGATATTCACTCAATAACACACACAGCACTTAGGTTACATTCAGTTTATTGGCCAGTTTTGTTTTTTAAATATTCTATTTGCTTAAGTTCTACATCTAAGATAATGGGAGAAAAAAATACGTAATTTAGCCTTAGCCCCAAACCACATCTTTTTCATTTTTCATAATCGAAGGGATGTAAATAATTATCTGTAGCTGTCGTTCACAGATTTTCAGGACGTGAGCTTCAGGCTATTCCTCCTCAAACATGGTCCCCTGTCAGGAGCGTTAATAATGATGACTAGAGTTTCTCATCACCATAGGTAACACTGGAGATGAATAGGTGTATAACTTATGTATTATAAGGATTGAATAGCTTCATAGCTCTCAAATTTTTCAATATTATGGTCTGAAAACATTGTTTAGAAGAAATGTTCTGAGTTGATGAATACAAAGAGGATAAAATGTTAATATTAGAAACATTTTCAGACACGGAGTTGTTACTGCATTTGGGAGCAGAGATTAAGTTCACATTCATTTTCTTATTTTCTCTGCTCAAAACCCGGACACACAATTATAGAGTTAGATTTTGTTCGTGTTGCTAAATGACATAAATGCAAGAAAGGGAGGTAGATACGCATATGTAGTATAAATTACATGTAAATAGTTTTATATATGCAAGTATATACATATAATTTACATTTATATATATACACTTTATGAATACTACACACATACACATGCACATGTACACATGTTTGAACAATGGAAGTAAGGAAGATTATTAGAGAAACTCATACTTTATTTTAAAATTTCATTATCTTATTCTCTAGGTTTATGTGATGTTTCTCTTAAGGTTTCTTACACAATAAAGGAAAAATAACTGTTTATAAGCATAAATCTTTCTCTTATATTTAGCCATAGTCCTTGGGCAACATCTTGAAACTTAATAAAGTTGAATTTTGTCAGAAGAAAAGTGAAGGTAATTTAATGGTCAAGACCCCGTCATAGAAAATATGCTTCTTGGAGCTCTCTGAAATTTGAGTTGGTGAGCTTCTCTCTGCAAAAGGCAGTTGGGAGACCAAACAGAAGAGACACTCTTAAAACTAGGGAAGGCAGATACATTGTTTGAAAGCACTGTTTTTATGTAGGAGAAGCTAATGTAGTTGGAATTTCACTAGACTTAGAAGACATAAGTTAACATCCTCATTGTGCTACTTCTCTCTGAATGATGTGAAATTGTACAGCCATTTCTGAGGCTTGGTTTACCCATTAGAAAAGCAGGCAAGGGACGCCTGGGTGGTTCAGTGGGTTAAAGCCTCTGCCTTCAGCACAGGTCATGATCCCAGAGTCCTGGGATCCATCCCCCACATCAGGCTCTCTGCTCAGCAGGGAGCCTGCTTCTCCCTCTACCTCTGCCTGCCTCTCTACCTGCTTGTGATCTCTCTCTCTGTGTGTCAAATAAATAAATAAAATCTTTAAAAAAAAAAGACGCAAAACTTGTCCTTGAACTTCACTGTAGGACTTCACTACTTCAGTGGAAATGTGATATGATTAATACATATATACACTTTCCTTTTTTCATTTAAGGGATAGGTTCTTAGAAATTTTGAGATCGTATTAATTTGCTTGTGTCAATATCATTGTTTAACTTGTATGGAGGTAGCATATCTCTAATAGAACACTAGGAATTTATTATATTAGATTGAGAAAAATCGAAGATTTGAGTTTCTAATTATATCCTTTACATTCATTTTGTCTGCAAAACACTGACTATAACAGAATTAATGATACAGGTGAGTGCTTGAGGGGACTGTGACTTACACACAATCTTTAGCAATATCTTTAAAACTTAAAATCAGAGTTTGGGTTCATGAAACTCAATATTTGTCTCTGACACAGGTACTAAGAAAATAATTTTGAAAGTATTCTTTCTGAGGAAGTCACCCATGACAGTCTCAAAATGCTAACAGTAGCTCCCCCCAAACACTTAATTTTCCTTTAACATAGTCTGTTCTAAGCATATCATCTATTACTATATAGACATTATTATAGAACGTAATTTTTTTTTCAATTTTGGAATAACAAGCACTATCAATTTTCTCTCCTTCATGCAAATTACTTCTTTTATCTTTTCTATTTATCTCCCTTTCGCGATTCTAAGGTGCCTCACTATTTCTGGTACTTCAATTGTTCAGTATAAGAAGTTTTCTTTTAAAGGTAGAATTAAATTCTATTTCTCATTGCTCATGGTATTCTAAATCTCTTTAGTCAGAAAACCATACTGCACTGATATATTCAGAGAGCATGCTACAGTGACTTCTACTTTTTTCTCAGTAAAAATCAATAGCTTTGGAGTCCATCATCATATAACTATTATTCGGATTGTTTTTCTCTCAAATCCCCCATGCATTTATGTTGACCATCTATAGAACATCGCTGTATCTTCCTATAGTTTTTTTTTAATTTTTTTGAGATATCAATTTGTGTGCCAGAGTCTGCAAACTGCCTCACAGAACCACTATCCTTTCCTTTTCCTTGTTAATGCAATCCCAGAGGTTTAGCTAAGCACATTCCTAGCTATCTTTGCAGCTATAGGTGCAGCCATGTTAGTGGAAATAGGTCAAGACTATATAAATGGAAATAATAAGTAAGAATACTAGATCACAACTTTATGAGAAAATTTCTTGTCCTCCGATTTTTCCCTTTTCATCTAACTGGTTGGATTGCAAATGTGACAAGCCTGGGGAACAAGAGAAAATCGATCAGGATCTCAGGATGATGTGAAAAAGGATTCTGAATAGATTTTGAGCTGCCTGTCTCTGGACTGATAACGTGAGAGATAAAGGAGCCTCGTAGTTGGTTGTGCCATTGAATTTTGAAATATCTTTGTTAGTCTAGTGTATCAATTGGGTAATTCATTCTATAAAACTAACATTTCATTGCAAATTCTTCCAGATGATGTATGTAGTGTCACAGGTATCACAGTCTTGATAATTTTCCATCTTCACATTCATCTTTAGTTTTTATCTTCCCCTTAAATTAGGGAAGCACCACTTTTGAAAGACAACTGAGGGAACACTACTGAAATATATCTTGTGGGACTTCTTAAATACCTTTTTGGAAGAAAGCAGGAATTCTAACAATACACCAAGCCACTCCTATTCTAAGAAATTCATACTAAACTTTTTGTTGTTTTTGCTGCTCCCAAAGAGGTTATTGAGGATAAGTAATATGAGAATAAAAATGTATCAAAATACAAGTGAAAAATGACATCCTATTTTTGCACATGTACATTTTGAAAAGATGCAGTAATGGGTTAGTATGAGTAGCAGGAAAGAGACTTGAAATCGTTTTATTTATTTATTTATTTTTGTCTGGAAGAAAGAACTTTAATGTTTTATCATATTTCATTGGAGAGATGCTATGAAGAGTATGGGAACGTAAACTGGATGTGCATTTGTACGAACAAAGACACCAGCTCCTGCCCCCCCCGCCCCCACCGATGTGTAGTTTACTTTTCTTTCCTCCCATAGACAAATACCAAGGTCTGCCAGTTCTATGCCCTGGTATAATGTCACATTCTGTCATTCTCTTCTTTGCATTCTAAGGGGTGGCCAGTGGAAGTACTTCATTTCCAAAAACTCACTACCTTTCTTTCTCCAGATTTTTCAGATGCTATTCCTTCAGACTCTAGACATTTTTTCTACCATAGTTTTAACTGCATTAACTGCATGACTTTTCCTTATTATTCAGCCTTTATAGCCTTTCTTGACCATTCTGCTACTCTGCTTCTGTTTGTTCTCTGCTTCCAAATCCTGGGTTTATGTTAATATCACATGGGGTGAGAAAGGTGAAGAACAACATCTCTGCTTATGTATTTATTAGAATATTATGATAATTAATTCTATATTAAAAATAAGATATTGTGTCTATCTCGATTTAAAATGTATATCGTTTAGTTGCTATCTTATGTTTGTGAGCAGAATCTAGAATCTTGCTTTGCGGCAAAATTAATTTCATTTCTTTCACCATTGTGATATAAATGGCAATTTAATGGACTTACTTCTCCTTCCTCTTTTTCCTTCTGCCTTTCTTTCTAGAAGCCAACAATTGTTTTGCTCCGTACTCTGTTCTCAAACATGCAGAGTTAACAAATGGGTGAATGAAAGAAAGCACATATAAGTTGTTCATTGCTATGAGGATTTGCAAAGAAATCACTTTGATTGTGTTAACTCATGTATGATATAACAGGTGATTATTTTAGAAGTTTAACCAAGTTCCATTTGATTTACATCTGGTCCATGATTTCATTCTGGGCACTTTGGAATATTTAAAAACAAATCAGCAAAAATAATTCTCTTTAAGAATTTTCTAATTCTGTGGGAGGAATAAGAAATGTTTAAATGACCATGATAAAAGGCTGAAAGTGGTATATTCTATAAACAATACACTGTAATTTCTAAGGAAAGATCTTATGGCATCAGGGAAAGCAACCCTTTCAGATGGCATTTGTTTGAGAATGGTCTTAAAGCATGGAGTAGTAATTACCTCATAAAAGAAGGTCACAAAAGAAATTCCAGGAGTATTGAATCCTATGAGCAAATGTATAAGATTTTTTAAATGTAAAGAAGTCAATCTGTTTACCCTGATCATAGTGAACGGGAAAACAATGGGAAACATGATGGGAAAGTCAGGATGTCCAAATGTAAATCTCTGCAAATGCAAGCCTGCAATTGTACATTTTTCTTCAGACAATGGGAAATTGCTCAAGGTTTTTGAATGGGAACATGACTTGAGTAAAATTGTGTTTCATAAGGAAAACATGGCAGCTGTGTAATATAAAATGGATTGAGATGGAATAGTCATGGTGGAAAGCAAGCAAAGATGCCCATTACAATAGCCTATGGGGAATCGTTTTATGGTAGTGAGTTTGGGAATGAGGTTATTAGTAAATAAAAAATAAAGTACCCAGACTTTACTAAGGAGAGGATTTAGCATATTACTTGTGGACAAAAAAAAAAAAAAAAAAAAAAAAAAAAAGGAAGAGCATAGATGAGTTTTACATTTTAAACTTTCATGGCTGAGAATAATGTATAATTTACGTAAGAACATGATCATCCAAGATAAGATTAAATCTAGTACAGATTATGAAGGGATGGGGGGTGGGAGGTTGGGGGAACCAGGTGGTGGGTATTATAGAGGGCACGGATTGCATAGAACACTGGGTGTGTTGCAAAAATAATGAATACTGTTATGCTAAAAATAAAAAATATAAAAGAAAAAGAAAAAAATCTAGTACAGATTATGAAGAAATAAATTTTTAAAAGAGACGCAGCCATGTGTCTTTCTTGGGGATACAATGGAAGACTAAATGCTTTTGTAGACATTTAAAAAAATTTTAGAAGGAATAAAAATCATATTTTAAGTTAATATGGAAAATATCCAGAAAGTTTAATTGTCCAGAGTATATGAACAGTATTAGTCCTTGACGAAACTGCAAAATTGACCCATGATAACTTTTTTTTCCCTGCTGCCACCTGTCACTCCTCTGTCTTGGACAAAATGTGCGGTATGGCTTCATCCTGGACAGGCCCGGAGAAGTCGCCCCTGTCTTCTCCCCCATGTTATTGAAAGTCTTCCTATCTCAGCTATTCAGGGTCTCAAGTTTCAAGGTGAAAGAAGATAACTACATGAGCCAACTTGTGTTAATATTAATGCTAGAAGACTGCATGAGGGCTTTCCTTCTTCACTCCACAAAAATTTTTTAGACATTTTTATGCCATAATTCTGCCTTTAGTTTTAGAACTGAGGAAATACAGAGACCAGCACGTGGTTGGTTTGGAGCATCTCAACCCTCACATTTTGACTATGTATCTTTCTAGTTTATCAGATGCTGGGCTGTTCTTTCAGATTAGGGAATTGAACCTACTGCATGGACAACTGCCAATTTGGCATTACAACATTAATAAAAATGTTGATTCACATTTTGTAGAGAACGTAAGACAACGTGTCTTCAGGAGGCTTCCTGCCGGCGTTCTTATGAGTAAAGTAGTTGTAAGTTACCCACAACTTAACTTCTAAACTTGTTCTTTTATTTGGGTGAAAGAAATGAATCTAAGTTGTGAATCATAGTGTGCTATAAAATGTGCAGTATTATTGTTTGTGATTAAATACACTCAGAATGTATTTTTACTTGAAGCCTGGCATGATTTTCCTGGTATGACTTTCATTATGTTCTATTTCACAAAGTCTCATTCCTTGATTCCTGGTAATTACTGAGGATATAACTGAATTATATAAATTCCCAAATTCCATCCTTCGGACTTGCTATTTGGTGAGGTACTTGCATGATCACAAAACAAAAGGTATTGAAATGACAAAAAAAAAAAAAAAGGTTAAAAATTCCATGTGGTATACTTTACAGCTGTCATCTAACTAAGAAATCCCAAATACAGATGCTAATTGGACTTTTAATGAATTATTAAAATAAAAGTAATGAATATTCAGACAAGTTGCAATCAATAGTTCAGTTAACTATTGTTGAGAAAATCTCTAAATCCTAGATGGATAATAATAGAAAAGCTTCAAAATATGTCAAAACATTTCAAGTTTCTTCTTAGATTGGTGCTAACTCTAAAAATAAGTTAATAAGTTTGTATATTTATGTGTGTGTGTGAGGGAGGGAGATTGGAGAATGAGTTTCTAGTCAAAAAATGAATGCTGTGTTATATGTAATTTATTACACTAGCTCCAGTTTTGCATAGTCCTATCGTTTTATAGACTTTTATGGCCAAATAGATATTTATCTCCTCACATGGTTTCTTTAGGCATTGTAATCAACATTGTAGAATTTGTAGTGCAGGTGTGGTGAGGACCGAGGCCAGGGTGAGGAGAGTGAGGTCTCAGGTGTAAAATTTAAGGACACAGAAAAAAAAAAAATCTCACCAATCAAAATAAATATTTCAATGCAATATTTTAAAAATAAAATTAATACAAAAAACAATAATGAACAAAATATGAAACTTTAAATAAAGACAGGATCAGTATTATTGATTCTGACCTGGTATACAGATATTTTCTGATGTCTAAAGCTATCAATTTCTAAATTATGTCTTCTAAATTGTATCCAAAGGCCAATAATTAGAGTACTTATTTTTATCAGAATTGACCAAATAATATATTTTTTAATAATCTGTTTAATTTTTTAAAAGTTCTATGGAGATTTATATTATTGTCTTTGGTATCTTGGCGGACTTTGTACATGAAATTTGATCAATATGAGAAGGCTTTCAATCAGCTAAGCTGCATATTATTCACTAACAATAAGGGGTGCCTCGGTGGCTCAGTGGGTTAAAGCCTCTGCCTTCAGCTCAGGTCATGATCCCAAGGTCTTGGGATCAAGCCCTGCATTAGGCTCTTTGCCCAGAGAGGAGCCTGCTTCCCCCTCTCTCTGCCTGCCTCTCTGTCTGCTTGTAATCCCTGTCTATCAAATAAATAAATAAATAAAATCTAAAAAAAAAAAAAAAAAGAACTAACACTAAGACATATTGTTATATTTCACAGAGATCAATTTATGTTTTGTGACTTAAAAATAATATAAATATTTCTTTAATCAAATATGCTTTTAAAAATATATTGGACTACACAAGCATCACAATCAAGAAATTATTCAATCAGATTTACAGTTATGGAATTAATGTCATGTGAATAAATGATAACAGCATAGGGAATGTAGTCAGTAGTGTTATAATAGCATTGCATAATGACAGATGGTAGCTAGAGTTGTGGCGAGCTCTAACATATAGAGTTGTTGAATCACCATGCTGTATAAGTGAAACTAATGTAGCATTGTGTGTTACAAAAAATTTGAAAAAAAGAGATTATTCAATAATTCTAAAGTAAAGTCACAAAAATAATAGGGGAAAATTTGGGCCACACAAAATGATGTGGACTAAATATTCAAAGACTTGTATGCATAATACAATAATTTAAGAATATTAGTTGATATTACAGTAGGTCTTTATTCAGTTCAGATCCGGTAAGAACTATACCAATAATTTACCTCTTGTATTATTACAAGAAATACCTTCATCAGACTATAATAACCTGCTCCAATTATTACTTAGCAGTTTTATTTCTGTTATTCAGTTTTTCCTCAGGGCTTCCATTATGAGTTTGTTTTTAGCCTTGTGATGATAATTTAAAGAAGAAATAGTAGAACTAGGGGATAAAGGAATCTGGATGTGGATTCAGAGAGATCTGGATGTGAAAAACACTTACAAGTTGTATAAATACAAAAGCTTCTTAAATTTTCCAGTCTCTACATCATGTTCTACATCTAAAAATAGCAACCAAAACAACCCATACTGTGAATGCAACTCTTAGTAAATCAACCTAATATTGTCACAGCCATCACATTTCTTTATTTCCTTTAAATTAATTTATATTTAATAATGAGTGCCTCAATCCATGGTCTATTGAATAATTTAATTTCATTCATATCAAAGCTCTTTCAACCTGCACTCCACGTACCTAGGGTGGAGGAAGTCAGGGTATCTTAAATTGAATAACATAGCTGGGCGAGTGCCCATTGTCTATTGCCAGCCTTCTGTAGTGTGGCCACACTCTGTCACCATGCCATGGATCTGGGCATCTTTGCTGGTGCTGAGTCTTGCTTCCCCAGATTCTATCGTTCTCAGTTGTTTGAACTCACCGTCTTCCTTTCAGCATCTCCTGCCTCTCCAGGATGTTGTCAGAGTTTGGAACAGAGTCCCTCCTCTCCTTAACACAGCTTCAGTATTTCTGAAATTACCTGAGTCCTACAGCTTCTTTCCACTGGAAATGCCCTTGCTTCTCAACACCTGGAAAATGATAGCATGACTTCTCAGAAGGAGATACAAACTTAGAGGTCAGATATTTCTGTTATTTTGGACAAAGACAAACTATATACCTTTTAACCTATATATTTATGCACATAGAATCTGATTAATTAATATAAACTATTATTTATTGAATTATGATAACATTTCTATCATAATCAACAAATACAGTGTAGTGGATCAATTAGTATCCAACTCTCCTTTCTTCCTAGCGGAACTCTGATTTTTTTTTTTTTAATTCCACTTTTTTCATGACAAGGATGACCTCATTCTTAATTTCACTTTTAGATAAATTGTTTAAGTTGCTTTAGACCTTAAACTAGTTATGGTAATACCAGTCTCCTTGCCAGTGATTGGTATAAGAGTGGACATTTAAACCCAGAGAGAAGGTTCTTTCATTGTAAGAAGGAAGTGCAACCATAAATGCTATTTTCTTTTTCTGGGCTTGGTATGTTTGATTATGAACTTGAACTATGCACCCCATCAATTTTGTTACCAGCTGTTCCTCAGCTAGTTCTTGGAAGAAAGTAGACCTAGAAAATGCTAGAGAAAGACAAACCAGAAGTCTGACTCTGGAGCTCATCCCACCTCTTTGGGAATTCCAGTATTTCTTACAGTTTAAGTCAGTTTGTGCTGATGTGTTCTGCTACTTACAGCAGAAAAGCTCCTAGCTGCTTTCTTCAGAGTGTGATGATCAGGAGTTCATTTGTTTTGTTTATCCCAGAGGTAAAACGGAAGAATCCTTTGATCCTCCTGCAGCCATCAATGGAACAATGGCAGGAATTAATTCAAGAAACCTTATCTTTGGCATTACTCCTGATATTGGTAACATGAAATGATACTTACTGATGACAGAAGATGAAAGGTGGGAGAACCAGGCAGATTTCTCATCACTTAATTTATTAATGAAATTGTGAACTCTTTAAAGATAAACACTTTTATATTGTGTCTGGTAAAATTTTTGGCACAGAGTACTTTCAAATTACATTCCTCCATAAACTCTTGTGCACATGGTATATGAACAAATAAATAAATCAACATTTGTTCTTTAGCACCCTAAAGAGATATTTTAAAGAACATTGCCAGTTTATATGAATTCAACTTTGCTTTGCTGAATTATCATACCAAGAGTTTACTAACAAGATTTATCAAGAAAATTAGAAATTGCAGGATTATTTCTTGTTCTAGGTATTATGCTGATATGCTACATCTAATTTTTTTTCCACTATGACTTGTCTGTAGAGCAAAATGACAATAGACAGGACCTACTTCCTTTTTTTTTCTTTACTAATTAGATCAAATAACAAAGTAGAATAAATGGCAAAAGAAACGATAGAATTGCCATAACCTCTGGTTATATTTTTCGAATAAAAAAAGTGGGCCAATGTGTCCTTTGGCATGATATAACACTAACCTTTAAAATGTCCTTTTTCTTTGCTTTGACATTCTAAAGCCCATCAAAAAGTAAATTTGAGTTGATGACATGTAATGGCTAGTGGATGATTGGACAGTGGCAACCTTGCCATTGATTGACCTATCTCTGGTTTTACAAGCAGTAGCATTTACTTTTAGATGGCCGATAAGTCAGATAATCAGCAGGAGCTTTTAAAAGTCTAATTACAACTACGTCATAACTGAAAGTGATCTGTTTCCCAAATGTCTTGTCTGTGTTAGAGACATTCCTACCAGTTATCATCTCATACCAAATTTACCATATACATTGGCTACTTCTCAAATTCAAGTCAATTTGAGACTGGGTGGTAGACAAGGGTTACAAAGGAAAATTGCATATAAAATATTTCCATAATATAATTTGTTTTATTTAAAATTGCCATGTCGCTAAAAAGTATTAAAATATAACTAAATACATATGAGGCAAATCATTCTAGTCTTTGGACTCCTTAAATTTTTAGAAAAATTTCTTATTTCTTTATTCCTGTAAATTCCATCAATTGGTCTTTTTTTCTTTTTCTTTTTCCTTTTTCTCCTTTTTAGGGAAGAACATGAACCACAGGTCATTTTCTATTTCCAGTTATGCTCTTCTTTTCAGCCAATAAGCTTTAAATTTTTTTAGATTTATTGAGATATAATTAACATATAACATTGTGTAAGCTTAAGGTACATTGTGATAATTTGGTACATTCATATACTGTGAAATGATTATTGCAATAGGATTAATTATCCACAAATAGAAAAGTTTATATCTGGACTCTCAATTTTATTCTTTTTTTTAAATATTTATTAATTTATTTTAAAGAGAGGATAAGAGAGAGAGCAAGTGCGTGTTTGGCATCAGGGGCTGAGGGAGAGAATCCTTCATTGAGAATCTTAGCACGAAGCCTGCCATGAGGCTTGATCTCATGACCCATGAGGTCATGACCTGAGCAGAAATTGAGTCAGATGCTTAACCAACTGAGCCACACTGGTGTCCCTCAATTCTATTTTTTTTTTTTTTAATCTATATGTCTGTCTTTAAGGCAAATACCACAATATCTGAATTACAGTAGTTTTGTCGGCAGTTTTGGAATTGAGAATTGTGAATTTGTCAAATTTGTTCTTCTTTTTCAAGAATGTTTGGGCTACTCTGAATCCCTTATATTTCCAGATAGATTTTAGAATCAGCTTTTCAAATACCTCAAAAAATCCATCGGGCATTTTGATAAGGATTGCACTGAATCTGCAGATCCACTTAAGGAGTGTAATTTTCTTAACAATAATATCTTTACCAATTCATGAACTAGGGGAATCTTTCCATTTATGCCTTAATTCCTTTCAACAATGTTTTATAGTTGTAGGTGTACAAATCTTATGCTACTTTGTCAATTTTTACCTAAGTAACTTATTCTTTTTGATGCTATTTTAAATAGAATTACATTCCTTTTTTTTTTTAAGATTTTATGAATTTATTTGATAGAAAGAGAGATCACAAGTAGGCAGAGAGGCAGGCAGAGAGAGAGGAAAAAGCGGGCTCCCTGCTGAGCTTAGAGCCCAATTGATCCCAGGACCCTGAGATCATGACCTGAGCCGAAGGCAGAGGCTTTAACCCACTGAGCCACCCAGGCGCCCCTAGAATTACATTCTTAAATGCATTTTCGGAATGTTCTTTGCTGGTGTATAGAAATACAGTTGATTTTTGGGTATTGCCACCTGTTTAATACTTGAAATGTTAAATCCTATTTCTCTATCTCTCTGTAGTCTCTCTCTAGGTCATCTTTGATGTAACCATTCACCTCCCCCTGATTTTCTCAAAAACTTCTGGTTGTTTTTTTTTTTTTTCTCTTTCTATTAGATGACAACAGAGCCATCCTTTTTCTTTATAGTATATAATCAACCTCTTCCCCTCAACTGGATGTTCTACAACAGTATTAGACCCTCATTTCTCCTTTTGTGGTTTCTTAACCTCCTCCAACTTTCCCTCTCTCAGCCGCCATGATATCTTCCAAATAACTTTTGATCATATCATTCTCTATTTAAAATCCTTGACAACTTCTAACTCCTCATACAATGAGGGAAACATTATGTTAATGTTTTAACTCTGTTATGCTTCTCAGGATCAAATCACACACTGAAAACGACTCTTCACCCTTCGATTTCCAGTCACACTTGCCCACTGTCAGTTCCTGGATCACGTTCTAGGGCGTCCTCTGACAGGCCCTGAACAGATGCTACCATACCCTTTGCCTGACATGATCACTTGGCAACTCTCACCTTAATAACCCCATATCACCCTTCAGATCTAAGAGAAGGCTCTTAATGACCGGAGTATTCAGCAGGTTTTCTTTATATTTTTAACCTACATAATGCCACACACTTACCTTCATAACAATTACTCTTGTGTATAGTTGGACACCTGTTGGTTTCAGAACTTAAATAATGACTATCTTTTAAAGACAATAACACAGTATCAATAATTATGTCTACTTCTGTTCCATTGCATATTTAGTGCCTGATACTTAGAAATGTTTCAAGTAAAAGTTTTATTGAATAAATGAGTCCTTTTTATAGCTTCTGGTGTGTAGTTTAGGTCTGGAGCACATTGTTTTATTGTGATTGTTTGAGTCATGAAGGGAAGTGGATACTGTTTGGCTCGTTCCTGTTCAAAGGTGATAGCATTGTTCTTTCTGATCAAAGGAATCTAATTGAGTGTTTTAAGGTTCAGGAACTTTCTATTGTGACTGTGGAATGTGCTCTCTCTTACCTCAAGGAAGGTACTTTATTATTTATATCAGTTTTGCATTCAGAAATCTCTATTCTTTTAACATGAAGTCACTAATGAGGATCTCACCTCAAAAAGAACATATTCCTGAAGTTTAAAGTCTGAATGACTCTTTTAAAGTTATTTATAATCTTTGAGGCTCCGGTTTCTAATCAGTGAAGTAGTTATCTCAGTGATTGTAAATGAAATGCCTAATCCATAAAAATGTAAGTTTCTTTCTCTTCTCTGTTTCTACCCTCCCTCCCACTATCCCTGCCCTAAGGATTTTCAACCTGCCAGTACATGTTAAAATATTTTATAATTTTTTGAACCAGTGATCTTCAAAATAGAATGCATGCATATGAGGAACTCTGAAGATGGCCCGTTGGAGTCCAAAAAGAAAATATTAAAATTTCAATTTATAGTTTTTTAATTTAAAAATAAAGACATACACAAAGTTTTATTATATAAATAACACATATTGATGCTGGTGGCCTCAGTATGCTTAGTAAAATTAACATTATATTATTTATTGTTTTTACTATTTAATCTCAGCAAACAGACTCCCACAAACTGGACAAGTTTCTTAAAAAGATTTTTCCACAGGAACCTCAGATTCAAGGAAACGGACATAGCTATTATTGTTGGCTTTTTGTCAGGCAGATGTTGGGTGGGTCAGTAAAAATGAAAACATTCTGATCTAATCAAACAATTGCATGCTACCTGAAATTTATTTTTAAGGATAAACATATTTTATTAGGCCCTTCTTAATAAATGCAGCTTTCCCCCCTCTCTGAGTGAATGAGAAAGAAACTCATGCCCAAGAGAAAGCATTTTGAAGTTGGATATTTGGGAATATTTTGTTGCAAACATGTCACTCATAAAAACTCATTGTTTTTCATATAAAAAAGGTCTAGAAATCATTTTGTAATCAAGTTGATAAGAACAACTGACTGAAGAAATACAGAAATTTAACATAAAACCAAATTTCAACAGAATGGTGGCCTAATTATAAATGGGCTGAAAAATATGTGTCATGGTTATTAATGCAGCCAATGAGACATTTCCTTTATTTGCATTTCAGTGTTTTTAGGGTATATTTTTCAAGCTAAAATGATAAAGTCAACTCTTAAACTCAACATACTCTCTATTTAGAAAAGAACTTTGGATGGGATAACAAAGATATTGAGGTATTTACAAGAAAGGTTTTATGCACTTAGCCAATGAATGAATTATTAAAGTTTTTCTCTCATTTTTGAGGAATTATATTTTGTGTATTTTTAAAAAATATATATATATAATCTGCTAGTACAATAATGTGTGAATATAACTTTAAATAAATAGATACACAGACAGTAAAAACTCAACTTATTTTTCCTTTTTCCTGATGAGAATGAGTGTTCAGAAATTTGGAGACCACCAGAAACAGCCCTCCCTAAAGAAATTCTTAATTACACAGTCCTTTTCAGCAACATATTCTGTAACTTATCAACATTTAGCTTCTGGTTTTACTTGTTTCTATTCTTTAAAAATTGTGTTCTATCCTTTTGACTTCCTTACTAGATTATTCCTTCCATCCTTTTTAGGAACACTTCATTATCACTCAAGTTTGAAAGGTGTTTTTAAACTCTTTTATCTTCTCTGGTTAGAGACCAGCTCATAGTCAGAGAGCACATAATTGGCAAATCCCTTAGGCAATGAGACAAACATAGCTCATACCTGCAGGTCACTGGAACAGGTCCCCTCGGATTCCATTCCCCTGGAGGATCTAGTGGAACTATTTTTTCTTCTTCACTTTCCTGTGAAGGCTTACCTTGAACTCCTCCAACTGATTTTCTCCCCCTCATCAGGTAATCTCTGCATTACTAAGTAACACTAATTCACACAAAGGTGTCAAACTCAAACCTCTTAGATAATTGTGGCAATACACGGAGCTCCGAGGGATACATAACAAATCTCTCACTCTTTGCTTGCTCTTTTTTTGAGAGGTTGTTTGCAGGTTGACTCTTAAGAGCTTGATACTTTTAAAAATATAAGTGTTGCAAGCAGATTTTACTGAGAAAAGCATGCACTTCACATTTTCCCTTTTATTTATGGTTTTAAAAGTTTGTATAGAAGAAGTATGAATTAAGACAAAGTAAAATCAAAATCAATTAAAAGTAACTATCAAAAATAAATATACACACACACACTACAGCTCTAGTTGAAATAAATTTAAAAAGAAGAAAAGAAGTAGTAGAGAAGGAAAAAATGCCTATTTTTTTCTTTTTTTTTTTTTTCCCCCTCTCAGTGACAATACCACTCAGCAGAAATGCAGGACAGAGGTAAAAAAAACTGGGGGACAGCCTCTGCCTATAAGTCCAAATCATGCAGATGAAGCCCCCACTCTCACTAATGCAGGATGACTGAAGGCTGGGACCTCATCAGGAAAATGCTGCAGCTTCTGTCCATAAAAGGGTCCAACATCAGGAATAGAAAAAAACACAGTTGAAATCTTGGGAGAAAAGAAGAGTATGTGAGTTGAAAAGACTAATTTTATTAATTATGCTGAATTTCTTTCTTCACTAGGGCTGCCTTTGAGAGGTTTTTCCGTATGTGCTACCCTTTCAAAGAGGTGACTAGGTTTCTGGCATATCTCCTATCTGCCTGAAAAGTTGGATGAAAATAAAAATTCAGGCTATTACTTGTTTTCTTTATTCTTATGGTGCCAAAACCCAGTTTCTTACTATTTTTTAAAAAACCCACGTTCCAATAGATTATATAATTGATTATTATCATGTTCACATAGGTTTTTATTAGCATATTTCCATAAACATTTATGGAAAATTTATTTCTATGTAGAATATCCCAAAGTCATCAAAATTCAGAAAAAGTATGTTCCATTCACCTTGCAAGTCATCAGATAATAGCCACTGCCAAAGGTAAGATTTTTTCCCCCGAGAGTTAAGATTTTGACACAGAAAGACCAAAGGTCTGATCTCATAAAGCAACCTCTCTCTCTCTCTCTCTTTTCTATTCAGCTACCAACTTAAAAAATATGTTTGAGTTGTTGGCAGTTTATTATATCCAGAAGGAAACGACTTATTTTTTAGAGGTGAAAAAATCTGAAAGTGCAGAAAACTCAAAATAGCACTTACCTTTAAGATAAGTGAAATATATTCAAATTTAAAGCATAGTTACCCTTTTGATTAGTAACTTACGATCTATAAAACATGTGGTACTACTTAGAGAAAAGGTGCCACATAAAAAACAGCTACAACGATGAAGAAGTGTGGTGCGAACATTGTAACTTAGTTTTAAATGTCTTTTAATGCCAATTTAACCATTTGAGGAAAACAACTATGATATTTTCTCTACAGACGTTTATAAATCAACTAGAAAGCTTTTTTTTTTTTTTTCTTTACAATCATTGCCCAGGACTTAAATGACATTACTTTATTTTTTTTTAAAATATTTTATTTATTTATTTGACAGAGAGAGACAGAGATCACAAGTAGCAGAGAGAGGGAGGGGAAGGTAGGCTCCCCTCTGAGCAGAGAGCCTGATGTGGGGCTTGATCCCAGGACCCTGGGATCATGACTGGAGCCGAAGGCAGGTGCTTAACCTACTGAGCCACCCAGGCGCCCCTTAAATGACATTATTTTAAATCAGTGGATTGATCGACACATCTGGGTGAGTAAACTAGAATTTTAAGTATTATTTTCCTACCATAAGCCTTTATGGTATCAAATTTAAGTGCACATATAAAATTATTCCCTAAACAGTTATGTTTAAAATTTTTATTTCTTTTATTTTTTTTTAAGACTTTATTTATTTATTTGACAAAGAGAGATCACAAGTAGGCAGAGAGGCAGACAGAGAGAAAGGAGGAAGCAGGCTCCCTGCTGACGGAGAGCCCAATGCGGGGTTCGATCCCAGGACCCTGGGATCATGACCTGAGCTAAAGGCAGAGGCTTTAAGCCACTGAGCCACCCAGGTGCCCCTATGTTTAAAATGTTTAAAAGGAAGGACCATGATTAGGATTTCTCCATTATTTGAGGACAAAAAAGAGAGCAGGTCTACATTTAGAGATGTGCCTATTTCTTTCCTTTTATATCCCAACCTACATAAATTGTCCCAAGAAATCATTTTCCTTTGAAGCACTGTCTCAGATGAAATGAGGAGAGAAGACTCTCGGCTGAGGTAAGGGAGATTTGGGGAGAAAATATTTAGACTTCCCCATAAAAGCAGAAAATTCTAGGAACAACCGCAAGCAAACTGCACAATTGTCAAGAGAAAGCATAGAACTATGTTTAGAAGTTATGGCGGTATACATATGTGCCCAGATCCTGAGTCCCCACCGGTTATTTTTAAGTTGGTTAAGCATTTATTGAATAGATATGCACACATGCATCTGTAATGTGATGTAAGGTTCCAAGGGACAAGGAAGCCTTGATGAGGCTGAGGAGGATATAGCAGATACTGAGTCCCCCAAGTTAAAGAATCACCAGCATCAGCATAAGCTCTTTCATTAGTCATGTTGCCAACTGATGGATAAAGCTTCTTTGGTATTTCCAAAGGAGGTATAATTATCTAGAGAGCAAAATTCTCCTGCCTAATAAAGATAACTGGTTGCAGTCTGGATTGTAAAATATATTGCATTCTTTTCTGTTTAAGAAAATATGAATGGATTCCAATTTGAACTCGTTAACCAGATTTTATTTTGGGGGAAGAAAGCTGGCTACTTTTATAGTCAAATAAGTAAGATCTGAGTTCAAGTTGGCTTAAGTTCTGTGGAAATTATCTGATGACTGGCAAGCATTGTTATTATGGAAAATGGGGGAATGCTTAAGAAAATCTACAATGACTAGTGGAAATACATTAAGAACATTATATTATATTAAGAAGGGCTTTAGATGTGAAGAGATACAACAGAGTCTGTTGGGAGCCAGTTTTCCCAGTAGAAGCTCTTGGTAATGGTGGGCATCTCTCTCTAATGTGTTTTCTAATTACAATGCTATATAAACATTATCAGAATGTGTGCCTCTTAGCAAGGTAATGTGGGGTTTATATCTATCCTTCATCCACAGACTTGCTGCCCTGGGGCTCAAATCACTCAACTCCTGCTGTCTTCTTTAGTGTTTCCCTTTACACCTAATTTATTTTTATTTTATATGATTATTCTGCTTTATGGTTCTGATTCTGTGTGCTATAAAAGATTTTTTTAAAACTAACATTTACTTTTTGTTTTGATTTCCTTATGGAAAAATAAAGTCAAGTGATCTATGTTCGGTAAATAAAAACTTAATATTTTTGAAATACAGGGAAAAACTCAAGTTGCAGCATTAGTTGGGTGGCATATGTGATAAAATGCAAATAAAGCAACGAGATGTAATTCAAGATGGTGGGGAAGGTAGATGAAAAAGTCAGTAATGAAGATTCGTGGGTACACTTTGACCAAATAAGGGCTCAATATGGGTCTCCACTCTGCTAGGTGCTAGTTTTAGATATGGATACAACATAAGAGATTTTTTTTTTTAATGAATAACAACTTTGCCCCCACTGTGAAAGCTGGCTTATTTATAAATGAGGCTAGAAACAACAGCCAGGTTAAACACAATCACAGTAGTGTAGGACACAGATGTAGAGGGCAAGAACTATGGTGGCAGGAGGAGAGAGTAGAGGCTGGATTCTGGAGAAACTGAGGAGATAGCATGTGGAGTGTTCAGTGATATTTGGGTATAAGGAAGGAGCTAGTATGGTAAATTATGCTACACTATTTTAACAGACCATTAGGTATTTATAAGTGCTAAATTAAAATGTGGGACATTTTTACAACAAGACAAGTTTAAACTAAAATAAAATAAATTATGCATATTATTAGAAATATGTGTGCATGTTGGCAAAGGTGGACCATAAATAAGAAAAGAGAAAAATGTAATAAGGATATTACAGATGATATTTTCTGGAATTTCTTTATTTCACTCTCATGTTGTTTTAAAAATAAGAATAGCATCAGGTGTTTTTAGATGTGAATAAAACAACAATTTTTTGAGGATTCCTTTGATTTGAGTTTAATGGCAAATACTTTTGTAGTTCACTTTCATTTATAGTTACTTTATTGTATGCTCTCCTGATGCAGAGATATCCCTCTGTCTGTGGTGCCAATAAACTCAACTTTGTGACATGAAAAAAAAAAAAAAAAAAAAAAAAAGAATAGCTGCCAGGTGTCAAACACTTCCTGCTGAATTTAATCCACTTGAATTCAAATACTAGTTAATTTGCTTGAATTGTGAATATAACCAAGTAAAGTAAAAAGCAGAATCGACAAATAAATGAGATAAACATGTTGATAGATTTTAAAAACTTGAGCCAAAAGACCTTGTTTTGTATCTTTGACAGTTCAAATAAGATAAATATTACTTTATGTGAAGCAGTAATGAATTGTGTTGTTAGTTGAGTGTCTTCTTGTAATCTTGGACAAAAAAATTGAGCCCAAAGGGACTATGCTATTTTTATCTGTAAAATGGAGATAGGAAGTTATATATTTCAATATCAAAGAAAGGTTTAAATGAGATAATATGTCCAAAGTATCATATAAATTTCCTGGAAAATATCAGTTAACCAACATAAGTTAGTAGCATTTTCCCTGCCCTTTTTTTTTTTTTTTAAGAGAAACCTACATTAAGTAAAGAGATATTTGTACAGCTTGACTTTGCAGATAATACGTGAATCCATATAGCTTCATATTTGCTCTGGGAATTTACAAAGAAAGATTTTCTTAGACTTATGACAGAGAAGGGGAAGGTACAGCCAGCAAGCTAGATTACCTACTTGAAATTTACACAAATTCAGGATTGAAGTATATGCTCTAAGTCAGTTCTTGAAAAGGCTCCCTTCTTATGAATCTCCATTTCACTTTTGCGAATATCTTTCATAAAACTTGTCAATGTATAGGAGCTAGGATATTATTTGTGACGTAGATACGTTGCTCAGGCACAAATTAAAAAAAAAATGCAAAAAACGTTACAGACTTTGTAAAGCTAATTTCTTCTTGTGAGCTATCCTGGATCCTTTAAAGTAAGTAGGGGATACAGCCCATTGGTCATTGTTCTCATAGGTTACTTTTCAGATCTCTATTGACCAGGCAGCTTTGCCCTTCAAGTCAGGAGGCATTCTGCTCCTTCGAGAGTCTGGAGTTTTACCAAGAATGCCCATGGAGTCACCTATCCATGGCATACAGTCAGTCATTTCATATTTAGCTCTTTCTGCTGCTCCGGCATACTGTCTGAAGGTAAGGTTTTAGTGTTTCTTCTTTTGAGACCTCCAGCTTTGCCTGTCTTTCTCTTTGCAATCTAGTGGTGCGGAAGCAATGGCAATGGAGGAGGAAATGTGTGCCATGCATGCTATTTGAAAGGAAGAAGTGTCCCCTGCTTCTGGCTAAGATGAATTTTTTTTTTTTTAATCTTGCTACATTTCCCTTTTATAGCAGTGAACATTAAGAGAAGGGGGGATAAAAAAAGCAGCACAAACCAAGCAGGCAAATATCTCCGAACACCTTGAGATTTGCCTGAGCCCACAAGTATCTTTGAGAGCAAGGTATATATATATTTTTATCATGTTTCAGTAACAGCCCTTAGTGAAATATCTAGAACATAGGATTGCTAAAGAAATATTTTATTTCTTAAAAGACAAAGTAGGGTCTGCCATTAAAAAAAAAATCTTTACAAAAGGATCATCACTAAAATCTCTAAAAATCTCATACTTCATTTTTTTAAATAAGACATTCTATTTATGAAAAAAATTATTAGCATGAAACTATTCCAATCAATACTAGTTTTGGATGCATAGAGAAATCATTTGACAAAAAAATTAAAAAGGAGGCAAGTAAATTTAACAGAGATTTTATATTCAGGCATATGATCCCAGGATTGCAAATGTAAAATGTCGTTGTAATATAACTGCTTAAAGGCCATTAAAAAAGAGACATTTCATTTGTTAGATTCTGAAGTTCATAACTATAAAAAAACAGGACAAATTAAAAAAAAAAACCCTATAGTTAAAAATGTTGGTCCTTGTGGTAAAATTTTCAGTGAGCTATTATAGATGGTATATTAATCAGCTAGTGTTGATTATGCTGCATAAAAATAAAGACCCTGATGGCAGATATCACCAAACACTTATTTTTTTTTCTTTCTTTTGTTTTTAATTGAAGTCTAGTCGACACACAATGTTGCAGTAATTTCAGGTGTACAACATAGTGATTTGACACCGGGTATTTATTTTTCTCATTCACGTGTTGGTAGGTTGACAAGAGTGGCTCTGCTTTGGACTTCAGCTTGAGTTCAGATCTGTTGGTCCATTCATTCTCCTTGGACCAGCAGCCATCCAAGGAGAAACGCACAGCACAAACCAAATCCTGCAAAAGAATGACAATATCCTCTCACTTCAGGCTCCTTAACATTCCATTGATGTGGAGCCTAGAGCCAATGGAATGATGGGATGTTATCCTTCGAGAATATCCTCCATAATAACAGGAGAAGGGAGGGGAAGAAAAGGAATGATTATAAGCAGATAACATGAATTCAAAGTTTTTGTCTAAAACACTTCAGTTGGAAATTAAGATGACCCTCGTGTCAAAGAAATATGTGAACTTTCAGTATATCATTAACATATTTAGTTATACTGCTGTGATAGTAAACCTTCAAAACTTAGAAGATTATATGTAATTTACTTAATTATCATGTAACAGTCCAGAGTTGCTGTCACAAGTCAGCAAAAGCACTATTCCACATAGTTATTCGGGAACCTGGGATAATGCTGGCTCTGCCATCTTTAAGGTCATTGTGGTTTTCCCCCATTGATGTTAGTTCAAAGACCTGGAATGGCACACAGCTCTTACACTTATTTTCCATGGAAACTTATAACAGCCAAGGAAGCTATGCAATGTAGACTAGCTGTGCGTTGAGGAGACAAATAAGAGAACAGACTTCAGAGAGCAGTTTTGCAGTCTGCAAAAAACACCACAAGTCAATATATTTAAATTAGTTTTAAGAAGTTGGGAGTATGATAGAATAGATTTTTAGCATTCATTGCCTTATATTGTGTATGCCTAATATTTGTCAAATATTGAATAAAATATACTTATATTAAAGGAAAAAACCACTATCAATCAATTTCTTTGACAATAAACACCTAAAAAATGAGAGAGGAAAGTAGAAAATAAATACAGTTTCAGTAAATAAATTTATAATTTTATAATTTCAGTAAGTAAATTTTAAAGTATTTTGCCTTGAATATGATACATGATAATCAGTATTTGTTGAATGGATTAGATTTCAGTAATAACACAGTGAAACACATACCCCATTATGTATTTTTTTAAAAAGGGAGAATTTTTTTAAAAAGGAGAAATTTAACTTGATGGAGTTTCAAACTATAGATTGCTATACTAAAAGTAAACATTTTAGCATGAAAAGAAACTTACATCACTAGACAATATCTTTTCCTTTAACTTTTCCCTTCCTTTTCTTTTTAATTTCTTATTCCTTTTTTTCTTTTTTTTTTTTTTTTAAAGATTTTATTTATTTATTTGACAGAGAGAAATTACAAGTACACTGAGAGGCAGGCAGAGAGAGAGAGAGAAGGAAGCAGGCTCCCTGCCGAGCAGAGAGCCCGATGCGGGACTCGATCCCAGGACCCTGAGATCATGACCTGAGCCGAAGGCAGCGGCTTAACCCACTGAGCCACCCAGGCGCCCCCTTTTTTCCTTTTTTTAAATGACTATCAATGGCACTTTATCTCATGGAGTTGCAAAATTATACTTTTTTACCTCTCAACTATGATTAACTGGCTCTTTTTTCTTCACAAAATCTAGAAGTTTATACTTACTGTCTGTTTTGTGTAGGTTTAAAATTTGGTACAGTATGATATTTTGTAATGACAATCTTTTGAACACCACCCTACTTTTAAACAAATTGAAGTAAAGAAAGTTTTATGTTCCAAACACACTTTGAAATTTGTGTCCAGATTTTAACTGATATAAATAAAATGTTGTATTTCCTAAACATGTATAATTTATATCAACCTCTGATTCCAGTGAAGAAGCAGTACTCAAATTTCCAATATCAGAGGGCAAACACCTTTTTTTCTAAATTAGTTGTTTTAATTTCACTGTGAAATAACAAGGTTTAAAACTATTTTTTTTCCAAATGTAGTCATTCTAACATATTCAGCGTGAGCTATGCGTTTTCTCCTCTATTTTAAAATATTGCCTCATGTAAATCTTTTCAGAAATGGAAAATCCACCCAAAGATACAAAAAAAGAGCAAAACAAATCATGTTTTACATAGAAGGATTACAAATTTAAGCTTTAAATCAGATATAAAATTGACATATAAATTTAATTATGTATTTTAATTCATATATTCTGTATAGAATTAACTTTGAATTAACTTTCAATATATTAAGTATAAACTGAGAAAAAAAACAACTTTTAAAGCAACAAATATCCTGGTATGTTAGAAAATACTCAAACAGGATAATTATTATTTTCAGATAATCTTTGCTTTCTAAATATTTCATATTTTATGCATGTTTTACATAGAGGGGTAGAAAGAGGCATTATCTAGAACGATGAAGTGGTTATCCCAAAGTGCAGTTTTCTTTTTTTTTTTCTGATCTCATATGCATTTTTTTAAATAAACATATAATATATTTTTATCCCCGGGGTACAGGTCTGTGAATTGCCAGATTTACACACTTCGCAGCACTCACCAAAGCACATACTCTCCCCAATGTCCATAATCCCATCCCCCTTCTCCCAACCCCCCTCCCCCCAGCAGCCCTCAGTTTGTTTTGTGAGATTGAGTCACTTATGGTTTGTCTCCCTCCCAATCCCATCTTGTTTCATTTATTCTTCTCCAATCCCCTTAACCCCCCATGTTGCATCACCACTTCCTCATATCAGGGAGATCATAAGATAGTTGTCTTTCTCCGCTTGACTTATTTCGCTAAGCATGATACACTCTAGTTCCATCCACGTTGTCGCAAATGGCAAGATTTCACTTCTTTTGATGGCTGCATAGTATTCCACTGTGTATATATACCACATCTTCTTTACCCATTCATCTGTTGATGGACATCTAGGTTCTTTCCATAGTTTGGCTATTGTGGACACTGCTGCTATAAACATTCAGGTGCATGTGCCCCTTCGGATCACTACGTTTCTATCTTTAGGGTAAATATCCAGTAGTGCTATTGCTGGGTCATAGGGTAGCTCTATTTTCAACATTTTGAGGAACCTCCATGTTGTTTTGCAGACAAAAGTGCAGTTTTCTCCTGGAAAGACACGAATATTCCCTGAAAATTGTGAGGCTGTGATGAACCAAAGACTTCATATATTCTGGTTGCCACCCTCTTTCCCCTCTTGTCCGGAGTGAATCATATTGAATTTCTCTTTCATTAAACTGTGTATGCCTTCTGCCATCATCAGACAACTCTTACTGAGTCATCTCAGCATGTCCTACTGTATAATAATATTGTACAATACATTAATATATTCCAGTATATAATAGATTTTTACTCATCTCAATTGGTCATGCGGTTCAAGAATTGCATATAAGCAGAACCAAACTTACTCTTCAAACTTACTTTATTTAACTTAGGAATGCCATTTTTAGCCACTTTCTTATTCACTTGGTACATACTTAACTACACTCTGTTGAAGACATTCATTTCTCTGTTCCATCAATAAACTATGCCTCTTCAAGTAGAAACCCACATATACACAAAAACTTACCTTGGTCTTCTTCATATCTTTATTAATAAAACTTTCTGTAAGTTTTATCTTACTCATCTGTAAGATGAAACTAATAGTGTATATATCACAAGATCAATGTGAAGACTAAATGAATTCATGTATCTAGTGTTCTCTTCCACACACATTTCCAGAGAATCTTACTTACAGTACAAAAGTTTCTTGATACATTTATTCCAAAAAGTCACTGAGACACTGTTACCTAAAAGGCAATAAATAAAGATTTTTTGAATATACAAAACTAAATAAGACATAGTTCCTGGCCCGGAGGAAATTTCAATCAATTACGGAGTGTACTGATTATTTATTATTGCAAAATAAACTACCCCTAGGGTAACCAATGTCCAGATTGCCTGGGACTGTTCGGATTCTTGGCACACACATTCAGTATTAAAACAGAAATAGTCCTTAGTAAACCAAGTCAAAAGAGTCACCATAGATACATTCCAGATCTTAGTGCCTTAAAGCAAAAATTGCTAATTGTTTCTCATGAGGCTGGCCAACTTTTTTGCAGGTTCTTCCTGGGCTTATGCAGCTACATCCAACTAGAGAAGCAGCTGGGCCTCCCTGACCACATGGTTTCTGATCCAACCAACTTCTTCACAGTGGTGGGTGGTCTCAGTTGTAGAACTATAGACCACCATAAGACTCAATGCCCAGCAACATATTAAGCCTTTGTTTTCTTCACAGTTGCTCTCCTGTCCCACTGGCCCAAGCAAGTTGCAAGGCCAGTCTTAAGTAAGTGTGGGAGGAGCCTAAAAACTGCACTGATCCCTGGAGGCAGGGCTCTCTTGGAGCCTTTACTACAAAGCTCTACACTTATACAGCAAATTAGAATATCATGGTCTTCTTGTAAGTGATGCAAGTAAAACAACAAAAGTGGTATAGAAAAAAACATAAGTGGGAGGGAAGAGCAGTAGGCTTGGATTTAGAAACGTGGGCCAGGGACTGAGCTATACAATATTTGCTTTTTATACATTAGTGATCAAATTTCTAGGAATTTCATTTTGTCATCAATAATACCACCCATGCCAATTTCACAAGGTCACTATGCTATAAAAATGTAAGCTTAAGGTATAAAAATACAAAATATTTTAAAGGTCAACTAAATTATTTTAGGATATTTCTCTTCTGCTATTTAAATCTTCTGACAAGGTTTAAAAATTCTGGTAAATAAGCAGTTTATAATAATTCTTTCTAGAAATTAATGAATGCATTTACTTGTCAGTGTAGTTACTTACTTTAGTCATTTTGCTTAGAGTATCTTCAAATATTATTTAATTCTTACTCTTTCAAGTTCTCAGTTGTTTTTATTGATCAAGAGTTGGAAATGAATTAAAACAGAAACTGATATATACCCACACTTGAAATAAAAACAATTACCAAGCACACAGAAATAATTACATCCCAGTGTTTGAATATCATATTCTCTAATCCATTGTAGCATCATGTTAAGCTATGAATATTGTGATTTCTACACTGTTCACTCATGCTATTGATTTATTTTTAAAAAACAACTATTGTACTTTGAATTTAGTAGGCTGTATCCAGATGGTCATTTTAGTCCTGGGCCATTGTCTTTTCCATATCACTTGTTCTAAAGTTTGTGTTGATTCAAGTGTTAGCTCCCCTAATTAATAGCTGTGTGTCCTTGAACAAGTTACTTAAACTTTCTGTGCCTGTTCTGTAAAATAGTAATGATAATAATATATATCTCATGGTATTGCCATGGATGCTTAATAATTTAAGAAAAGTTAAATGCGTATAATAATTTATGGTGCGAAAGAATGGCTAAGTCAATGTTACCTGTATTACTACTACTATTATGTTTTACCATAAAACTAGATTTTTCCTCCACCTTTTATTCACTTACATGTTCATTCAACAAATATATTTAAGTGCTTGCTCCATGCCATCCACAGTTCTAGTAAAGGAAATCAGGAGTGCTAGGATGGAGCAACAGAGTAGGTTACAATACTCAAGATAGTTCTCATTGAGTAGATGATATTTATACAATAATATGAAGGAGCTGCTGAAATAAGCAAGGATGACACCTGGGGGAATAATGTTCCAGGTAGAGGAACAGCCAGGCACTAATCTTAACATGGAAGCAGATGGAAGTGTGCCTGGGGTGTTCAAAGCACAAGGCCAGTAGGATCGGAGCTGAATGAAAGAAGGAAGAATAGTAGGGGTCAAAGACACAGCTGCAACAGAGGCTAGATCACACAGAGGCTTCTTAACTTTTGTAAGGACTTGACTTTCCTGCTGAGGGAAAGGAGGAGTCATTCCAGGATTTCAACTGAATGTTTTAAAAGGCTGCTGTGTTGAGTAAAGAGGTAAAGAAACAGAGACCAGACTCCACTGTTAATGATCTTGCCAAGGTCAGTCATCAAATACCTCCTTGCTCCTATACCCAAAGGGCACTCTCAGTCCTTATGTCAACCCAAATTTCCAGCAGTTGGTATCATTAGATCATTCATTCCTTTTTGTAAAGCTCTCATTCCCTGCCTATTTTGAAGGAATGCTTCTTAATGTTCTTCCTACTTCCCAGCTTTTTCTTCTTTGTCTCCTTTATTAGCTGTACCTTCTGTTCCTTTTAAATATTAGTATTACTCAGGGTTCTCACCGTATACACTATACAGTGGCATAAGGGATATTGAAGTGAAATTAATTTGACCTGGTTCACCTGCCTCAAGTAATTACTCTATATGTGTTCTTGTGTAGATTAGTGACCTCTTAGGTTCTGTAGAATGGGAAAATAGAGTTACACATTTCTTATTGGTATGAAAACCAAATCATATGTTTGGAGGTCTGAACTAAATGTGTTTAATGGTGAGTGCTGTGAAGTGTGTAAACCTGGTGATATACAGATCTGTACCCCTGGGGATAAAAATATATGTTTATAAAAATAAAAAATTAAAATAAAAAAGAAAATAAATAAATAAATAAATAAATAAATAAATGTGTTTAATCCAGTGTGTGGAACATAGTAAGTGCATATAAAGAGGGACTTCACCACCTGGGCAATGTAAAACGTGCCCAAGCCTGTAAATTCCTGTAAGAAGCTGTTGATTCCAAATGTATGCTTTAAAACATGTTATGTCACATACACCTTTGTAATATCAGATATATATATACTTAATTTCCTACTTCATATTTCCAATTTAGTTATTCATAATCATCTTGCACTCAGTATATGGAAAGTAGACCTAATAACCTGCACTCCCTCCTTTGTTCTCAAACAGCCTAGAAGTTGCTGACATCCACTCTGGTTTCCAAGCCAGCATCTTTGACTTCTCTTCTCACCAGAGAAACATTATTGATTCTCATTAATTCTAGTCCATAAATATCTTCTCAACTTGTACACATTTTGCCATCCATCATAGCAACTGCCTCAGTCCAGGACATACAACTCTCTCTCACTTGGGTTATTGAGAGCATTGTTTAAGTTGGCTCCCTGTATCCAGAATTAACCACCCCAATTCATTCTGCACCTTGAAGCCATTTTTTTCAAATGCAAATATCATTACATTGTTCACTCACTTTAAGTTTTAGTCATAACCATAATTTGACAAGAAACTAAAGTAACATTCTTTTTTTTAAAGTAACATTCTATAACATAGAGACCAACCCTTTCCTTGAGTTAGCTGACATGTTCTTTTTTCATACCTTATCCAATATCCACTTCATACCATGTGTTCTTGTCGTACTAAATTACTTTGAAATGTTGACTAATGTTTTCCTTCTACCTAGAAACTTCTGCCACTACAGTCTTTGCATCTGGAAAGTTTTCTCCAGCCTCTCCTCTGAAGTCGATTTTGGGCACTTTTCACGTGTTCTGCACTCTATAATTTTTCTGTCATTATCTGTATCCCATGAAATAAAATTTTAATTTATTTTCTCTTTGTAGACTTTACTCGTTACAAAAGAGTCAACTCATGTCTGTCTTGCTCCAGTTCACAGTGTACTTTTATTTTCCAAAACTTATTTTTTTTTACTCCACATTCCTTCTTAGTGTCATCTGTTATAATTGTGCTAGTTTAATACTTCATTCACTTTCTTTCTCTTCTTTATGGGTTTAAAATAGAGAATTCAGGGTCCCTAATGGTTTATAGTATATTTTTTCTAGATAATGGTTCTGAAGAACACAGCCATACACTGTTTTGAGGGTTGAACCCAATTATCTATATGATCATTTCTAACACTCTTAATTCTGAGATTCTGTGGATCACACCATATGGGAACATGGGTTTGATCATTGACATTTAGTACTGTTTCAGGTTGTTTCATAATGTTAAGGCGCTAAAAATCACTTTGAAAATTAAATCCTAAAATGAGGATTCTGTAAGTTTTACAACCCAAACTCCTAGCTTACTCTATCTTTCTCAAATATCCCATGCATTCACTTATAATGTATTGATGGAATATCCATTTAGTTAGGCTGAACATATGGGAAGGAAGAAAGATAAACAAATGTACCAACAGAAACTCAGAAAGAGAAAAAAAAAAACTGCTTGAGCATGGTTTAGAATTAGCATATTTTCATCATTAATTTTTCAAATATTTGTCTATTTATGAAAAGCCTATGTTTCCCTCTTCTTCTTCTTCTTCTCCTCCTCCTTCTATTCCTCCTTTCTCCTCCTCATCTTCCTCCTCTTCTTTCTTCTTCTTTAACAAAACTTTTGCTCCTGGTTAATTACATCGTAAGAAAGTTAGCTCTAGTTAAAACATCTAGAATTATTCTAGACTTCTCTTTCTCTTTACCTTTCCTGTATAGTCAGTCTTCAATTAAAACGTGTTCTCTTCTTTGGTATTTTTTCCTCCATATCTATTACATTATCCTCATTATTTATAGTGTCTCAGTTGGACTATCAACCAATTTCCTAACTGGTTTCCTTATCACCAGACTGTTTCAAAAAATATGAGCAGACCCTACCTTTCCTCTTAAATATCTGTTTGCGTCTCCTTGACTCCATGAGAAAGTAGATCCTCTTTATCATAACATACAGACCCTAACATGGTCCCAATCTGATTCTAGCCTACGTTTATAATCATAGCCCTTGCCATTTCCTCTGCTCACTAATCTTCCTCTCAACCCTCATGCTACTGTGCATCATAAGGTTCCAAATCTTTAATTTTTTTGGAATCACCTCAACCTTTTCCTACAAAGTATTTATACTTAACTTAAATTTTACTATTTCTGTTAAGCCGTCTATGGTGGTTGATATTATTTCTAAATGTGTCTGAGGATGTTTTTGGATGAGATTAGCTTTTGAATCAGTGGACTTAGTAAAGTCAATGGCCCTTCTCAGTGTGGATAGACATCACCTAATCCACTGAGGGCCTGAATAGAACAAAAGATGGAAGCAAGAACTTACTCCCCCTTTTTTCCTTCTTGCTATTCAAACTGAGACAACAGTCTTTCTACTTCTTGATCTGAGACTTCCATCATCTGCTTCCTGATTCTTAGGCCTTTGGACTGGGACTGAATTATACTATGGCTTTCCTGGGTCTCCAGCTTGCACATAGCAAACTGTTAGACTTCACAGCCTCCATAATTGCATGACCTGATTTCTCCTAATAAATATCTATATCTATATCTATCCCCTATTGGTTTCCTTACTCTGGAGAACCTGAACTAATACATGATTTCTGATAACTCTGAGGACTCAGCCATTAAAAAATCTGTGTTCTGTAGCAGTTTATCTAGTATAGTGCATTAATTAAGTACTTGGATTCTAAAGTTAAATTATTTTAGTTTCCGTACTACCTCTAGCACTTAACAGCTGTGATAACTTGTTAACCTCTCAGCATTTCTGTTTTTTCATGTGTAAATTGAGGATCATACTATAATATTGAAGATTTTTTTTGAGGAATAAATGAAGTATTTTAGTAGAAGCTTAAGATAGTAGATTTTCATTACAAGTGGTAAGAGTTTATTAGTACTGACTTTTTTGTAATTTGTCTAGTTTGATCTACATTTTCCCACTAAATTTTGAATAGCTCAATTTATGAAAGAGTGTATTTGTTTTTTTCCTATCTCCCTTGTTGAGCATAGGTTCTATAATATAATAGGCATTCAAATACTTATCGAAAGCTGTAATAAAATAATATATACACATAGTTAAGATATTAAAAAATCACTATTGGATATCAAATGAAGGAGCATAGAAATATTCATGGAAAGGTAACATTTGATGTAGGGTTTAAATAATGCAACTGGGCAGGAGAATCCAAGTGAAGAGGTCACCATGATCAATGACAAAGCTGAACAAGATGTGGTCCAATTTTCTTGGCACATAAAATATAATTATGAAGTGAGTGTACATTATAAGGACTTTGGTCGGGAGAAGGAAGTTTATTTTCAATGCAACTGATGGATTTTGAACAGGAAGTAGACATGACTCTAAAGGTGTTTGTGAATTTAAATGAACTTGATAATGGAATTGAATTGGAAGAGCTCGAGAGAAGTGATTTCAGGATGACTTGAAGCTTTGAGCTGGGGGAATTTAGAGTTGTTATGTTTAATATTCAGGAATGCTAGGGACAGATAATTTGTGTTTGGATGAAATAACCTGAATTTTGGATTTGTTCTTTTTGAAATACATTATTAAGGTGAGTGTCTTAATTCAGGCTTTTATAACTAAAACACCAGAGCCTGAATAAACAACAAACAGGAAACATTTATTTCTTACAGTTATGGAGGCTGGAAGTCCAAGATCAGGGTGTCAAGCCTGGGTTCTTGCTGAAGGCCCTCTGCATGGTCTTCTTGCTATCTCCCCATGTTGGAAAGAGAGGGTTCTAGTCTCTTCATCCATTTTATTAGGGCATCAAATGCATGAGGGGACTCTACTTTCATGACCTAATAACCTTACCTAATAACCCCACCTCTAAATACTATCACATTGGTGATCAGGCTTCAACATATGAATTTGGAGAGGATACAAACAAATGAGTATATTGGAAGTTAGAAACACATATCCAGAATTCAAAAGAAAGATATGGGAGTCAAACATACAGAGGAAAGAGTTGATATTGTGAACATTGAAGAAATCGAGAGAGAAAAATGAGGCTGAGGCTTAGGACATTAGAGATTTTTGATATTTTGGGATGAGAAAATGAGCAATGAGTAGAAGATTGAGAAAAAGAGTGATCAGAGACAATAGGAGAACAAGAAAACTGTGGAGGCAAGGGCAGGGCAGTTTTAGGAAATAAGAGTTCAACTATGTGATGGATGCTGTGGGGATAAGAAGCTATATGGAACCCTGTAAGGAATTTATGGACTAGAGTCACACAGACTCTGGGTTTATTTTCTGGCTCTGCCTCTTCCTAGTTATGATTCCTTAGACAATTTACTTCCCTAAGTCTCAATTACTTAACAGATAGAATAAAGTCAATATTAGTACCCATCTTGTAGGTTGTGAGGATTCAATGCAATAGCACACAGAAGCTCTCAGCAGAGTCCTCAGCATATAGCTGAGTTCTTGTATCGTTGTCTGGTGTGGCTCGTACAACCAACAAACTGAATTTCTATTCTAGCTTAATTTTAATTTACATTTTAATAGCCACTTATAACTACTCTGGTCTAGAGTGAAGACCGGGCTGCTTATAAGTAGGTAGAACACCATTTCTTGTATGACATTCTGGAGGTGAGAGGTCTAGGTTGGTGAGGGTGCTCAGTTCCATGTGGTCTTTCAGGTGTTCAGGTTCCTTCGGCTAAAGTTTCAGCTTCATTGGCTTGTTTGACACTTTCTTAGAACCAGGACAATGTCCCTACACTCGAAAGGTGATTTCTTTTTAAGTGGACACACAACTTTTGCTCAATTTCCATGGGTGCAAAATTGGCTACATGGTCCTGAAAGTCTCCAGGAAGATACTTTTGCAGATCCTTACAGTGATATAATTTTGGAGGTGGGGAAGGTCAGGATGTATGCATAGTATAATGCCTTTTATTTCCTGACCAGCATTTTTTCCTCTTCTTCCTTAGTCAATGTGCCTCACTTTTTTTTTTTAATAAATTTTCCTCTACTACAAATATTCTACTTTTGGGGTGAGATTAGCTCCTATATAAGCTATTGGGATGCACCTCCTACAAGTATAACATTTTGGGGAGGAATTACCTTCTACTTGAGTTTCAAGAGTGAGACCCCACTGCCTAAAATAATCAATACATCACTTTGTGTGCTAACAGTGGTTGATACAGAAGTGGACATGTGGACTAGACATGTGCCATACATGGGGGTATTTGGAATTTTGTTTGGGGTAATGGAGGATATAAGGCTTCGGACTCCAGCAGTGAGTCTGGGTTTACAGAAGGCCATGCTGGAGAGCAAGGATTGGATGTTGGGAGCTCTGGTTTTGATTGCTAAAGTCATACTCACTGTCTGTGTACTGGAATTTTAAGTTAATGAGCCAAAAATTCCTTTTTAAATTCAACTTGAGTTGGGCTCTCTTGATGTTTGAAATGAAAAATTCTGAAAAATTCACAAAGGAATTGATAGGAAAATATCATCCTCTGCTATTATCATCCTAGGCTCCAGATTTTTGAAATGCTGAAAAATTACATTTCATAATTGACTGAAAAGTTACTTGAGTCATCAGTTTTCAGTCAGAAAATAGAAATAACTAGGAATTTCAAACAGAGGCAACTATTTTAGTTGTTGGTTGCAAACTGATGAAAGGGTTAAAGGGAAATAAAAAGGGGCAAGACAGGTTATACTGATATTAAAATGTGCAGAATGCTTCTACTCTACTTGGATTTGAGGAATAAAAGGGAAAATAGCATCACCAGAGACACAGTCACTGGGCAGTTGGATTGTCTTGATTACCGGAAGCCTGGAGAATACACTTCCTCTGATATGGTGGGAGCTCTGAATTTCACCCTGCCTGCTAGAGGCAGAGAATGTTTCCAATTAGATCATATTTGTTTTGCAAACTATTAATCTCCAAGATTAAGTATGACTTTCTGGAGAAGATTTTTCAAAAGAAGATTTAAAAAATATATATTTCCTAACACCGCATCCATGGCAACTGTTCAAGAACACATTTTAGTTGCCCTTTTCTGTTATTAGGGGTGCACAGCGGATAGACAAATACTTTCCTAAAGGAACAGTCACTGGGAAACCAAACCAAACTAAACAAACAAAAAGAAAACACCTGAGAAAGAGCTGAGATGTATTTGGATTCAGATATATTGCATAATGATGCTATTTGGTATAATTTTTCTGAGCTTGCCTTTGAAAAGGCTATTTTGACAGAGAAATTAAGTCATCATTTACCACAGAGTGATCCAAAGAAAAATGAACACTGCATTTCTCTGAAAATGCAGGTTGTTGCAGGAGAGGCTGACGGAATCAGTGAATCACTTCCCTAATACATTTTTGCCACCTCAGCAGAGACCATTAACCTAATGGATTATGTTTTGTAGTAGATGCATTTTTTTGTCTGTGTACTAACGTAACATATGGAACCTTCCCATTTTAATAGTCACTTAACCTTCACTGTGTAAAAGGCTTAAGTGGATTTAAACATTTGTTTTTAAAATCCATACTATCTGTCTGAGACACTAAGTAGCTGGAAGCTTCACTTGGCTCCCTGATACAAGCAGCAGCCATTGTTGGCCGGTATGATAATATTGGAAACTCCTTCGCTTTAGATCTGGAGCACTTTTGTTTTTGGAAAATTTGGGAAGTAGAAAAGTTTGCCCACAGAGTCTTATCAAGATTTTCTCATTCATTCTCCATCTTTCAGCCCCACCTACTGCATCCTTAGAAGAAGGTTACATAAAGGGATTTATAGCTATATTAAAGACTTGGGCTACTTATAAAAACTATTCATATTTTTTTAAATGACAATACTTTTTAACAAATAAATAAATTATTAATATTAACATTTTATGTAGCACACAAATTATTTTGGAAAAAAAAAACCAGGTCATTCATTCATTAGTCAAAAAACATTTATCAAACACCTATGTCACACCAGACATTTTTCCCCCCCTGGAGTTTGGGGTGATAAAGATAAAGAAATGAAGATTCTTCACATCCCAGAATTCACAAGCCAGTAAAGAAAATCTATAATTAATAAATAAATAATACAATAAGTAATTATACAGTGATAATCTCTATGATAGGGGAAAGTATAGGGAGAGGATAAAGTATAGGGAACACAAAGCATTCTAAAACACAAGCCTTGTTCAGAATGAATCTAGATAGAAGCCTATGCTGAATTGTAACTGATAAGAAAAGTCGGTAATAGTGAATAATGCCAGGGAGTAATTGAGTGTGAGCTCAGAGGTAATCAAAATCAGATTTCATATGCAGATAGGAATATTACTGGGCTCCCTCTAAGCCTTATTACATAACTGTGGCTATGAGTAGAGAACTCAGTCTGGGATGGTGGGTGCACAAGCAAAGCAGGAAGAGCCTAAGCCTGTCTTACAGAAAGCCACCAAGACCTCTGCCAGGACAGCAGGTTTTATGGAAAATGCTGATCCCAAATCCAACTCAGCACCGTGAATGTTTGTTAAGAGTTGACCCCAGTCTAGAGACAAGAGAGCAGGTAGGATAGTTATGGGGGTAGAGAGTGCACCAGATGCCCAACATCAAATCACATAGATGACTGCGTGCGTAAGACCTACCCACCCCAGAGGGACTTAGATCTACCCAGCGGGATTTTTCATAAGGATGCACCATGTGTCTTTCCTTAATTCACACGCTTTTTGCTTTGACAAATGCGTGCTCACTGGCAAGGCTCTCAAAGAGCATGAAGCAGGTCACAGTCAGCCCAGAATCCTGCAAAAAGCAGTATCGAAATCATTAGCCAGCTTGACGAGGCCCAGTTCTGCCAAGAGAAAGCTTCAGTCAGACTTCCTAATAAATGCTGAAGTTCAGTTTCAGTCAGCACGTCCACCAGAAACCTGGTGTTTTAGGAACCCTTACTTAGCAAAAAGTCTGTGATTTGACCAGAATTTTGACTGTCTGTTTGACTCAAAGAAGTTGTTAATTTCTCATTAACGGTGGGATTTTAACAAAGAAAAATAGGAAAATTGAGCAAAGGGAGTGAAGCACAATGATTTCCAATCATTTTCTCATTTGTTTCAGTACCACCATTTCAAAGAAAATGAATCAATTAATCGAGTGAAGATGTTTATTTTTAAATATACTTTCCAGGCTTATAAGACTATATGATATTTTCTGAATGGATCATGTATCATTATCATACAAATGAAAATGTATCATTTTCAAGACTCCATGCTTTTTTATTCCCTTCCCGGAGTCCCTTGTCTCATACCTATTTTTTGGAAACATACTCATCTTCAGTGCTCAACTGAAGTGTCCCTGATCCATTGGTTCTTCCCTAAGACTGCTTCAGGAAGAATTTAATGCATCAGGATGCCTGGGTGGTTCAGTGGGTTAAGCCTCTGCTTTGGCTCAGGTCATGATCTCAGGGTCCTGGATCAAGCCCCGCATTAGGGCTCTCTGCTCAGCAGGGAGCCTGCTTTTCTCTCTCTCTCTGCCTGACTCTCTGCTTACTTGTGATCTCTCTCTCTATCAAATAAATAAATAAAATCTTAAAAAAAAAAAGAATTAGATACACCATAACATATTTGCCAATAAATTTCTTATACCACTCATTTTTATTCTTCTTGTTATTTTGATTAGCTCTCTCCATGTCTTTTTCCTAATCTAGCTGAAGCAACTTTAGTAATAGTTTACATTTATTGAATCCTAACCAGATGCAATCATTTAATCCTTAAAAGACTCCTACATGGTGGATACTATTGTTAGCCCCTTTTTACAGATAAAGAAACTAAGATACAACAGGGCCTTTCTAAAGGTGAATCTGGCAAGTTGCCGAGCAGCCTTCTAAACCCAGAAAATCTGACTATAGAAACTTTCTTAACCACTAATCTCTAAATGGCAGATTTCATATATATGAAAACTTTATATAAGTACACAGAAATGGAAGGCCACATTTTAAGGGGTAGAAAAGTAAAAGAGGACAATCCATTTACAGCGAAATATAATCAAGTGTTTCCTCTTATGTTATCAAAATGTACCAGCATGGTTAACTTGGCATCTATATAAATAAATGATTCTTAGACACAGAACATGCTTTGTGGTGATTTTTCTTCTTTAACTTGTATTTTGTCACTTTCCTTGGAATTTGGTCACAAACATATTTTAAAAACAGGCTTGAAGCAAGGGATTAAACTTTCTGAAAATTAATTGCTTTTTTTAAGATTTTATTTATTTATTTATTTATTTATTTATTTGAATGAGAGAGAGAACACACAAAAGGCAGGAGAAGAAAGCAGAGGGAGAGAGAATCTCAAGCAGACTCTGGGCTGAGTGTAGAGCTCCAGACCCTGACATCATGGCCTGAGCTGAAATAAAGAGTCTGACCCTTAAACAACTGAACCACCCACGTGCCCCTGAAAATTAATATCTTGATCAAAATGTTTTTGAGGACTTACATTAAATTCTAGGCAATTTTTTATAAGGAAAAATCCCAACATTTGTGTCCTAAGACTTCATATCTGAGATTTTCTTTTCACTATCTCCTTGTTGATGTGAAGGAAGTTAATATTCAGTTATTTTTAGTTGCACTGCTTTAATTTTTAATATATTAATTTTGCAGTGTAGCTTTTTACTGGATTTATGTGTGCTGTTTCTGAGGAATTAATTTATTCTATTTTACTCCTTTTTTAATTTGTGCTCCTGGAAGAAACAAGACTTAAAAGTGCTAGATATTTTACAAGACATTTAAAGTGAATATGAATGTTAGTACTAAAAATTAGGTGAGATTAAAGACTCAAAAATCTGTTTAATTCTATAGCAGAAGCATCTGCTTTCCTTTGAAAGAAAGAAAATGTTTCTAAGTAAGAACTACTTGCCAAATAATGATGTCACCTTTGGTTATTGCTGAGTGTTCTACTTCCTACTTTGTTTTATCTTGATGTTGAGTAATGTTTTTTCCATGACATTAAGATTGTCATGTTCACAAGTATGTTTAGCAAGTATCTTTAAGAAATACACTTGCAAGAATGGATTACATTAACTCAAAAGTTACTTCTCTTTCCAAAGTTTTCCACTGTTGTTAGAGTTGTTGTAATAAAAAATAATAGCAGTGGGCAAAGTACCTCCACTTCTGATCAGAATAATTGAAAGGAAATATATATATATCATGAAATATAATGACAAATATATATCGTACATAGTATACATATATATTTTTATGTAATATTAATATATATTATTATTTACTATTAGTGGTGTTATAGATCCATTTATTTGTGGAAGAGAGAAATATGGAAAAAGATATTTAAAGATAATGTACAAATATCTAGAGACTATTAGTTAGATATAGGATAAGAAACATATTGATTGAAATGAAGATTAAAAGGAAATGATATCGGGGTGCCTGGGTGGGCTCAGGGGTTAAAACCTCTGCCTTCAGCTCAGGTCGTGATCCCAGGGTCCTGTGATCGAGCCCTGCATTGGGCTCTCTGCTCAGCAGGGAGCCTGCTTCCTTCTCTCACTCTGCCTGCCTCTCTGTCTACTTGTGATCTTGTCAAATAAATAAATATAACCTTAAAAAAAAAAAAAAAAGAACTGATATCGAACAGAGACATATCAGGTAAGTATAATCTTCATTCCAGAATTCTGATACTAAGTTAAACTCTGTATGTTTATTTACTTCTTATTTTTCATTTTTATTGTTGAATCATAGTAACTGCCATGTATTGATTATTATTATTTTCTCTTTTTTCAAGTTTTTATTTAAATTCCAATTAGTTAACATAGAGTGCAATATTGGTTTCAGAGTAGAATTTAGGGATTCATCACTTCCATATAATACCCAGATCATCACAACAGGTGCCCTCCTTAATTCCCGTTAAAGTCTGTATGTTGCAGTTAATGTTGAACAAGACACAAGTAAGAAAGTGCTTTTATAGGAAGATATGAATGAGTATGAGTTTTCTCACTAGCATTGCTTATAGGAAAGGAGTATATAACAAGTTAGAGAAAAGCAGATTATTAATGTTATTAAAAATTGAAATAAGCAATTCAAGACATGAAGTGATAATTGCAGAGTTTGTATTTCAAGTTAAATTTCTACATTGTCTGTGGTATTTTAAGTATAGAATCTATTCTGTTTTCAGAACAATTAAAAATGTTCTGTGACACCAGTAAGTTTTCTTGTTCCCCAAATTTAAAGGTTTCATTGTGTGTTACTAATACCTCTATTCTCTTATTCCTCATGGTGAATCCCGTATTTTTACTTTGATATAAAATATATTCTGTTAAATATTAAACTTTGGTTGGTTCCTCTTGAAAGTGTTGCTTACTTTTTCTTCTATGACACAAAATTGACCAGCAATATCCTGTGAAATAGTCACTCCGTGAACAGTTACCCGAATGGCAATTCTGAACCATTGACACTTATATTCATTCATTTTTTTTTCTAGACCTCCTACACAAGAAAGTCATACTTTTTCCTCAGAATTGGCAATTTTTCCTCAAGTCTACTGGTCTCAGAGGCACTGACCACATGAAACATGAATCAATCCCACTAGACCCTCTCTGGTTTCTTGATGTCCATTCAATTCACATTTTTCTAAATGCAGTTGGTACAACATGTCAGACTTAATTTAACACTCTATTTCCTGGAGTAATGGATCATTAAGAGACACATACAAACACACAGACACACACAGACACACACACACACACACACACACACACACAGACACACACACACACATAGACACACACACATTAATACACAAAAATCTCTTTTATCCTGACAGCCTGCATAGGTGTATCTTGGAGGTTCTACATCATTTCTTCCTGCCTTTGTTAATGGAATTGTTAGTAAATGCTATAGGTGTTAATATCTCTCTGTGCACTTTACAACCATGTAGTAAGCTTTCAAAGTCACAATTATTTTTCACATTTCAATTGCATATACCTGTCATTCGTAACACCAAGAATAAGGATCTGTTTTCTATTAGAACAGATGACCCAAAATATCAGAAATGTCCAGAACAGGCAGATAACAGTGGGAAAAAGAAGGAATTAAATCTGAGAGTGGGCACATCAAAGTATTAACTTTAAATACGAAAAAAATAACAAAGGGCACCTGAGTGGCTCAGTGGGTTAAAGCCTCTGCCTTCAGCTCAGGTCATGATCCCAGCATCCTGGGATCGAGCCCCGCATCAGGTTCTCTGCTCAGCGGGGAACCTGCTTCCCTTCCTCTCTCTCTGCCTGCCTCTCTGCCTACCTGTGATTTGTCTGTCAAATAAAAAAATCTTAAAAAAAAAAAAAGAAAAATTAACAAGAGACTACTTTACAATGCAGAGATAAGTTTGAGTTGTCTCGTGACAGTACATACTGACTCACAGAAGCACGTTGGAATCCATGCTTTTGCAAATTACTCCTGAATCAAACTGGTTTACCCCTAACAATTGCAATGGTCATATATTATCACAATGTATTTTTATTTCTCTATCTTAGATAATTTATATGGATGATTATAATTAGTCTCCAAATGTTAACCCAAATGATAAACATTTCTTATCCTATGTAATACCTTGTTCTCAATTTGCAAGATACTCAGCATTTGAAATGTAGAACCTTTTCTTTTCTATTTGTTGTTCATTTCTTCTATGTGCTTGCTTGTTCTTTCTTATCCTTCTATCCTTTATTCTACACCCCCACTCAACATAGGCAACAATATTAAGGTGCTTAATTGTGTTTATTATCTTGAGCTTTCTTTTCAAATGATCATTTTGTCCTTAGACACTGAAGATGCTCAAACAGGATTATGTGACATAATTTAGTTTTTTTTGTTTGTTTGTTTTGTTTTTTTTAAGTAATCAGGGGACGCCTGGGTGGCTCAGTGGGTTAAAGCCTCTGGTTCCGCTCAAGTCATGATCCCAGGGTCCTGGGATCGAGCCCCACATCGGACTCTCTGCTCAGCAGGGAGCCTGCTTCCCCCGCCCCCCCTCTCTGCCTGCTTGTAATCTCTGCCTGTCAAATAAAATAAATAAAATCTTTTTTAAAATTTTTTAAAAAAAAGGAATCAGTACATTTCTAAAATTGTTTATATTCCTAGATTTACCTCCAATGTGTTGCTTCCAATTGCCTCATGAAGAACTGCCACTACATTCTACCCATTTATTCTCCCCATCTCCATAAACATCCTTCACTGAGCATCTGTTTACATATCTTTGTGAAAATCTTGCCAGGATGTGTGATCAGGAGCAAGTTATAAATATTTTATATTTAGTTAGGTAATTCAAGACTGTTTTCCATCAAGGTCTCACCAGTATAACTTTCCACAGCAGAGAATGAGGATTTACATTTACCCAACACTTGGTATTAGACAGCTTTCTAATAGGAATAAAGTGATATGTCTTTATTGCTTTAATTTGCATTTCCCTAATAAGTATTATTTTGAGCATCACATCTTCTAATTGTCATTTTGTTTGTTTTTCTCTGCTGGAAAGGTTTTGATGTGCCTCTGTTTATTTTTGTTTTTGGATTGCAGGTTTTTTTCTTGTTGATTTTCAGATTTATTTCTACAGTTCTTCCTTACTGGATTGTGTTTTGAACATTTTGCTTAGAAGTTATTTTTTGGTTTTGATCGTAGTAATTTTCCAACATTTCTTCTACTGAACACTTATTCTAGATTTAAATCTTTAGGCCATCTAGATTTTCCATTTTAGTGTGGTCTTAGGTAGGGGTCCAGTTTTATATTCATCTAGTTAGTGAGATAATTTTTCTATACCAAACAATCTTTCATTTTCTCATTGATTTGTGGGGTACACTATTCATAGTAGATCTGTATGCATGTCTGCCTGTGAGCTCTTCATCTTGGTTTATTGGTTCATTAGGGTGATTTTTGCACCAATGTTTTTTGAATCAGTCAGAGCAGGCTATATTATGCTGTGGTAATAACTCGAATTAAACACGGCTTAGAACTTAGAACAACAGAAGTTTATTTCTCACTCCTGCTACAGATAATTGCAGGTCCACAAGGCGCTCCAGTTATCTTAGTCTCTCAGGAGCACAGGCTGTTGGAGCAAAGTGCAACTGTGCATTGCTGTTCAGTGGCTATAGGGAAGGAAGGACTAAAGTGTTTTATGTTGACAATTAAAAAAATGCTCCAGTGCAAAAGCAAAATACCTTTGGCTTACCATCCAAAACAAGGGTCCAGAACATAACATTGTACCATGTGATCACATAATGGAGACCCAGACATGTTCAGTGAACAGTATTAGTGACTGCTATGGCTTAGTAATAATTTTTGAATTTTTGAATATCATATTCTCTTATTTACAGACTTAATAAACCTTCCTCTCCAAACACAGAGCTACTTAGTCCAGTTTTCACTAATCTCTTAATGGGATCACTTAATAACCCCCAACATCTCCAAATTGCACTCCAATTTGGCTTTCCTGCTTACAGGGTTACTTTTAACCACCTCTGTCTCCAATTCCAATTTATCACTTCCACTGCTATTAATGTACTTATCCTAAATTCAATACTGGTGTTTTTAACAACAAACTCAAAGTTGATCACTTTCTCTCATTGCTGCTGGGAGTGGCATGATATAAAAGGCCTTTCTTCTACTTGCTCTGCTTTCTCAAACTATTCTACAACCACACTGTAGTCCTTGTGTTTACCCAAATGTACAAGATCATTTTATGTCTTATTGCCTAATGTTCAGTAGGTTTTTCCCCTTCATTTTCTTATCTCGTTTGCTATTTCATACACTAATACTTTAATCATATTTTTTTTGGTCGAAGCAATCACAATGTCTTTTACCTTTATTAGCATATACAAACCTAATGTAAGTATCTTGAAGAAATATGTTACATAAGAATTCCCTTTATATGACCTCTGTTTAAAATGCACTTAGCATTCAACAAATATTTCATTAAATTCAAGAGCGCATGAAGAATGAGCAGGTAAAATATATTAATGCACCTCATTTATGAATTCCTAGAAGATTCGCTTCTGGGGTTTTAGAACTTCCAGGACTTAACCAGAGTTATTCTAAGCCCCACTGAAACTTTAGGAAATGTTGAGAGGTTTTTGCCCTGACTGTGTAGAAGAAAAGATTTTAGCAAAGACTTGGTGGAAAGGGTCACTGGCTCAGTTCAATGGTTAGAACTTCTCAGTTAGGTATCAAGTATCAGCAGTTCTTCCTATAAATCACTTGAAAGTTCATATATAGAAATTCAGAAATTCCACATCTAGCATAAATACACATAAAAATAGTATGATATACATACACACAAACACACATTATATTTCACATAATATAGTTAGAAAATAAACTTTCCTAATGATGTGTTTATAATGAATTTAATTAGATGACCCTAAAGCCAGGTGTTCTAACAGTGCTGAAGATATTTTACATTTAGGAAAATACATTATAAATAAACTTAAATATAGCTTCTTCCAAAGGATACAAGATCCCAAGGAGCCATTGATTTGCACATTGCTTAGCAACATAATCATAACATTTCTAAAATTTAGAAACTGAGGATGCAAAAAATACAACCCTATAGTTTTTTCCATGTCCTGTTCTGTAGTATGGAGACAATTTTTTCTATTGTATGCATTGAACAACTTAAGAAAATACAGTCCAAGCAACCCATTTGCATGTAGTTTTGTTAAAAGGCATACTTTTGAATATTTTTGAGAGTTTTGTGAATTCTATATCTCTTATTAGATTTGCTATAACCCCATGTGGGAGGAATGGATAAAATATGGGAAGACAGAATTAGAATTTAAAGTGACTTGGATGTACTTGAGAAATGGTTAGTAGTAATGCTTTATGTTACCTTCATTCTCCCATGTAGTGCTTGATCTGACTGCTAAAAAAAGAACAAAGAAAATTCATTTAAATTTGAGCAAGAGTAATTTGGATCAAGCACAAGAAAAGTCTTTTTGGCTCAAAGAGAAGTTAGACATGAAAGTGGATTACTGATGAAAGCGGCATTTTTCCATTCACTGAGTTAAATATGGATAAACCATGATTTGGACCAAAAAGTTAAGATATAATAATAGAGTAAAATCAATGGACAAACTCTAAATGACTATTTCTTCTTTTGCCTGCTTTATATATTAATGTTTTCTAAGTAGTACATAAAATAATTAACTTTAGGCAAATAGGTAAATACATATTATGTATGCATGCAATGATTATTTTAATAAATTTTATTGTAAACTAGAAATCTTTGGAGAAGTGGTTTAGGTGAAATCTCTACATGACCTATATGATAGTGACAAAACAAACAGTCAGGTTTCTCTCCCGGGAAGTTTGGATGTAAAACATAGAATCAGATGTTTCAGGGGCAAAAGTTGACATAAACACAGACTATCAGCAGTCTTTTGAAGGTGACACTGCATAGTAAAGAATTTGGCCTTGTCCAAGGAGAGGTTGACCTTTTGTCCTTTCTAAGAGGTAAACTATGTTACATAAGAGGGAAGTACTTTTGTTTCAGTTGGAGACTGACCACACCCAATGGTCATAGAATGAGGGCTGGCCATGCCAGCAAGACCAACTGTGATTTGGGGTTGGAACTCTGGTTCACGCACTAATCAGTGAGCCTGGAGACTGAGTTCAACCACGTGGGTAATCCATTAACCCATTATGTGTATGTGATCAATCTCCAATAAAAACTCTGAACATTGAGACTCAGGTGAACTTTCCTGGTTGGCAATACTCTGTGTACATTGTCACTTACTGGTCTGGGATGGTAATGCTTCCTGGGGACAACACAAGCTTCAGACTTGGACACTTCCAGATTCTGCCTCTCCCTGTGACTAATTTTTATTTGTATATTTTCCCTGTCATAAACCATACCCATGGCTATAATGCCCTTGAATGAGTTTTGTAAGTTTTTCTAGTGAATCAGTGCAACCTTGGGTAGTTTCGGGAAACCCCCAAATTTATACTTGATGTTAGAAATGAAAGCAGTTTTAGTATGTTGCCCTCCAACTGCATTTTGACTAGCTCTGGGTGGACAAAGTGATGAGCTTTATGAGGGATAGATGAAGTATAGATTTGGAGGAGAAAAAATTTGCCCTTTAATCAGTTCATAACTGTAAGGGATTCAAAGTTCTAGCAGCTTCCATTTATTATGGGGTAATGTCATTTTTGCAACTTTTCTACCTGAAAACAAAACAAAATAAAATTCTTCATCACCATTATTAGTATTGTTAATGTAGCTTAGGATGTAGGAGAAAATTAATTAATATAAAACAAGTTGCTCCAATTTCCCCTCCTATAGATGGTTATGAAATTGAAGTTGGATTACTCAGTAAAAGGGCTCTAGCACTTCCCACAGAAGTACAGTATGATAGTACTATAAATAAATAAGCCCAGCAAACATTGTGTGTCATTTTAAATGGTGGACTACACAAAGTACTAAGCACTCTGTTGTTTCACACAGACTATGAATTTATCATTTAAATAACTATAAGATCGAAGCCATTATTATTATTCCCCCTTAGAGAGGATAAAATTGAGGGGGGAAAAAAGTTAATTTACCTGTTTATTGATCCAGCATGCCATACTGAAAACTAATAAGCACTTAACACATTTTTGGGTGGTGTTAGAGGGAAGTGAAACATCATTACTCCTGTAAATTAACCATAGAATAAAAAGTGAACATTGAACACATTCTTGAGTAGAGAAAAGAACTGAAGGACTGGTATAAAGATATGTCACACTGGAGTGTCCTGGTGCCTAAGGACCATGGTACTCACCAGTGACAATAACACAGAACCTGCAAAAGAAATCAGAAGTGCTCAAGAACCAAAATTCTTCTCTTTTCTGAAAATTTTCTTTTATAAACTTACCTTTCAAATGTATTTATCCTTAAACATGCAGTTGCATATGTTGCTATAGATGTTTTAATATATTTTTATTTCTCCTGTATGTATTCTGAATGGAACTTTATTTCATCATTTAAAGAAACCAGGACAAATGAGAAATAAAATGAAGAAAAATAGTATAAAGAAAATGATGATGTTAATGCAATAAATCATGCTTTTGAGGCCTTTCCTATGGAAGCATTAAGTTTGCCAGATGTTATCTGTAAGTGTCTCTGTGTATGCTCCTGTAACAAGATAATATGGTAAATTTGGGATTCTACATATCAACTTCATTTATAAGCTTGACAAAGAAAATACAAAGATATAACTAAAAAGCATATAATCATAAAAAATAATGCTGGAGAGATTTCCAGGATTTAAGATATTCATGAGTATCCCATTGTACAAAGTTGTGGCTGGAAGCAGCTTCATCCACCTTTGTGTCTAATTGTTAATGTATGAGGAATTTTCACAGTGAAGCTTGTCAGCACTGGATCAAGGTAAAGGTCCAGTTTCTCCACGTGTTCCTTTTTCTTCCACTGACTTGATATAGAAAAGCCTGATAATCTTGGAAGTCACGTATTCTTAAGATGGAGGGATTCTAGATCTCTGAAGATCTCTTTAGATCACTTGGATTAGAACCGGTCAGGAATATTTGGTTGGCAATTAATGTGGACAAAAAACAAACTTCTATTATGTTCAAATAATTATATATTATAAGGTAGCATAATCCTAGTTAATATGACTTTTTAAAGACATTTCTCAACATGAAGTTTGTAGAACATTATTTCATTAACACATTTATTCAATCACTCATTTACTTATTTTAAAATTTGTATTTTTAAATGCCTTATTACTATCTAGGAAGATGAGGCAACCAGTAAATAGGATTATTTAAGATAGATTTAAGTGTATAGAAAGAGAATATCAAGAATATATGAAGAAGTAATTTTTTTAAGTATAAATAGTATTGGGGGTTTACATCACATTAACTGGTCTCATAAAACCTCTGTGGGAATTGGAATAAGAACTGGGGATCAAGGAAGAGTCAACCAGAAATATACTAGTCAAGACTTTTCCAGGAAATTAATGTGTGATATAGCCCCATGGGATTATAAATTTGAAGTACTTGAGAAATAAGAAGAGGATTGACATGCAAACAAGCAGAACTTGGTAAAAAGCAAAACTGAAAAGGTGGGTAAAGATTAAATAGTAAAGGGCCTTATCCATCAAGAAAGGGACCTTGAGTTTTCTACAGATGCAATAGAATACCATTGGAAGAGAGTTATAACACCCAATTTGTTTTTTTGTTTTGTTTTGTTTTTTAAAAGTATCTCAGTTGCTGTTGGAAAATGGATTGTATGTTCCAAAAAGTGAAAGGAATGGAACCAGTTAGGAAGCCATCATGGTGTAAGAAGAGATACTTGACTGGGGAACTGCCGGGGAAGAAGGGAATTGAGTGCACTTTTTTTGTGCATTGAATTGGGCAATAACTGAATGTATTTTGCAGTTAAAAACTCTTATGTAGCTTCTTAAGAATTGAAATTGTTAGGGGCTCTGGAAAGGGGTGAACCAAAATGACCCCTTTTCCATGGCTTGAGAATCCAGGAAGTGAGTTATTGTATTTATTAATATGAAGAAACTAGTGTAGAAAGAGATTGGGGAAAGCAATGTTTTATAATAGAATTGGGGACATGGTAAATTTGAGCTATCCACTGGACATTGAAGTAGGGTTCTTGCATAGTCACTAAATATACTCATAACAAAATCTAGCTTAGCAAAAGGTAAATAGATATTCCTTCAATAATCGATCTTACTATAGCATAAGGTACATGGAGATATTGCTCATCTTAATAGTTATTATTTCCAGGACCTGGGCTGGCACATAGATGATACTAACTCATGACTTGCAGGGTAAATGAATATTAAATAAAGGGAACAATGTTATTCTTCATTTATTAAGGTCACACACACACACACACACACACACGCCTTGCCTCAGTAGTCAACATGATGCAGTGATGCACTGCAGAAGGCTTAGATTCATATTTCAGTTTTGCCACTCACTAGGTAAGTGGACTTAGGAAGTTATAAAATACACAGTTTCTACATTTTTAATATAGAAATGAAAATACTGCCTTTGGTTCCACTTCCACAATGGTGACAGGAGCTCTATGGAAAGCTGATGAAAATTGTAAGAACAAAAACAAAAAATTATCTTCTCTGGAAATTTCCCTGTGTGCATAGAGCAAATTAAAAAACATTTATTCAAGAAAATCTACTCAACCTCAATAAAAATGGCAAAAATTTTGTGGCTTCGAGTCAAAGCTCATTCCCTCTTCTTCTAGTCTCAATGCAGCTTGATGGAAGCTCAACTCTGGGAGGGTATAGTTGAGAAATAGGGCTCCCTCTCCCCTCAGCTCCCAATCAGGTGTTAGGGAGGGGCAAGTCACAGCATTTCTTACTTCCTCCAAGTTGAAGATCGTAAATTCCTGGTGAATGTGGTCAAAAGGCCACAGGGACTCCCTTCCTTCACACGTAACACCCCCTGCCTCCATAGGATGGAGGCTACACTCCATCCTATGCAAGAGAAGAATTCTGAGGCCTTGATAGCCTTCATTCCAATTTACTCATAGGACAGAGGCTCCACTGTAGAAGAGACAAGCTACTGCCTCATTCAGTGTCCAGAGTAGTGACTCACTGTGTAATAATCCATAAGAACACATATGTCTGAAGTTTTCCCCAAGGAACTGATTTTGTTATTTTAGAGTATGTGGAAGTACAAAGCTAATGGTGCTCTAGGAAAACAACACTTACTTGTAAATAAATAAAACCTCAGGTCAGGTATTTAAACAGGGAAATAGGAAATGAGATAGCCTGCTAGGGTCAGAACAAATCTCAGACTGGCCTCAAAAATTACCCCTTCCTGAAGTAAACGGAAGCAGATTGTTGATAAATATGTGTACAGGGCATTGCTGAAAATAATAGCCAGCCATTAGTTAATGGGGTCTAACTTGTAGGTGTAATATGAAATGAAGCAGACAACTTAACAGAGAAATTATGAAAAGAGAGTGAAAGACAACCCTACTAATACTGTTCTCTCAGGAGACGTGCCTGAAGATCCACTCTCTGAAAAGTGACATGAAGGCTGTAGGTTATGTGAGAAATAAATTTTACTGAAAGCTTAACTAAATAACAAAACAAATACAGGTAGACAACAAATACAAGCTCCCTGGAGGGGTGGGAGGCAAACAGGATGCAGAACTGCTACCATATATTATCTAAATTGTCCAGTTTTTGGCAAAAAAATTATGAGACAGGCAGAGAGACAGGAAATTGTGACCCACATACAGGAAAACAAGCTAGCAACAAAAACTGCTTATGAGAGGGACTAAATGTCAGATTTAACAAAAAAAGACTTCCAAATAGCCGTTACAAGCCATGATAAATGTTCAGAGAACTAATGGCTATGGTGCTGAAAGAAATAAAGGAATGATGCGGATAGAGCAAGAGTGTGTTATGCTATGCAAAACAAATCATTCAGAGAAAGACAAATACCATATGATTTCACTCATGTGGAATTTAAGAAATAAAACAAATGAACATAAAAGGAAGAAAAATTAAAAAGGGAGGGAGGTAAACCATAAGAGACTCTTTTTTTTAAATTTCATTTTTTTATTTGACACACACACACACACACACAGATAGCACAAGCAGGGGGAGTGGGAGACAGAGAAGCAGGCTCCCCGCTGAGCAGGGAGCCCAACGCGGGACTCGATTCCAGGACCCCGGGATCATGACCTGAGCCGAAGGCAGACCCAAGCACCCCCATAAGAGAATCTTAATATAAAGAACAAACTGATGTTTGCTGGAGGTGGGGTGGATGGAGATGGTCTAATGGGTGATTTGAAAAGCACAATAGAATTGAAAAGCACAATAATGGGAAATGTAAAGTGAAACTGAACAGTATATTTGAACTGTTAGAAGACTCAGTAAACCTAGAGATAGATTGATAGAGATTGCGCAATCTAAAGAAAAGAAGGAAAATAGAATGAAGAAAAATTAAAAGAGCCTGAGAAGTGGAGGAAGCTACCCTTGACATTTTTTATAATATTGAGCTCCATTAAAAAGAGATAACAAATTAATTCTTATATGTCAAGTTTATCACCTCATTATTTAGTTTCAGGATGTCTCAAACTTTACATAAATGAGGAAAGAGTATTTCTGCAATATATCAGCAAATACTTTTGGACTTTTACTGTTTCAGTACGCATTAAGGGATACAAAGATAGAAAGCACAACATTTGTCTTAAAATTACTTATATTGCTTTCAAGGAGACAAATGAGACACAAATGGGAGAATCAGGTAGTGATAAAATAGTCTAACATTAAAAGCTCACATGTGCAGTACAGACATTAATGTAATAAAAATTTCAAGAAGAAATTTTTATTGAGGAAAAGTTAGAATGCTTCCTACGATGGGGATTTTTCAAAAGGCTTTGAAGATTGGATGTGATTGGAGATATGAGAAAAGCGGAGGAGCCCATGTAGTCTACAAAGTATCAGTGATTTGTACACCTGGATGGCGAACTTGGTACTTTCCTCCCAAAAGTCTGAAATCCATGAGGCAGTGTGTCAATAGAGACATGACGGATATGTCTGTGTCTTTGAGAGGGTAACTGATATTCCGCGTGACTTATTATAAATTCTGGGAGAATGACATGGAAGTAAACTTGCTCTGAATACTGCAGAAAATTCTTAAATCAATTTGTTAGATTTATTTTCATTAAAATTCTTTTCATAAACCTACGTATACGTAGTCAAATCATAATCTGTGGGCAGAGCATTCAAGCTCTTGGTTTCTTTTACTGAAGATAACTTCCCTAGTTTTCTGTAACATCACAATAGTTTGGGCACAGCTTAATCACACTAAACTTCAGCATTTAAAGCACTTTACATAATATAATTTTACTACAGCACAAATTAATGTTTAAAAGTCTTTTCCAACAAGTATATAAAACAAACAAGTCTGCAGCACCATTTAGAAGGAGCAGGAGTAATGTGACCATCAAGACTCATTTCTTTTAATGTTCTGGTTCTCCCCAAATAACGTCTACTTACTATTTGAATTACCTTGGTTGTTTTCCTGAGCTACTTGAACTAGTAAACTATTAAACAAATTTTCTTCTGTTCAAAAACAAACACTTCTTTCTAATTTCTGTTCTGCGGTTTCCAGATTTTTTAAATATTCCCCTTCTTTGGAATTGTCATAAACAATATATTAAGCTAATGATACTAATGATTTGTTCTCTCTTCTGCTTTTCAGAGCTGTGGCAGGCTAGTTAATCTTCAGTGCAATATGCAAATAGAGCTTCTGAATCTGGCATGCAAATGCATTGGAGAGGTAAGCATAAAAGTTAACTTCACTAACAAAATCAGTGCCTGCACGAGCTTTCATACTTGTGGGGTTAGTGTGTTGAATCTGTATTAGTTATATGCAAGAAATATTATTTAATTTAGACATTATTTATTTATTTATTTATTTATTTATTGTGTTTAAATGTTTGAGTCTAGGTCTCTAAAAAGACACATATTTACAAAGACCCATCAAAATGCTTCCAATAGTGATATCAGTAAATCTATGAGTTTTGCCTTAGTGAGGAGAACTGCATGAAAGAAAAAAATCTTCGATTAATATTTGCTCTTTATTTTCCTAACTTTCAAGGAAAATGATCCTTTTTAGCACCTCAGTTCCAGGTATTCAAATTATTATTAGTTCAACCTTTTTGGAAATCAAAATATATTTATTAATGAATTGGATCCCACAGGTACTAAAAGTAAAGGAGAAAACATTCCATGCAATAATAATTGTAATATTGTTTGATGTTTAAAGCTGTCAGACTATTTTAAAAGTCAATTTCACAGATAATAAGCACTTAAATTGTAGTTATTCTGCCACTGGAATGCAATTACATATAAAACTTAAATTTTTCTTTGATTTTACAGAGATAAAATTGGGTATGGCTTGAGCCTTCGATGACATGGTAACAAATGCAGCTAACAAAACCACTTTTATTGATTCACTTTTTATTTATTGATTGATTCACAAAAACCACTTTTATTGATACCTTTACATAGGATGGAATCCCTGGGAAGTAAAGTCTGAGGTCGAGATTAGTATGTAGGATGTTTATTACGGAGTGTTTTGGGGATCAACGCTGCGGAAGGAAGAAAGGAAGCTGAACTAGGCAGATGTTCAACTGTGAAATCTTTCCAATAAAGGCCTCCATTAATCCTCACAGGGACATTAGAAGTGGGAAATGGGATTCTTGTGTTAATGGCAAGAGATCTAGGTATTTCCCTCTCTGTTTATCAGTTATTAAATGAAGAATGCCAGAGAGGACCAACAGTGACAGTTGTCCTTTGGCAGGACTCCCAGCAAACAGGAAATATTTACTTCATCCTGGAGAAGGTTCTGGGAGGTATATGCTGTGTAGGGCTTATGCAATGACCAATTAGGGAATCATAATCCAGATCCCCAGTGTTCTGAGTAAGTCATACCAACTAAAATGGAGAATTATATACTTTTGAAAATCAACTTCTGTGTTATTGGGTCCAGGCATGGAGAGAGTATCTGAACAAGAAACACTTAATAACCAAGAAGCCAGAACTCCAAGGCATGGGGTATATTCTATTGGATTTACCAAGTCACAAATTTGGGCAGGATCTACAGGTGCACTCCACCCCTACCTTCTGGCCTAGAGAGGTTCCACCACCCCTGCACAGCATCTTAACCCAACCACTGATCCCTCCCAAACAGTAGACTCTGATACGTCAGACAGAGATGCTTGTACTATAATCTGGATCTGCTGCAGAGCTCATTCTTCCTTTGTATTTTATACATGTATCATAGTGATTCCTATAACCTAGTTCATGGGTATATTAGTGTGCTAGAACTGTCTAACTTAATACAACAGACTGGGTAACTTAAGCAATAGAAATTTACAGCCCAATAGTTACAGGGGCTAACAGTCCAAGATCAAGGCACCAGGAAGGTAAATTTCATTATGAGGTCCCTGGGCTTATAGGTGGCTACCCTCTCTCTGTGTGATCACTTCTTTGTACATATACAGGGAAAGAAAGTTTGAGTGGGCTTTCAAGTGTCTCCTCTTATAAGAACACTTTTCCTATCAAATCAGGATCCCATTGTATGGCCTCATTTAACCTTAATTTCCTTCTTATAAGGCCCTCTATCGAAATACAGGCATATTGCATATTAAGGTTTAAACACATGAATTTGGGAAGAAACACAATTTATATATTTTAAATATTTATTTTCATATTTTATATATTTGTAATTTATATTTTACCCATTACCTTCAGGCTGTGATCTCAGAATGTACTCTCCCAGACTCTGCTAACTGTATTTTCAAGGTCCTTTGCCATTCGTTGATGGTATATTCTTTTTACTCACTTTGATTGGGATGTTCTTCTTTGGCTCTTACCACCAGTTATTGGTCTAATAGCCACGGCTGGAAGAAATTCATGATGGAAGCACTTGTCTTCTCTAATAAGTTCATGAAAATGGGAATCCCAGCTTTTAACATGGAGAAGTGGGCCCATTTTTTGTGTTCAAATAATTCAGGAGGATTTGGAAATTAAAAATTAGGGGGAGGAGGTCAAACCAGAGATTCTTATGCACATTTCAAGGATGTACATTTTCCTAACCAGGGCTCTGAACTTAGTGTGGCAAACCTCCCTTGTTTGGGTATTTCACATCTTTAGAGTTGACTGTATAAGTGTCTTGTAAGAATGACAAAAGATAATTCAAGGATGGTTCCTAGAGGAATATGCTGAACAATATTATCATCTCTCAATATCCAGCTCACCTTCTCTATGTTGTTTCTTGGATTCACTCCTTCTGCAGGGGAAGGACATAACTTGTTCAAACCAATCAAGTGATACGCACTTCCTTTCCCTTGTTGATTTCTCCTGAAAAAGTAATTTCTTAGCACAAATTAGTACAAAATATTTCAAATCCACAAGGATTTATTCAAGAATAAGCATGCAATCCGATTTTGACCAATAAGATGTAAAGTCAGGCTAGTATAGGGATTTCTAGGAAAGGAGATTCTATGATTTTCTTAGAGAGTTTCCAGAAGTGACTCTCTTCTCTTTCTTTGGACATTGAAGTTTGTAGATATAAAATGCAAATTTTTCAGTTCCCACGCTCTTAGAAAAGACTGAATATTTTGCAGCTTGTAACAAGGAATGTCCCATCATTAGTTATAATTTATTAAGTTAATCAAAGACAATACTCCTCACTCACGATATTTCTGAAAACTAATCAAAGACAAACACCCACTTCCAGAACACTGGAAAATCAGGAAGAACCAAACTCCAGGAGACATATTCCCAAAGTCAAGTCTTAACTAATGGCCAACAAATAATCTCACCTCTGAAAATCCACCAATCTCTGAATTCAATGTTTCCTAAAACACTATATAGAATCAACTTTTCTCAGGAAGCATCTGCCTAAAAAGACAGTTCTTCCTTGCTTACTTGCATAATAATTTTATCTCAGATATTGAATGCCAGTCTCTACCTTCAGTGGGATCCAGGAAATGCTATAGCCATTTTGTGTCTATAAAGACTGAGAATTAGAGCAACTCACAGAGCTATTTAGAGCCAAGAGAAATAAGAAGAAATTGATTGAGCTGGAGCTACTGGAGTAAACTCATTTAGAAATATCTCCTTCCTTTGGATTTCCAGCTTTGTGAGCTGATAAATTTCTGTCATTATTTAAGCCAGTAAAGTAGTGTTTCCTGTTACTTGAATGCTGATAAAAGAAGTAATGTTTAGCTAATTCCTGAAAGATATATTGGAGCTAATATTTAAAACAGATGGGGAGGGTGTTAGAAACAGAAGGAACAGCAACTAGAAAGGTAAAGGAAGGAATGAAAATGACTGTGTTAGGGAACTTTAAGTATGATTACTCAATATAGTTGGAACTACAAATATATGTAGAGAACTGGGAGAAAAGAAATTATAAAAATTTGAAATAAAAATATAATTTAAGAAAAAGATAGCGCATTCAACAATTCTGTGTTCTCTCTGTCTCATACTAGATAGCCTCCTTTTAAATCTCCCTCATTTTTCCTCTGTCTCTCTCTCCCTCTTCAATTTTTTAAAAGATTTATTTGTTTATTTGAGAGAGAGAGGTGGGAGAGAGAGAGTGTGTGAGTTAGTGGATGGGCAGAGGGAGAGAATCTCAAGTAGACTCCCATGGAGCACAAAGCTCCACACGGGGTTCCATCTCATGACCCATGAGATTATGACCTGAGCCAAAAGCAAGAGTTGAATATATAATGGACTGAGCCACCCAGACACCCTCTTCCTCTTTGTTTCAACCTATTCTTCTCACCCATGAATTATTTTAAAGTCATATTATCTTTGTAATACAGTTTCACCTGACATAGAAATGAAAGAATGAAGACTTAAGCAAAACCGAAGACAATTCTGTTCCTTCTGTTCCTGTAATTTGAAGCTGTGGTTCTGAAATTCTACTCAGCCTAGATTGATTATTTGACTTTCATTAACATCAACTTGGAAGTTGAGGTTGTCAACTTTGGGAAGGAGGTGCTTTGTTAGACAATGTGTATGAAGAAGCCTTAAAATTACATTTGCAGAAGGAAATCAAAATAAAATTAAAATGAAGTATATTTGCAGAGAAATAAAGATGGGGGACCAATATGAAAGTAAGAGAGAAGGACAAATGCGATTTCTAATGGTGTTACAGGTTGAGTTCTAGTTCTTTGGGAAGTCTAGTTCAGCCCTACAGAAGGGAAACAATGTGGTTGATTAAAAACATCAGTTAAGAAGCAGAAATGGAATGACCACTCCTCCCAGATCTGACTGACTATGAGAGAAAGAGTCTGAAAGTGGGGAAAACATCATGGTACACCTATGTCTTCACTTGCTCTTTGTTAAGTCCCAGAAGTAGGATGTGTGTTATATTGCTTGTTCAAATAAAATATGAAACCAAGGAGCTTTTTGTCCCATTCACATTTTGGTTTCTGCTAGGAGACTTTCTCGAAGAATGACCCTACTGTGTCATTGATGGCTACATCAAAAACAAAAACAAAAACAAACAAACAAAAACAACAACAACAACAGAAAACAAAAAAACGGTGGTATGGAGTGCTTCTTGAAAGGATTGCCCAGAATCTCTTATCTATCTCAAGTAATATGAAATGTACCAAAGTCAGTGAAGCTAGCTGTCCAGTTTGGGAGAAGGGGGAGGTTGTTCTTACTGAGGGCAACTGATCCTTAAATTGGAGGTTGGAGGGAGACTTGGCAAGGATTAAATCTGAATTATGCCCAAACTTAGGAAAATATACAGAGAAGGCCTGAGGAAGAAGAGTTCAGCTCTCCAGAGGTTGTTGCTCCCATGAGCTGAGCTTGCTTATGAGGTGGTTTTCTGCTCACAGAGGAATCACTAAGCAAGTCAGCATGAAATATCATCTCTGTAGGGCCAGCAAGGACCAGAGGGTACCATTAGCTACTGAGGGTAGATCTGGGACCTATAACCTCTCATCACCACGTCCCAGAGAAAATTCCCCAGTCTGCAAATCTACCTGAAAGAAACAGTTTAAAAAGGAAAAAAAAAAAATTAAATTTGAAGGTACTAGATATCACTAGTAGTCAGATGGAATTGGTTTTTTTTTTTTAATTTTTTTTTTTAATTTTTTATAAACATATATTTTTATCCCCAGGGGTACAGGTCTGTGAATCACCAGGTTTACACACTTCACAGAGGAGGAGAATAAATGTTTTTTTGTTTTTTGTTTTTGTTTTTTTCTTCTGCTTCCTATCCTGTGAGGGCTTTAAGGAAGGTCAAATTCTTTCCAGACACCAAGGGAATTACATTTTCTTTGTATATGTGCATAGTAATAGCAAGTAAAGTCAGAATAGATTATTTTTGTTGTGATAGCAAAGAGTACAGACAAAAATGGGTTATTTCTTACTTATACAGTGTGTCTACCATGGGTCAGCAGAAGTATTTCCTTCTCATAGCCACTCAGGTACACTGAGGCAGCCCCCTCACAAGCAGTGTTGGTAGCATGCCAGGGGGAAGAAAGAGGGTTTTGCAATGGCATTTAAATGGCTCTGCTCGTAAGTGTCATTCACCACTCGCTACTCATTGCTCAGCACTAGTCAGATTGCTTCACCTAATCACAGAGGGTCCAGGAAGTACATCTCTACCACATGCCTGGAATGGAGATGAATCAGAAATATTTCAGAGAAAGCACCAATGACTATAATGAGTAACACTGATATCAAAGAAAAAACATCAATTATCTTGTTGCTCTTTTCCATTTAAGAAACTGAGGTGGAAGGAAATCAGACGGATGTGCTTTATCAGGGTGCATTTATACAACGGTAAGCCCCAGAGCTGAGTGGAAAGAACTGAGCTCAATTATTCTGCTTAATGAAGTAAGGGAAATACAAAGGTGAGAAAGTCTTGAGGGAGAGACCTGAGTTTCATGCCTGTGCGACTAAATGGCTTCTACGAACAGAGGCATCTAATATTTATAACCATTAGTGCTACTGTGAGCTTATCCCTAATGTAACCCAGAACTCTGTCAAGTCTGTACCACCATAACATGCCTTTTATGAAGGTTTGTTGTTATATGTTTGTTTTAAGAAAATTAAAGGGTTAATTAAACATCTGTGTAGTGGTGAGTGGGGGTTGTGGAGGGAGGGAGGGAAAATGGGCAGAAACTAAGTTAAACTGAGAATTAAATACGTACCAGGACATGAAGATGGTGTAAAATCTGCACATTTTCACATAGAGCTGAGGCTATTGAATTGCCCACAGAATATGGGATAGAGCACTCAGAACAATTCTATTTAAAATTCAAAACCAGGATCTGGATAATATTCCAATATTTTTTCTCTTTGTGCTAGCCCAAATTGTATGCCTGTTAACCAAAACCGAAGTAAATGTTAATGAGACACTTTATAGAATACATGGGAACCAAGAGAAACTGCATAGATTTCCTATGTCCATAACAAAAGAAGCATGACAATAATATGAGAAAAATTTTCTAGTGTATTTTACACACTTAACATTTATCCAGACTAATTTTGCTCCATGACCAAGGTAATGATATTTGTTATTTATGGTCTACCTGTACTTTGGATGAGAGGAAACTGGATCATTTCAGTTTCAAATACTTTTTAGTTTTGGACACAAGCCTTTAAATTCACAATACTCTGAATTGCCAAGTAAAAGCTACTATCAGCCTGGAAAATTATGCTCTATAAGAAGAGAATGATATTCTTTAGTTAAATTCTTTCACACATGGAGGATTTTAATCCTTCTATTTCTCAAAAATGTTGTATGAAGCTTAAAGGAGGTATTTTTTAAGAACATCAAGATGTATTATTTAATTTTCCAGATAACTCACATAAACAAACAAACTAAAAATTATTTTTAAGGAGATGTTTGTAAGAAGAAATAAATGTGGCTGTTTTGAAAATGTTCAGTGAGGAATGTAATTCCATTAGCCAGGCTTCTGACATGTGGAAGGGCCAGATGCTCACACAAATTAAACAGTCAGACAGTCTGCTTTTAACTTGCTCCCTTGGCCAACCTCTCCCCCCCGCCCCCCAGTCCTTATGATGAAGGTACAAATGTATGTGTGGCCGCTGTGTATCACAGGCATGTGCCTCCATGTGGCTTGTCTATTTACTCAAGGTATATCGTCTCCTTTTTCCTGCAAATGCAGTGTGGAGGGAGGTAGCCCCTACGCCTCATGTCAGTGCGATGCACTCAGGCTTCACACTTGAGAAAGTGAAGCTTGTAATGTCTAAATAAGTATTCTAAGTGGGCAATTTCAGTAAATTGAATGGCAGTCAATGGACCTTTCTACTACTCCCTTCCCTTCGTCTATTACCATCACTTCTATGTGGGAGGTTTTCGCTCAGGGCAGATGTTACCGAAGAGCTCATGAATGACAGAAATTTTGAACTCTCTTCCTCCTACAGCCCCGAACGATTCCAGGCACCATACTTTCCGAAAGAATCTAACAAGGAAACAGTGTTTTACTATGTGCCACTTTTGTAAGGAGATTTAAAGTTTTAAAATGTTTTCAAAAGTAACATGTAGATCAGACATTACACTAATTTTTTTTTTTTTTACTTGAAGGAGTTCTTTTTTTAAGTTTTCATTCAAATTCCAGCTAGTTAACGTAGTTTCAGGTGTACAATAGTGATTCGACACTTCTGTACATCACCTTGTGCTCATCTCGACAAGGGCTCTCTTTTATCTCCATCACCTATTTCAACCCCTCACGCACCAACACTAAATCTTTAATAGCAAATATATTTAAGACCTATGATGCTTTTGTTCAGCTGTGTAGGACTCATGATTGTGCTGAAATGTGTAGATGTGAATGAAAATTACATAGACTTGCAAGCATTGTAAAGCTGATTACTAGATTTTATTCCTAGCTCAGTATCTCTCAATTTCTATTTAATTAAAACCATGAATAGTCTTAATTTTTCTAATTGTATATCAAACACTTCACATCACCCAGTTATTTTACTGTGACGATTTGATAAAGTGTGTATTAGGGTTTTGAGATTCATAGGAAACAAGATATTTCTAAAAATCAAAAGAGGCCAATTTATTTGATATGGTTAATAACATTTTTCTTCTCAAATAGGCCATAAACAAATTTAATAAGGCTTTAAGGAAATCATCTTAGACCTTTCACTGCACCTTTATTATGTATCTATTTTTTAAATTGCCTTATAAAGTCTGAGACCACTTTGCACCTTCAACTCCTAATGAGACACTGAAATCGGAAATATCAATGTATCTAAGTAATAGGACTAGCATTTTATATGCTTCCATGTTTGTTTCAGAACATTTTGAAATTTTTTGTATTTTTATTATATACATAGACATAATTGGATTAAATCCAACATAACTTGGCTTTGGTTACAATAATGAAACAGGGAAAATGTTATTGTGTTTCTCTTTCTAAAGTTTCTTCCCGCTTTAATATTATATATTTATATATCCACACATATATACAAGTATAAACATATACATATATACACATGCTTACATAAATACATACACATACATAGCCACTTTTTAAGTTTATAATTCCTTATTGTTCAATCGTCCCTTGGTTCTAGCCTGTCCCCTGCTAGGTCCTTTTTTCTGAGGATATGGAAAAGCAAACAAAAGCAAACAGAAGTAATGCCTTTTCTAATTTGTTTTTGGTTGTGGTTTAAAAAAATATATTTTTTCACTTGCTGGGAGGCAAGTAAAGGTTCTTTTCAATTTTTGCTTAACTATTTCCAGTTAGGAAGTCATCCAAATTGTTAGAAGAGTAGGATGTGGAAGTTCTTGTCTCCATCAGCTACACCAGAAACAGTTTGAAGAAAGTAATGTTGGATGGGTTTTGAAGTAAGGGCTTCCAAATGAAGTAGAGAGGCTCTGCTCTGCCCTAAGAGAGGAGGCTGTTTAAATAACTCTCACTTTGGAACAATCTTTATTGGAACCAAGAGAAAAGATAGATGGAAATTTGGTAAACCAATTTGCCCCTTAAAAAATTACCTAAGTTTAGGTTTCAAATGAGACTCTTAAAGAAAATTGCCTCTATTCTTTGCGAAATTTAGGGTTTGCAGATAACAGCAGTCTTTGTGTCAATTGTGACATCATCTACCCTACTTTTTCTAGGTCACATTATAAAAAGTATCACATTCTGTTTCTCAATTAAATATCACCTTCTTTTGAGAACCAAATAATGGAACAAGTTAAGGTAAAGTCGTTGGAAGTTTTAAGCCAAAAAGAGTCACATCAGTACGGGTGATTAACAGTATTTACTGTAGATATGGCTTTTTTCTTTCATATCTGTCGATTCACACTTGTAGACCTCTACATTTTTATTTAAAAATGGAAATATTGTTCCATATTTTATAATTCATTCTCATCATTTAATTTTTTCAAAGATTGCTGTTTTCTTTATTTTATTTTTTTTTTCAGTGTTCCAGAATTCATTGTTTATGCACCACACGTGGTGTTCCATGAAACACGTGCCTTCCATAATACCCCCCACCAGGCTCACCCAACCACCCATCTCCCTCCCCTCCAAAACCCTCAGTTTGTTTTTCAGAGTCCACAGTCTCTCATGGTTTGTCTCTTCTTCTGATTTCCCCCAACTCATTTCTACTCTCCCATCTCCCAATATCCTCCTTGTTATTCCTTATGCTTCACAAGTAAGTGAAACTTGACTTATTTCACTCAGCATAATCTCCTCCAGTCCCATAGATGTTGATACAAAAGTTGGGTATTCATCTTCTCTGACGGAGGCATAATACTCTATTGTATATATGAACCATATCTTCTTTATCCGTTCATCTCTTGAAGGGCATCTTGGCTCTTTCGATAGTTTGGTGACTAAAATGGCCATTGTACTAATTTTAAACAAAGTGGTATTTTTCAAATTTCACCACCAATGGTTTAAAAAATCCATAAGTATTTTTAGTAAAACACATAAATCTCTCCTTATTTCTATTCTGCTTTTTTAAATTGCTCTACCTAAAAATAACTATAATAACAGTTGTGTGTATTCTTTCCATTCAAGGTATAGTTTAAGCAGCTAACAATGAACCCAAATTCTTTTTCTTCTTTTTCCTGTTCCTTGTGGTTTTTTTAAACTTTATTATTTTAGTGTTCCAAGATTCATTGTTTATACACCACGCTCAGTGCTCCATGCAATACATGCCCTCCTTAATACCCACCACCAGGCTCACCCAACCACCCATTCCCTCCTCTCCAAAACCCTCAGTTTGTTTCTCGGAGTCCACAGTCTCTCATGGTTTATCTCCTCCTCTGATTTCCCCCAACTCCCTTTTCCTCTCCTCCCAATGTCCTCTATGTTATTCCTTATGCTCCACAAGTAAGTGAAACCACATGAGAATTGACTCTCTCTGCTTGACTTATTTCACTCAGCATAATCTCTTCCAGTCCCATCCATGTTGATACAAAAGTTGGGTATTCATCCTTTCTGATGGAGGCATAATACTCCATTGTATATATGAACCACATCTTCTTTATCCATCTATCTGTTGAAGGGTATCTTGACTCTTTCCATAGTTTGGCAACTGTGGCCTTTGCTGCAATATTGGGGTACAGGTGGCCCTTCTTTTCACTACATCTATATCTTTAGGGTAAATACCCAGAAGTGCAATTGCAGGGTCATAGGGTGGCTCTATTTTTAATTTCTTAAGGAATCTCCACACTGTTTTCCAAAGTGGCTGCACTGACTTTCATTCCCACCAACAGTGTCAGAGGGTTCTCCTTTCTCCACATCCTCTCCAACACTTATTGTTTACTGTCTTGTTGATTTTGGCCATTCTAACTGGTGTGAGGTGGTATCTCAAAAAAGATTGCCTTTAAAAAAAAAAAAGGATTTATTTATTTATTTATTTATTTTAGAGAGAGCAAATGAGCAAGGAGGGACAGGAGGGGAAGGAGAGGGAGAAAGAATCTGAAGCAGACTCCCACACTGAGCACAGAACCTACGGCTGGACTCCATCCCATGACCACAGGCCACGACCTAGCAAAACCAAGAGTGGGATGCTTAATAGCCTGAGCCACCATAGGCCCCTCAGGATTGAAGATCACTTAAAAAGTCATGTTTGGAAAACTAAATACTTTATGATTGCTTATCAAATTTGGATGGGTCTCGCCTCTCAGAGTTGTCATTCCATCTGAGTAGAGCTTGCTGAGACAGACCCGTATGTCCAGGGATATGTTTCTCCTCATTCTACCTTTGATCGCCCGATTTCCTTTCTCTGGAATCAGTTTCCTTCTCCGTGAAACAGAATCCTGGACACGTTCCCTCTCTGAGAGTGTGCTCACGGGAAACCATTGTAGCCCCACGAGACACATGAGCTTTGGAGAATTCTTTCTGGCTCTTGGACTTCAGCATCGGCTCTACCGGGGGTGTGAGAGGTATTTCCGTCATGGGGATTCAGGCGAGGGTTGACCTCGCTGGCGTGTGTGAACTCTCAGAACAACGTCTCCACAGGCTAAGTACTTTAAGTATTTTTTTAAGTACTTTTTCAGAAATAAGAAGTTATCTCCTATACCTAAAGAAGGATATTTTCCTTCCCATCAGGTTTCTCCCTATTTGTTTGGGATTTGATCCAAAATCTGATCCAAAACTGTGATCATTCCTTACATTTATGGCAATATGGTAGAAAGAATTCAGGAGCTACTTTGTCTAATATTCAATTTCTATCACTTAGTTAGGATTAAACCATTAATGTCATGAAATGTCCCAAACACAGATTTTTTTTTTTTCTTTTGCAAAACAAGGATTGGTCCTGACCATCTCTGGGGCATTCTATTTAGGACATCATAGTTGTTATGAGTAAGGATTGTTTCATTTATAGATACTTTGCTCTTAATAATAAAAAGTTTTAAGTTTTTATGAAATTTAATATTCAACAATAATTCTATACTTCTCTTTTGATATTGTCTAATCCTTCTACAGTATGAAAGACAAAATAATATGAATTACATGGTACATTTATGGACAAAGCTTCAAATGAAATTTCGATTATTTAAAAAATTATTCCATAAAAATTGAATAAAAAACAAAAATGGTAACTTTTTCCCAGAAAAATCTATTTAGTGCAAACTATTGAGTTTTAATAAAAATATTCACTGCCCTTTATCATATCAGGAGATTATGTTGTAATGATTTTTTGCAAGTTTATATTTTTCCTATTGACAATTTAGTTTCATATTCTAAATTCTCATAAAATGTAAATTAAATCAAAGAGTAGGTCAGAAAAGGTACAGGTTTCAGTACTTCTTTCATTTTCCTCCCTTTGTGTTTTTCCTGCAGTGTTTGTACTCACATAGAGTTCTTCGTCTACATCCCTGCCCACTCACACCTCCAGGCACCCAGCGCCTGCCACCCGATGAAAGTACTTAGGGTCAAATGACAACAATAATTTTAAAAGAAGCTTAAATTAATTTAAAAATGTAATAGAACAGATTATTTATTTATTTAACATAATGTTTGTAGCAAAGGGAACGGAAAGAAAAAAAAAACCTCTGGATTGAGCAAAGTAAAACAAAACAGTTAATTAAATTCCAAATTAAACTGGGCTAAAACAACTTGAAAATATTACATATTTAAGTCATTTTGCTTGACTTTTCTAAACACTTTATTTCCCTCAACATTTATTTTACCTCTATTTTGAGTATATTTTTCAGCATTTGATTTATTAAGAATTATTTGTAACTAATTTTAAAGGAGAATTTGATAACCAAGATTTCAGGCTTTAGCTGTGACCCTTGACATGCATATGAGTAAAGGGAAATTTAAGATGATGGTGTCTTTTGTTTTGTACATTATTTCAGGCATCTAGATTATTCCTGGTGCCTAATAAACCTTCCCGATATGTTTCTAAATATATAAACAAATAAATTTCTTGTTTCAACAGAAGGAACCCATTTTCCACTGTTTAATTCTTCTCTCTTAAAAGCTCTTCCAACAACATGTTAGGGAATGTGCTTTTGGTCAGACTGTGCAGGCTGTTTGCCCTTTTATCTCATAATAATTCTTGCAATGTGTGTGCTGTCCAAGATCAGTTTCTCAGCATGAATAATGGGGACCATTTTAATTGTCTTCTATTTAGACCTTGAATTCTCTGCTTGATTTGCTGATCTAATTATATTATGTCTATATTCATTATGAGTTAGAGCAGTTTTAGTATGTTTCCTATTGCTAGGATCAGAGGATGACTCACATATTCCCTTAGCCCACATGACTGCTGGGCAAGATCTGTGTCTGAGAAGAGACAGTATTCTCAGTCTCCATATAAAGTGATATAACTGGTTTTGTGTTATGTGCATAAAACATATACATATTTATATTACTATATGTACTCATATATACTGTATGCATATTATATATATACATGAACATATATTCATATTATTATATGTATTTACCTGTACATTGCATATTTTGAAATATATGACTTATGCTGGGTTTTCCCAAAAGGAGACCTTGAAACAAAAATTCAAATATGGATAATTCATTTAGGAGATTATCTTAGGAACTCTGAAAGAAGAAGAGGGAAAACAGAAATAGGAGCAAGAGAAAAACCAAATAGATGTACATTTATTAATGGTTTATTACTGTGGTCAGCTGGGACTTAATCCCATTGAGGGAATTTCTGAGAACCTTGCCTCTAAATTATCTTACCAGGTAATGAGAGCCAAAGGTTTTATGCACAGATTTCCACCCTCAGCAGAAGATTGCTCTTCACACATTTTCTCCATCCCTGACACCTTCTTGTCAGAAACTGCAATTTTAGATGAACTCAGGTGTATCAAGGGGACGTGAGATAAGATATCAGCCCTACTGCTACTGTTCGTCCCTTGCATTTCTTACTTTCTGAAAATACTTAATGGCTGTCATTCCAGGATGATGACTAGCTACAAGTTCTTAAAAAGCTTTAAATTAAGAATTAGTGAAGCAAACTACAGTTCTATTAATGAAACTAATCTGATATTATCTGACAACCTAGAGACTAAAGTTCAATGGGAATAATTCCTCAAAGAGATCACTGAGAGTGGCGATAAGAGCCATTCCTACCTTCATCCCATGGTTCTTCGTTGTATGCATTCTAGCTCCTGGACACGCAATGCCTATCTATTTGTCACTGACTCAACATTTATATCATGTTATGGAAGAGATTGCTCCAAGCTAGCAATCTCTTCCTAGTTTTTACCCTAGATAAACCTTTGAGTGTTCATTCCAAAATTTAGGGTGTGACATTCTGGGTGATGTAGTATATGATAAGACTAGTGAGCCTTACAAACACCGTCATTGTTAAATCTCTATTGCTATAAGATGACTTCCATGGGTCTAAGGCAATATTTTTTTAGTATACCACATCAAGGAATCTGTCAAAATTGGATAGTAGTATTGGTGCAAGAAAGAAAAACATTGTTCTGGGCCACCTGGGTGGCTCAGTCATTAAACATCTGCCTTCAGCTCAGGTCATGATCCCAGGGTCCTGGGATCAAGGCCCACATCGGGCTCTCTGCTCAGTGGGAAGCCTGCTTCTCCCTCTCCCACTCCCACTCCCCCGGCTTTTATTCCCTCTCTCTCTGGCTGTTTCTCTCTCTGTCAAATAAATAAATAAAAATCTAAACAAACAAACAAAAACCAACATTGGTCCAGAGTGAGTGTCAGTTGCAGTAAAGATGAACCATTGCTCCCTTCATGATATTAGAGGTTTGGTGTATACAACATGCTACCTACTGGTTCTGTGCTGTTAAAAGTTCAGATGTCCAGCAACATCTGTAACTTTTATAGTTACAATGTCTGTAACTTTTATAGCCTTGGTAAAATTGTATCATGCCTTTATGCTCATGCATAGTCTTGTCCCTGTCACTATAGCTACTCTGCTGGTTGACTAATCAGGCAAGCAATGGGATAGCAATGGATAGAGGCTGACTGACATCTACTGGATGAATCATCTTATCTGTCTTGTTCTTCAGTATCTCCTCTGCAGTAGATGTTCCTTTATGGACATTGACATGGTACACAAAGACCTTCATACTTTATGTCCATTCACATGGACCCATCCACATTTATCTTCCCTACAACTCTTTTATTAAATCTTTCAGTCTTGTTCCTTCTTGTCCCCTAACCATCTAACCAAGCCATTTGCCATTGCTGAGCAACTTGTATGTGTCTTTATCTCAACCACTTCTTCCTCCCTAAAAGAATTATGATTGAATGCATTGCTCAAAGTTCTTATTACTGGGACAATTTTCCTCATGTCTTTGAGTGGAGCTATGTGTGAGAGTGCCCGTTTCTGGCTTTCCCTCAGATATCAAGGTAGTCCATTTGTAACTAGATCTTGGACTTTCTTTCTTTCTTTTTTTTTTTCCTTCAGTTGAATAGGGAACATCAACAAGACCTTTCTTGTGAGCTGAGGGAGAGCCCATTTTGTAACAGAGATAGGTGACAGGTCCATGTGATCACCTGTTCAGGTAACATATTTGTGTTCTTTGGATCAAATTGGGCTTCCATTCCCATCATACAGTGGAATTCCCACTATGTACAACCAAATTATGTCTTAATGGATGTGATAAAATCTAGCTTATATTGACAGCTCTTGTTTAATTGCAACTTGGCATTCCATAGTCAGTCACTCAGTCTCTAATAAAAAGAAGGAGCATACCAGGAGCTCCTTTTCATATGATGAATAGTTTTGTTTTGTTTTTTTTTTTTCCTTGAGCTCTGCACTTCAATTTTTTTTTGAAGCATATGACAAATTCCACATAGCATGCTTATGTACCATGAAAACCTCTTGTATAATTGGGTTTCTGAATCACATAGTCCCAAAATCAGAGTGTGTGTACTTCATCCTAAATCTGATAAAGAACCCTCTGCCTTGGGAGTTTCATGATATGTAACTTGAAGAAGTATTAGAAACAATGTTTTATGCCACCTCTAAAACTCAGAAAGAACCACCAGATATCTTTTTCATTGTGGTAAATATGTGGTAACTTTTCTTTTACCATAGAGTGAATGTCTCCTCATTCCTAAGATCATTGGACATCTAAAAATTACACTAATGGGGCAGGACTCTGATTATTGTAGGGTTTCTCTCTCACCCTCTGGCATGTGTGTGTTTTACCAGGGAATCCATTCTGTTCTTGAGAATTCCTGCTGACCAGGTCCAATTAGTATAAAGTCATCAATATGGTGTACCAGTGAGATGTACTACAAAGATTCAAGACGGTTATTATTTTTTATAGAGAATAGGGGAGTTAAAATAGCCCTAGAAAAGTTAGTGAACATGGTTTGATTTCTTTTTCAATTGAAGATGGTCATCTTTCCTGATAGAAAAATAATATTCTCTAGATCAGGGTTTGGCAAATTATGGCCCATGGACCAACTCTGACCCCAATTCTATTTTTATGAATTATGTTTTATTAGAACATAGTCAGAGCCATTTATTTACATGTTGTGCATGGCTGCTTTTGCTGCAATGACAGAATTGAGTAATTGTGACACAGAACATATGGCCTGTAAGTCTAAAATTTTTACTGATTTGCCCTTTATGAAGAAATATTGCTGATTCCAGTTCTAGATCAAGAGCTGCATGACCAGTGCCAGAAGCAGTGTTGACCTCTGGCAGAGGATACCACCATATATAGCACAGCAGCTGCAACCTGTCTACTGTTTGCTTAAATTAACGACAATTTATTATCATCTCCATGATCCATTTTTTTTTTTTTAACCATCTTGGTGTGATGAATGGGGATAGAATGGGAACTTTAATCTTACTACTTGGAACCAATTCCACCCAAGGTACACTATTGTCTCTGACTTACTATTAAAGCCAGTGGGGATAGTTGTAGGGATTTTGATTTGACCTTTTGTACCATAATGACTCCTTTTTCATTGGTCAGAAAGGTTTTGCTAAGCATATCCATCTGAATTATATGCACTGAGACAGGGAAGCAGATACAGAATGGGTTTACCCACTCATGGGACCCTTTGTCAAATGAAAAGGAACTAGGATCTCCCTTGTCACTGTCACCTCTAAATCCCCACACTGAAGGAGAATAGTGATAACATTTGTTTTAGCTAAAAGTCTATCAAAACACTAGGTAATTTCCTTTTCCATTCTTATTTGCCCTGATAAATAGGCAGGTTAGGGATATATTTACTCTATATTCTTATGGAATTTCATGGATCTTCCTCAGTGGAACTTGATTTTCTAACTTAATTGCAGACTCTGGATCTGCAGTTGGAATGAGTTCTGAAAATTGGTAAAAAAAAAATTGTGTTTTTCTGTTGTGGCGTCTGACTTTAACCATCTCTGCTCACACATTCTTGATTTATTTTTGTTGTTGTTAAAAGCCAAGCCGAATTTTTATTGAATGTAACCATGCAACCATGTTGCATGTTGCATGTTCAGGAGCTTCATAAACCCCTCTTATAAATTCTTTAAAGTTAAGATTCTGATTACTACCTAGACACTGTTGCTTATTACAAAATAAAGCCAACCTTACCTCTGACATCACCTGGTCCCTGCTATTCTAGAATACTATTATCCACACGATGGATGGAGCCCATCGTACGGATCCCAGTTTTATGACATCTCATAGCATTAAGACTTCTACACAGAACAGCCACCACTTTCTCAATTATGTAACTGTCTACCTCTTTAATGTATTCTCTGCTGCCTTAGTGAAGGGAGAGTCTGCTGGGTCTTCTCATAGAACATAGCCAGCTAGTGGGATGTCTTATATCAGGTATTAAATCCATTAAAACACACTTAACTCTCAGCCATCAGATCTCTATCTCAGTAATCTCTCAAAACTGTTCCAGCATCTCCAACTAATTTATCACCATCATCATGTCCAAGATTCTGAAAGCATCTCAGCAAACTGACAAAACTAGCTCCAAATTATCTTTGGCAGTAAATTTAATAGTGCATCATTAGAGATTCAGAAGAATATCCCTGTATCAGTAATTCTTCCTGTAACCAGTCTTATGATCCAACCACCCTGCTGGTCTTAATACCCTCAAGATTCTCCCCCATATAGACTCTTCTTATTCCTGCTAACACAAATTTACCAGGTTTTGCAGCTCCCTTAGAATAAACTGCTTCCTCCAATAGATGAGAGACAAAGAGACAAAGAAGAGAGGAAGGGACAAAATGGATAAGGACAGACATTGTCACGAGGCATGTACCTCAGGTGAAGCCTTTGCTTAACCTCTAACCAGGGGCAAAATGGCAGACTGCCATGCACCAAGATCAGAGAATCAGGACACTCAGGCAGCCTAGAGAGTTCAAGAAAACAGGATTCAAACTTCTTAAGAATTCAACTAAATGTTCACATCACAGTCTCAGTGTCTCACTTCTCTGTCCGGGCCCTGACGTTAGCATAGGTGACCTGCTAAAGGTGCGTATGCAGTCTTCTTTGTATCTCCAAGGCCTGTATGATCAAATTATGGACAAAATGATCAGTTCCATGTGTCCTCAAACTGCTTAAGGGAAATGTCTCATCAAATGATGCTAGTTGATAATTGGTTGTCCCAAGCTTATCATTCTATAGAAAGGATTCTAGGGCAGATAACTCCACAAACCTCATAGTTACTTTTGCCCTCACATCATTAAGTGCTAGAGCTCTTGCTTAAACTAGTCCTTCTTCTTCTTCCTTTATCTCATCCCAATCCAGAGGAAATGAGAGTTTTAATAATTATGATGATACAGCATTACTAGGTAGCTCCCAAAAGCGCGCTCCCTGTTGTCCTCTGACTGGCAAATGAACCAATTCCTGAATCTTATCTTCAGAAACTATTTTTGGTACAACTCTCAGTTTTGTTCCTTCAAAAGCAGACCTAAGATAAAGACTTGATTTTAAGTATTTTCTACGGGAGATGTTTTCAGAAAGCACAAGAGGAGAAGTGTGGACAGTGAGTTAAGGAAAGGTGAAAAGGTGAAAAGTGTGGACAGTGAGTTAAGTAAATGGGTTACCATTGTGGGAAGCTGGGGTTGATTATCATAGGGAACATTCTGAGAAACATATATCACATTTTTCTATTAATGCGGAGACTGGAGCATTTATCCATTGTCCCTCTTCTACCATTGTTCAAAGAGCACTCCCAGGGGATGAATTCCTGAATGAAGTGGAACAATCTTTTGTGATGCCAAAGAAAGCCTAAGGCAGAGAAGCAGTAGGGGGAGGCATTTAAGGTGAGAAACTGTTGTTCTGGGAGTTACAGCAGCAGATAAGCATAAAAGGATGTTGTAATATGAGGTGAGGCATCAACAATGTCTGCTCTATCTATTCACTGAAATGATGGTACCACCCCTCAAAGCTTTTTTGCAAATTTTCATTTGCAGTTGCCTTTATTGTGTTCAGTCTTTGGAACAGCTGTGCTCAGGGGACCAGAAAATGACTCACACCAGACTGGGAGGAATGAATCTCACTATACCAGAGTTAAGAACTGACAATGGTAATTGATAAGCCCCTTCAACTGGTATGCAGGTTTTTCCACAAAGGCTTTTCTTAAGACCATTTGTTTAAAGTGACCAACTGGGGTGCTTGGGTGGCTCAATGGGTTAAAGCCTCTGCCTTCAGCTCAGGTCATGATCCCAGGGTCTGGGATCAAGCCCCACATAGGGCTCTCTGCTCAGCAGGGAGACTTCTTCCCCCTTTCTCTGCCTACTTATGATCTCTTTCTCTCTGTCAAATAAATAAATAAAATCTTTAAAACATAAATAAATAAAGTGACCAAGTGACTAGTATTGCTGTTTTTTGGTGTCAGGGATAGTTGACCCACTTTTACTCTGGTGAGCACTTATGTTCTTCATTGCGGAAGCTCTTAAGTGGAAAGTTTACTAGTGAAGGAATTTATCTACCTACCTTTTTTGCATGCTTTTCCCATGTGAAGTGGGCCTGCAGGACTTATGGTGAATTAAAAAAAAAGGAGCGGGGGGTGGCGGGGGGAGGACCTAAAATCCCTGGAGTATTTCTTAAAAGAAGGACTGACTGAGAAAAGTAAGAAAAAATACAAACCACAAATATTGATAAATACTCTATGCAAAAGTTAAAATAGATAAGGGTGCCTGGGTGGCTCAGTTGGTTAATGTCTGCCTTTGGTCAGGTCTTGGTCCCGGGGTCCTGGGGTGGAGTCCAGTGTTGAGCTCCTTGCCCAGCTAGGAGTCTGCTTCTCCCTCTCCCTCTTGCTATGCTTTCTTTCTCGCTTGCTCTCTATCTCAAGTAAATAAAGACCTTTTTTTAAAAAAAGGTAAAATAGATAATAAACCAGTTAAAATAAATATAAAGCTTACATATTTTCTGATTCTCCTGATTTCCTCCTACCATTTTGTATGAAAATGAAGTTTTGTCAATCTTATTTTAAACTCACACCACTGCGATTATCAATGAAATGTTCAGTATAGGTGGAGAAGACTGCATTTGAAAACTTTTTCTTGTTTCTTAAAATGTAACTTCCTAGAAATGCAGTTTCCAGAGTTGCTTTGACTAGGGAATACTGTGCAAGATCATCACTGACCCAAGCATTTACTATCATGGTGTTCACAATAATTTCCAGACTAAATGCTCTGTTATGATTTCCCCTGAATTAAATATAACCTCTTCAGAGCAGCAGAAATTATATTCCTCAGATAACTCCCAGGTTGGGATACTCCTTTAACTTTTAGTTGCTTCTTCCTCCAATATAAACTTATAATGTGTGCACATTAGTATCTTCTATTACAAATGCATCTTTCCAAATCTGATTTCATTGTGAGTTTTAAATTAATGAACCATTAAAATCCATACTTCTCTACTTTAGATTTCTTTCTTTCTTTCTTTCTTTTTTTAAGAGAGTGAAAGCAAGAAATAGAGGTCTAGCAAGCAGAGGGATGGAGAGAGACTCTGCATTGAGCATGGAGCTGGACGTGGAGCTCAGTCATAAGACTCCACATGACCTGAACTGAAATCAAGAGTCAGAGGCTCAACCCACTGAGCCACCTATGTGCACATTCCATAAACTTTTTGAAGTAATGAACTTTATCTTCCACAAGAGTTCATAATGATATCTCCATTCTAGGTTAAGTTGGTTTTCCTAATTTTTTCTTATGACTCTTAGACAAAATCTTCCTCCACTTTCCAATGTCTTTTTTCCTTCTCTCTGTTTATATGAATTACATAATCTCTAAAATCCAAATAAAGCTGATTTTTTTTAAAGAAAGTCTTCCCAAATGAAGTCATTTTGTGGTGATATTGCCTAAACTCAAAGCTTTTGGAAATGCCCTTCTGACATCAAATCTGTGGCTGTCTTGAGTTGCTCTTAAACTCTTGTTTTTTAATTTTCATGTCTTAATGCCAAGTACAACAATATTAAATCACTGATATGAGCCAGGTAACTTCACATATACTTTTATTTAATCCTCACATAATACACATGAGATATGTGTAATTATTTTTATCTTATAAGGAAATAAACTTTGACTGACAATAATTTCCTCAAGCCACGTATCTGATTTATTTCAGAAAGTATAAGTGATTCTCAGACCTCTGACTCTAACTATAGCATGCCCTTTCCACATGATGGCTACCATTTCTTTCTCAATAGATTTTAAGTTACTAAAAAATGAGTCTACATCTGATGCATTTTTATGATCCACTGCACTTTGTCAAGTATCTTGCAAATAACAGAAACAAAATTCAGGCTTGTTGGTTTGTAAATTGATCATGTGGCTCTCCTTTCTAGAATAACCACATTTGACCAACCCCTAACTAAAATCCGATGCATAAGCCAAAGGAAATATTATATTTTATATGGTTTATTAGACTGTGGCACTATACTATATTTCTCTAAGTCTCTGTTCTCCTAATGTACTCTTGGGTACTTGATCATATGACATCTTATTACCTGTTTCATATTTTATATGTCAAATATTTTATGTTTATTATTTAATCATGTTTTACAATGTCCTGTCAAAAATAGTTAATATCTAAAAGAATCAGTGACATAATTTTTTGTTCTTCAAGAACAAAAGTCTTTGATTTTCTGCAGCTTGACTAGGATAACCCTTGAAGGTTTTAGTTTGTTTTTGTTTGTTTGTTTGTTTTGTTATTTTTTGTTGTTGTTGTTATTTTTGTATTTATTGTGTTAGATGTGCTCTGAGCTTCCTGGATCTGTGGTTTAGTGGCTTAATTAATTAGATCATTAATTTTAGAAAATTCTGTCATTATTTCTTCAAATTTTTCTGTGTTCCTTTCTGTTTCTTTCTCCTGGGATTTCCATTACAATTTTTAGAAATTCTTTTTTTTTTTAAATTTTTTATTTTTTATAAACATATATTTTTATCCCCAGGGGTACAGGTCTGTGAATCACCAGGTTTACACACTTCACAGCACTCACCAAAGCACATACCCTCCCCAATGTCCATAATCTCACCCCCTTCTCCCAAACCCCCTCCCCCCAGCAACCCTCAGTTTGTTTTGTGAGATTAAGAGTCACTTATGGTTTGTCTCCCTCCCAATCCCATCTTGTTTCATTTATTCTTCTCCTACCCACTTAAGCCCCCATAAATTCTATTCCATCTTTTTCATTCTTTTTTCTCTCTTTACATTTCAGGTTTGGAACTTTCTACTGACATGTCTTCAAGTTCTTTGATTCTTTCCTTGGCCATGTCCAGTCTACTCTTCAACTATACTTTTTTACTTTTATTTTTATTTTTTAAAATGTGTTTGATTTGTAACATTTCTTTTGGTTCATGGAGATTCCATCCCTCTGTTTCTATTCCAGTCTGTTCTTACATGTAGTCTACACGTTCCCTTTAAATCCTTAACCTATTAATCATAGTTATTTTAAATTATTTGTCTTGATAATTCTAAAAACTCTACCATTTATGAATCTGATTCTCGAGCTTAATTTATCTCATCACATTTTGAATTTTGCCTTTTAGCATGCCTTGCAATTTTTTGTGGAAGCCAGGCATGATGTGCCAGGTAAAAAGAACTGAGACAGATAGACTTTCAGTGTGAAAGTTTGATGGTTATCTGACTAGAAGTTAGGTTATGTTTACTGTTGGCTGTAGCTTTGCTGTAAGAAGCTTAGTTTTTCTCTTGCATCATCCTTTTTGTCTCTCCTGTTGTTTTCAGGTGTCCCTGGAGACTTAAGTTAAATCTGAAGCTTGCTGTTCTTTTATCTATAACTCCCTATTATTTAACAGGAACTCTTTGGAGTTATTAGCACAAATGTGGAAGCTCCTCTAAGTCTGGACCCCTTTGGAGTTTTTTAAACTCTCAAGCTAGTCTACACTGAACTTTAAACAAACCATTAAACCAATTATAGTTTAATACATTCCTACTAATATTGGCTCAGCTATGGGCCTCTGCTTCTAGGCTGATGCTCCTGGTAAGTTGTCATTCTTCATATCCCTCTGTCTAGTTTTCAAGGTAATAGTTTGTCCTGTGACTTCATTTCTGCTGACTCTAAAAAGAGTTGTGATTTTCAGTTTATTCAGCTAGTTTCTTGTTGTAAGAATGAAAGTGAAACTTCTAAGCTTTATACATGTCAGAGTGGGAAGCAGATGTCTTATTTATAAGTATTCTTCCAGGTTATTGGATCTTTATTGCTTTCTCATTCACCTGTGATGTCTCTAGAGCAACCAAGACTGAAATAATACCTGTATCAAATAGTCTCACAAAAATGAGAACTGTTGAAAAAGAAAAAGAGGTAAAGCTTAGAAAACAACAACCCCAACAATAACAAACTGAACATTCTCATTCTATTTAATTTGTTAAATTCTATTTTCAGGTTAATAAGCTTATGATAAGACATCTAAAATCTTCATTAAATTTTACAAGTACAACCAAAACCCTAGAGGCTCTGCTTTAAAGAACTTTGTTTAAAGTTAATTTCCAGAGTAAAACAATAAATACCCTTTTGCCCATTGAATAAAGGCAGTCCACAGTTTTTATTTCATAGTGTCATATGCTCTGCTTAATTACACAATTACTTCCATAAAAATAGCCTTCAATTTATTGCACTTTTCCATATTTTGTATACTTTTTGGAGTAACAATAGCAAGTAGATAAATAAATTGAATTGGTATTTTTGAGCAAAATAAGAGAAAAATATGTGTTTTGATTTTGTATTTTCTAGATGTAAAATAAAATGTCAAAAAATTGTAAATTTTATCATGCTTGATGCTAGCATTTCTTTCACTTACATCATCTTTAAGGATGACAGTCTGCTTCCAATGAATTCCCCTCTGCATCTGTAAATATGATCACTGTTTTAGAAATTGAAAGAGGAGCATAAAATCAACCAGGGAACTTGCACATAACCGTCTAATAGGGAGAAGCTCATAGCTATATATGGGAAATTTTTCTTTAGAAAAAAATAATAACACAGATAATTTATATAACTATAAATAAAATTTTTAAAATATATGCCATAATGAAAAGAAACATGTAAAAATATCTGAACAAGAAAAAATAAGTTTATTCAGCCCAGGTTGTTTGGGGAATTTTCTGAACCAATTGCGAAGATCCTATAAGCAGTTTAGTCTTTCTCAGAACATGTTTCATGCATCGCCCTGCTGTTCGTATTCTCAAAACACACCCTGACTCTATTCTTTTGTCTTAAATGCCATTCATTGTAGTTGCAGTGTTTGGTACTGTGAACGTTTTTCTCCTCTTTGCTTCAGTCCCTTGAGGACCAGGCACAGACTTCGCTATTTCTATATATCACATTCTTTTCACTTCCATCGGACAACTGAGTATTGTTCCACACATATCCTACCAAAAGGGAAGGTCAATAAAGTTAAAAAGTTGCAATTTTAATTTAAAGGCTATTTCTACAATGTAAAAACACTACCTACTTAGTTTTCCAATAGATTTTTTTTCATTTATCATATTTTTTTGGCTTAGACAGAATTTATGTCTCTATAAATGAAGTTAAAAATGTTCTCAAAAGAATAATTATTTTAACCTGTTAAAAGGAACATGTGATGTTAGTTAGATACCACTCTAAACTTTTCGACCTAAAGAGAAATAATCCGGAATGAAATACAACTAATTATACTTACCTACTGGTATGATTAGTGTGCATGGCCATTATTTTGATAAAGTCAAACTTTTTTTTTTTAATCTAAGCAGCTTCCTAACAAGTGGGAAAATATAGTATGTGCAGTACATGAAGCAGTCCCAGCTTTCACTACTGAAGGAAAGTACACCAGAGATGTTATTTCTCCACTTCGTTTTTCATGGGTTTCAAGGAATTTTAAAACATAATAAAATATGGTTTTTTGAAATGTGTTTTGGTAACCTATGTGTTAAGCTATTGTGAACAAGCTAAGGCAACTTGAGGACTTTTTTCCAAATAGTATATGATGCACAAAAGGAGTTTTATAATGGGAGAAAAAGAAACTTACAAAAGGAAAGATAAAGGAAAGAAGACTTTCAAATATACTGAAAACAAAGAATAAAATATCAATGAAGTAGAAACCAGGAACAACTATTCCTAGAGCCAAGCTCTCTGGCATAGAAGTAGGAATATAAATGGTAGTCATTATGTTTTCTGCCAATCTGAAATAAAACATCCTAATGGAACATCCACCATTGGAGACCAACATCCAGCCCTCTAGGATCTGGCCTGGTTGAAATGAATGCTACACTAAACAACATTTAATAAGCCATATCAATTTTTCCATGAAAACTTCTTCCTGAAATAGTGCTTTTCTATCCAAGAGCACCTCTCTTTCAGCATTTGTTAAAAGACTATATTTAAAAATTTATACTTAGGAAAAAAACTATACTTTTATCACCACCATGTGAAGGCTTCCATTGTTTTTTACCTATCTATTTTCACCAGTTTTCATTTTTAGCCATCTTTCTCATGGATGAACACATGCATGGACACACACACACACACACACACGTGTTGTACATATATGCCATTTTATTCTAAATTTTCATTTTGCTGTTGACCAATGATCTTGAACATGTTTTTACATCTATTTCTATTTGGCTACTATCTATTGTGTTTGTATCTTCATGATGATTTCCCTTTTTTGTATTGGGTTTTCAGTCTTAAGAAGTGATAGACTTTCTTTTCTTTTAAAGAACATACATTCTAGATGTTGCTCTTTATCCTTTATGTATCAAAAGACTTTTCCCTTTCCTTCGACTTGCCTTTTCACTCTCTTAGGAGTATTCCGAGTAACAAGATCTTAATTTTAATGTTCACAAATACACCAATATTTATTACAGTTAATCTTTTTTGCCATATTTAAAAAATATTTTCCTAACCCAAGGTCATGAGGATATTCTACTGCATTTTTGTTTAGTAGCTCTATTGTTTGATTATTATTATTCAAATAAATAAGGATAACTATTATTTATAAGTAAATTATTTATTTATTTATTTATTTATTTATTTTAAAGATTTTATTTATTTGACAGACAGAGATCACATGTAGGCAGAGAGGCAGGCAGAGAGAGAAACAGGCTCCCCACGGAGGAGAGAGCCAGATGTGAGGCTTGATCCCAGGACCCTGGGATCATGACCTGAGCCAAAGGCAGAGGCTTTAACCCACTGAGTCACCAGCCACCTCTATAAGTGAATTATTTAGAAGTGAAAGTTTTTGATACAGTTTCAATAGAAGAGACAATATACTCTTGAAGAAAACCAGTTGGATGGACATCTTACCAGATATTAACTTATTAAAAAATGTAAGTGAAATATTATAGTTTTAAAGGAAGTAGATATAAGCAGCCCAACAGTAAAGACCAAAAAGACTTTAAGTGGTCTTTTTATTGAATATCCATTATTTATTTATTTATTAAAATTTAATTACTTATTTATTTGACAGAGAGAGAGAGAGAGAGAGAGAGGGAGAGATCATAAGTAGGCAGAGCAACAGGCAGAGAGAGAGGGGGAAGCAGGCTCCCTGCTGAGCAGAGAGGTTGATACGGGGCTCAATTCCAGGCCCCTGAGATCATGACCTGAGCTGAAGACAGAGGCTTAATCTACTGAGCCACCCAGGAGCCTCGAATATCCATTATTTAAAAAGTTTGGCCCAACATTCAACCTTAAACAAACTTCAATTTCAGAGGTAGAATAATAAAACAAATAATAGAGGTAAAATAATAACGTTACCATGTTACTATGTGCTTTTTATTTTTACTGCCTTGTTTTGCATATTATTTTAGCTTTCAGCTTTTTTTTTTTGAAATATATATCTATTTTAACAATTTTGTTTCTCCTTCTGTTACCACAGTTATTAGATATTCCTTTACCATTTTAAAGATTTTATGTATTTATTTTAGAGAAAGATAGAGAGCAGGAGCAGGGCGAGGGGCAGAAGGAGAGGGAGAGAAAGAATCCCGCACAGACTCATGACCCTTTACTTCTCAGCCAGTTCTTCATTGCCCCAATCCCCTGTTATAGTTAATTATTATTTAGATTAAGTGTTCTCTACTCAAATGATGGTATAGTTTCTGTATCTTAGAACTGGTTATACACTGACTTTCTATCTGGGAATTTTTTTTTTTTTTTTTAACAGGGTTTGTTTTTTTATAGCAGTTGTAGGCTCACGGAAAAAATTGAGCAGAAAAGTATGGCCTCTTTGGAGAACAGTGTGGAGATTCCTCAAGAAATTAAAAATAGAACTTCCCTATGACCCTGCCATTGCACTACTGGGTATTTACCCCAAAGATACAGATGTAGTGAAAAGAAGGGCCATCTGTACCCCAATGTTTATAGCAGTAAAGGCCACGGTTGCCAAACTGTGGAAAGAACCAAGATGCCATTCAATGGATGAATGGATAAGGAAGATGTGGTCCATATACACTATGGAGTATTATGCCTCCATCAGAAAGGACGAATACCCAACTTTTGTAGCAACATGGACAGAACTGGAAGAGATTATGCTGAATGAAATAAGTCAAGCAGAGACAGTCAATTATCATATGGTTTCACTTATTCGTGGAGCATAACAAATAGCATGGAGGACATGGGGAGTTAGGAGAAGGGAGTTGGGGGAAATTGGAAGGGGAGGTGAACCGTGAGATACTATGGACTCTGAAAAACAATCTGAGGGGTTTGCAGGGGCGGGGGGGTGGTGGGTATTGGAGAGGGCACGGATTGCATGGAGCACTGGGTGTGGTGCAAAAATAATGAATACTGTTATGCTGAAAATAAATTAAAAAAATAATTAAAAAAAAAAGAAAGTACAGGGAGTTAACATATACTGCCCAATCCCACATGCACACCCCCCTCAATTAACATCCCACATGAGTATGTTTGTTAAAATGGGTGAACCAACATTGATACATCATTATAACTTGAAGTCAATAATTTACATTAGGATTGGCCCTTGTTGTTTGGTCTATTAGTTTTGATAAATATATAATGACATGTATCCACCTATACAGTATCATACAAAATAGTTTAACTGCCCTAAAATTTCCCAAACCCCTTGCAACCATAGTTTTTTTTTACTCTCTCCATAGTTTTACCTTTTCCAGAATGTCATACTGTTGAAATCCAATAGCATACAGCCTTTTCAGACTGGCTTCTTTCACTTAACAATATGTATTTAAGTTCTTCCATGCATGTTTGTGCTTTGAAAGTTCATACCTTTGTAGTACTGAATACAGTTCCATCATTTCCATTGTCTGGATGTACCACAGTATATTTATTCATTTACCTACTGTTATATAAACATATGTGCACAGGTTTATGTGTGGACATAAGTTTTCAGTTCCTTTTGGTAAATACCAAGGAGTATGATTGCTAGAGAGTAGGTAAGAACACATCTAGTTTTGTAAGAAAATGAAAAATCTCTGTCTTCCAAAGAGATTGTACCATTTTTCATTCCCACCAACAATGATGTTTCTGCTTTGTGGTTGAACTTGTTAAGATTTATTTTCTTTGTTTTTGATTTTCAGCAGTTCTACTATGGCATGATTAGGTGAATTTTGTAATAATCGTGGCTTAAGATATGAGGACCATTTACTTTTCATTAGCTTGGAAAATTCTCAGTTGTTATCTCTTCAAATATTTTGTCTTTCCTATTTAGTCTGTCCTTTTTTCCTAGTATTTTAATTAAAGTAGACATTACAACATTTTACTCTATTTTTTAGTTTCTTAATTGTTTTCTGAAAGTGCTATTATTTTTGTCTCTTCAACTTTCAATCTGGATATTTTCTTGTGACTCACCTTTCAGGTTAATAATTTTGTCTTTATCTGTGTTTAATTTGCTGCTAAATCTACCCATTAATATTCACTTTTTTCTCCGCTTTTTTCAGTCCTAGAATTCCTTTTTGATATTTTTGTAATTCTCAATTTTCTTCCCATATATATATGTATAATTTTAATCTTTTGGAGAGTGTTGAAGATAGTCACTAAATCATTGTATATAGTATCTCAATTTTTGGTGTCTTTTCTTGACCTATTACTATGGCCTTTTTTCCTATATATTCATCCTTTTATTATCTTAACAATATCCTCTTATTTGGAATTGCATTATGGAAAGTTTATGTCAAAATTTGTCAAGATAAGTTGAGAATTAAGATGAGGTTATCTGTCCCTAGCGAAGATTCATTTTTCTTTCTGATCTGAAGCTAAAGACTAGTCATATCAGTTATTCTTAATTCAGTTTTTAGGATTGAGGCCGTTAGAAACTAGTGTTCACTTTTTTCCGAGTTCAACCTTCACCCTTACCATTGGGTATAAGACTTCAGGAGGCAAACTCTGCGAGACTGGTTTTATCAAGCATTCCCTCCTTCAGTGCCCTAGATTCCTTTTCTGTCTGTATATCTTTTTAAAAATGCCTCTTACTGGGCACCTGGGCGGCTCAGTGGGTTAAGCCGCTGCCTTAGGCTCAGGTCATGATCTCAGGGTCCTGGGATCGAGTCCCACATCAGGCACTCTGCTCAGCGGGGAGCCTGCTTCCTTCTCTCTCTCTCTCTCTCTCTCTCTCTCTGCCTGCCTCTATGCCTACTTGTGATCTCTCTGTGTCAAATAAATAAATAAATAAAAATCTAAAAAAAAAAAAAAATGCCTCTTACTGGGGCGCCTGGGTGGCTCAGTGGGTTAAAGCCCCTGCCTCCGGATCAGGTCAAATAAATAAATAAAATCTTAAAAAAAAAAATGCCTCTTACTATCTGAGCATCATAGCAGGCTTGAAGTTCATACAGGAAAAGACCCTAAAATATTGAATTAATCCTCTTTGGAATTTCTTCTTTTCATGGGTCTTAGTCATTTAATTTTTTACTGCTTTGTGAGGATTTCCCCTGACTTAAGGGGGAAATGTTTTCTATACTTCTATATTTTTTAAATATTTTCAGAAGTTTTCTGAATTGCCTAGTACACCATTATTGTACAGTGGACATATCCCAGTTTCTAAGAATAATTTTTAAAAATTCTAGAGGTTAAAAAAGCAAAAAGGAAAAAAAAAATTCAAAAAGTAAAAATGAGGGTGCCTGGATGGCTCAGTTGGTTAAGCAACTGCCTTTGGCTCAGGTCATGATCCTGGAGTCCTGGGATCCAGTCCTGCATCGGGCTCCCAACTCCACGGGGAGGCTGCTTCTCCCTCTGAGACTTCTCTCCTCTCATGCTTTCTCTCTCTCAAGTAAATAAATAAAATCTTTAAAGAAAAAAAAAAAAAGTAAAAATGAGATTGGCCTCAGAGTTCTCTTTCACAAAATTAAAGCCTAGCAGTTTTTAACATCTCCATAGAATTTAATACAAGATCAAATAAATGTAAATATGCTTATAAAATTTTAGAAGAAAAAAATTTTGAACCTTAAAGTACAATTATTTGAAAGGAAAAAAATGAGAAATTAAATGATATCTACTTCTCCAATTATTTTTGCATAGAAAATAGATCACTTTCCATATTATAGAAGACTTGTATAATAGGTAAAACACAAACAGAATGTAGAAAGAATTGAAATGGAACTAATTCAAATAGTAATCAGGATAAAAAATATTATTTTACTTTATACTTTACTATTATAAAACAAAGATTCTCGAGATTTGTTTGGATAGAAAACCATATTTACACCTGTGCTTACACATACACATATATACCCAAAACCAAATACAAAGAGATTTTAACAGTTAAAAGATAGACAAAATGTACATTAGGTTTGTTAAGTCTGCAATTTAAATGTGAACACTAAGCATCACTTAAGATCTTAAAATTACTATAATTTAAAACTCTAAAAGACTTTGATTGAAGAAAGTACATGATTTTAATTTTATAGTAAATAAATTCAACAACAGAGATATAACTGTGTTCACTAATTTACATTAAATAAACAAGAATCCACTCCACTTTTTTCTAGAAACATTATCATGCAATGTAAGGAGATGTGGTCTTCTAGAATTTGAGATAAGGAGGAAAGAGTAAATATTGATATTGTGACCCAATTAGTTTTCTTAGATATCTGAGTCTTCTGCTGTTCTCTCCCAACGCAGCTTTCTCAAATGTAAAATGGACATTTTTTTAGAGTTCTTCGGAGGTCAGGAATATATATACATAAATTGGATAGTTGAATTCCTGGTACAAAATAGAGGCTCAAATGATCATGTTACTATTATCATTATTACTAGGATTGTAGTAGTACTTGCTTAGCACTTAATTTCATATTGCTTTTAGGCAAATCATTATTATCTAATATTTATAATTATTCTTATTTTTAAGAGATAGTCATGTTTATAATTTTATTTGTATGTCAATCATCAAAGAGAAGAGGCTCATTCTAAAACTTTGTATTTATTTAAACATTCTTTTCTGAGAAACCATATTATGTAGCGATTATCTATATTTATCAGGAGAGTAGAATCAATATTTTTAATATCAAATACATTGGTTCAGAGATTAAGTACAATTTACTGATTTAAATTTAAACTTGGAAAACATCTTCCACTATTATTTTGTTATTTATGAAATTGGCCAAGATCTTAATGTGACTGAATTCTGTCATTATGCCTCAGTAAAATCCTCTACTCAATATTTTATTTAAATAAGTAAAAATAGGGGAGGTTTTTATATTGTTTCAGACTGCTAAAAGCTTGATAGATATATGTTAGGTTTATAGAAAAAAATGGTATTATAAATGCATAGAGATTTCAAATACTGAATATTTAATTTACTGCCTTGTTTGTACATGTTGATGTCCACTTGTGATAAGATTTACAGAGTATAGTAGACCTAAAAAAATTACATTTACAATATGCTTTCAAAATGGAAGGAAAAGTTTTACAGATTTTATGACTTATTTGTAAAGAATACTACAAAATGCTATTGAGAAATATAAAAGAAAAATTTAATGCAAGTGTTCTTGTGAAGAGTAAAATCGTAAAGATGTAATTTTTTGTAAGTATTCTATAGGTGCAATGCATCTCTAATCAATGGGCTCTGGAGCCATCTGAATTTTTCTTATTTCACCTATATGCTTGGTTATTTACTGGGTGTTTGATAGTTAGTATGTGTAATAGTGTAGCCTTCTATTATGTAACATCACAAGACCTAATCTCTTTAATTTTTAATTTCCTTGATTTATATTAATATCTACCCAAATAGTCAAGCCAGCAACCAAGGCATAGTCTGTAGCTGTTTTGTGTTCCTCTCTGTACCCTCTAAGGAATTACCAAGTCTCATTATACGTGAGTCTAAATTGCTCTTCAACCCATCCATGTCCTTATGTCTCCACTGCCAATATATTTCGACCACTTCGCCATCATTTTTCCTGGATTATTGCTACAACATTTTAATGATGTCTTTGCCTCTTGTCATATTTTTTTCCAATCTATTTTTCTTAATGGTAGCCCTAATGACCTCTCTAAAATTTTTTTTTTCGATTATATCATTCTTCTAGTTCATAAAACTTAATTGTTTTCTTTGAGCTTTAGAATAAAATCCAAACTTCTTAACATGCCTCATAAGTCCAGAAATATCTGACCTTTGCTCACATCTCTAGTATTACTACCTAGCATATACTCTAGTTTTAACTATACTGGAATTTTCTGTTTCTCAAAGGACTTATGCTTTTCCCTCATCCTGAGCTTTGCAATAGTTTCAGTAGCTGTATTGAGATAATATTCACATACCATGCAAGTCACCCACTTAAAGTGTACAATTCATGGCTTTTTAATGTATTCACAGAATTGTACGATCATCGACACAACCAGTTTAAAAACATTTGCCTCACTTCCAAAAGCAACCCCAGACCCATTAGCAATCATTCCTTATCTCCTTTGACTCCCGTCCTCTTTATACTCCCCGACGCAACACAAACAACCACTAATTTACTTTCTGTCTATTTAGACTTGCAAATTGTGGACATGTCACATATAGAATCATGCAACTATGATTTGTGTCAGTGTTCCTTCACTTAACATAATGGTTTCAAATGCATCTATATTGTAGCATGAATAAGTAATTTCATTCCTTTTTGTTGTCAAATAACATGCCATTGTATGGATATTACTACACTTTATTTGTTTCTCAGTTGATGGGTTTGGGGTTGTTTCCACTTTTTGCTGTTATAAATAGTGCTGCTATGAACATTTGTGCATATGTTTTTGTGTGGACATATGTTTTCAGTTTTCTTGGATGTATCATTTTCATAAAACTGTTGAGTCATGTGGTAACTTTTATGTTTCACCTTTTAAGAAACTACCAGGCAGTTTTCCAAAGCCACTCTTCCATTTTACATTTCCACCAGCAGTGTTTAAGGATTCCAGTTACTCCACATCTTCACCAATACTTATTATTTTTGTCTTTACAATAGGTTCTTTTTCCCCCACTGGATTCCCACCTCCTTTTATGCTAGCCTACTTCTTCCTTTTCCAGAGGACCAGGATTCATCCTTCAATTCTTTTTTTTTTTTTTTTTTTGAGATTTTATTTATTTATTTGACAGACAGAGATCACAAGTAGCAGAGAGGCAGACAGAGGGAGAGGGAGGAAGCAGGCTCCCTACTGAGCAGAGAGCCCTGATATGGGACTCGATTCCAGGACCCTGAGATCATGACCTGAGCCGAAGGCAGAGGCTTTAACTCACTGAGCCACCCAGGCGCCCTTATCCTTCAATTCTTAGTTTAAATGTTAAATGTCAAGGCTTTGTTCCTGACACCCTCAAATGTGAGGTGTCTTCATATTGCTAACTGGCATGGCACAAAATTTATTATAATTAATAGCCTAATTGTTGTCATTACAATCACATTCTAGCTTCTGAGAAACACTAGGGTTTTTTGTTTTTGTTTTTGTTTTTTAATTGCTGGGTCTGAACATCTGAAACAGTATTTAACATTTAAGAGATGCCCAAAAGATTTTCTAAATGATCGAGAGAATAAAAATCAGACTCTAATATCTTTCATGTTTTCTAAAACTCAACAACCATTGAATCCCTTGATAAAAGAGACAGTCTCCGTCTCTTTGCAGCTGTTACCATCCACAAAACTCCTCTCCTTCTGCTTCATGTACCATTATGATCCAGTTGTAGGCATTCTTAGAAAATGATAAGCACTTGCAAATGTCTGGAGTTGGGCTATCTTTTACTCACACACCTGAAATCCCCCCTTTTCATGTTTGGCATCTATTCAATTCCACCCATTATCCAAGATGTGTCCAAATACCACTTTGATTTTGAAACAGTCTTGAAAATTTCTTATCCTTCCGGTATTCAAGGAATGATGACATTGATGTCTGTACTGTAATATGGACAGACTGCTCAAGATAAGTGCAAAAGCACTCTTTTTACAAGCATCTTACAGAGGATTTTTGTGTTACTGTGCCAAAGGATTCGTTGTGATTACCATACTAAAGAGAGACTCTGACTGCAGGTATTGTGAATTTAGAATAAAGAAGAGAGGCGATTTAACAATAATCTACATCTGTCCAGTGACAACTTGTACCTTTATTTTTTGTTGTGATTACAAAACCTTACATCCATAATAACCAGCTAAAACAGAAGGAGGTCACCTGTTTTCATCAGTTTTCCTTGAGTTTCTTCTGTTGTGCGTCCTGCTATCTCCTTGATAGCTTTAATTTAATGGTTTTCCACTTTCACCTGGTTTTGAATTATTGAAACTTTTATAGCAGAAATAAAATGTATTTCTTCGGAATGCCCATAATAAGCAGTAAGAACAAAGAATGATACAGTCCATAGATAAAAGATAGTCCACAGATAAAAGAAAGCAGAAGCAAGGCATAAAACGTCACCTCACAAATCTGACTTTTTATATATACGACTAATATATTGAGCATATTTAATGAATTTCCTAATCACAACAACTTCGTGAGTGTACAGTGTTTATGTTTTATTCATTCTTTGTCATTCCTATCATATTTTATGGCTAAAATAACTTCCTATTAGGTTAAGAATAAATCTTTCTTCTTTGACTGAAAGAGCACTAAATCTTTAGTTTTTTTTCAGCAGTTTGTGCCTATTAACAACTTTGAACTGAAAGAAAACTGTGTATCCTTTCATTTGATATTATAAAAGGTAATTAAATTATTTGCTAGGAAATTACTTTTCGGAATTAACTCTCTTTATGGTTATTATTTTTCCCTTTGGCAGGACTTCTCCAATTTAATGGGTTTTCCAGTACTTTTGGCAACCACATAAAAACTCCACAGTGGGATGAGTCAACATTGCACAGGTAAAACTTTGGAAATTTATGGGAATGGATATCTGAATTTCTGAAAATTGAAATACTAGGAACAACATCCCTCTTAAATTATCATCCTTATTCATATATGTTACAATTCTGTAGTGTGAAAGGAAGTAGTTTTCTACTAGTTTTCTAAACTGCAAGTTTAGAAAATAATATTGAATATTATTTTGAATAATTGAATAATATTGATACGTTTTTAGTAAAGAAAAGATGTATCACGGCAGCTCCTGTGTCCTGGGCCATCTTCCTTTCCCTGCTACAACCTGTCCTGGGAAACTGAGCAAACAATATAACATTTATCCTTATAAAAACATCAAATTTATATAGATTTGTGTGTATGTGTGGTATCCATTAAAATAAACTGCCTCTACCTCTTCTACACCAAGTCTTCTTGAGCTGACCACATTTTGTATCCCAGACATGTGAAGGCTCTTGAAGAAGCAGCAGTGTCATAATTGTGAAAAAGAAAGGAATCCTTTTATGTTCCTAAAAACATGTACTATTCATTTTGAGATAGAGCACCTCAGCTGAACCCAGAACCCATACGACCCATGCCTACTCCAGCTTTGAGATGTTGGTGGAAGTGTCTGGATTGTCCGTGAGAAGCTGATGTTGTAGAAGTGTCCACACGTTTACACTAAAATAAATATAAACTTGACTTCAGTAGTACAAGCACTGTAAAGCTGATAGAGACAAGGGTCTCTTTCTCAGAGCTGGCATCAGTCCTAAAATTAGGATCCATTAATGTCTTCTGAGGATTAACAACTTGGTTTCCAGGTAGGCATGTCTACCTGGACATATAGGTGGCATGGGGCACCTGGGTGCCTCAGTAGGTTAAGGCCTCTGCCTTCGGCTCAGGTCATGATCCCAGGGTCCTGGGATCGAGCCCCATGTTGGGCTCTCTGCTCAGTGGGGAACCTGCTTCCCCCTCTCTCTGCCTGCCTCTCTACCAACTTGCTATCTCTGTCAAATAAATTTTTAAAAAAATTAAAAAAAAAGAATGACATCTTTTTTAAAAAAATTATAGGTGGCTTCTTGTACATATTTTTTCTTGTGCCCATACCACTCTCTAACTCTTCAGAATAATTCAAAGTAAATTATGCTAGCATGTGAAAGATTTTGTGGGTTTGGATGAGAGTAAGAAGTAAATCTTAATGTTATTTACCTTCTCACTTTGATACTTTTCTTGCCTGCCAAGCAAAGGTGTGGGTGACATTTGAAGTACGGTTAACTGATTTGGAATAAGCGTTTTTTTACATAATTCTAGAGGCTTTTAAAAATATGAGTGGGATTTTCACAGCAGGTGGTGAATGGCAGCTGTTTAGGCAGAATAGGAACAAGAATATCAGACACCTCCACATTATAAAAGTCTCAAAAACAAAATATGCTGGGTTTGGTGTATGACAATGCATATAAAATTACCTATTATTTTCCCTCCTTTTTAAAAAAAAGTTCTGGTTATTTTTTTCTGTAGTTTTCATTTAATACAAGACAAAATATTTTATATAAAATTAATTTGATTTTGAACCCTAAATAAGCCCTTTCATCAATGGTATAATTGTAGCTTTAAATGTTTCCATCTTTGCGCATCTCACGTATTGTTTTGATTAGGAAAGTAATAGGGAGGAATATTGTCATTGGATTTGAGTTGGAATCTGACTTTTTTTTTTAAGATTTTATTTATTTATTTGACAGACAGAGATCACAAGTATGCAGAGAGGCAGGCAGACAGAGAGGAGGAAGCAGGCTTTCTGCTAAGCAGAGAGCCTGAGGCTGGGCTTGATCTCAGGACCCCGGGATCATGACCTGAGCCAAAGGCAGAGGCTTTAACCCACTGAGCCACCCAGGCACCCCGGAATCTGACTTAAAAAAAAAAGATTTTATTTATTTATTTATTTGAGAGAGAGACTGGGAGCATGGGGGAAGGGAGGGGAGGGACACTGAGAGAGGGAGAAGCAGACTCGCCATGGAGCAGGGAGCCCAATGCAGGGCTTCATCCCAGGACCCTGGGATCCTGACCTGAGTCAAAAGCAGACTCTTAACCAACTGAGCCACCCAAGTGCCCCCTGGAATCTGACTTCTAATTCCATTTCAAACTCTAGCATCTTAAAGTATTTAAAACAGGGGTGGATATTTAAAATGTTTAGTATCAAGTTTTAGAAAAGTTTGTTTCTGCTTTTTTAGCCCATTCATTCATTGATTCAAACTTATTTCAATTTCTACTATATATGAGACAGTGTGGTGATGCAAAGATGAATAAACCATAGTTAGAATCTTCAATGAACCTTCCGTAGAGAGAGGATGAGAGGGATGTAATAGAAATAACCATAAATATGTGCAGAGGATAATTGCATCAAAATGTTGTATAAGGCTTGAAAGAATATGGAGCTTTGACCAGTACACAGCAAAAAAACAAAATCAAGAGACATTGACTGCTCAGATGACCAAAAATTACTGATGATAAACTGAAAAAGCTTTCCCGTATTAAGTAGGTAATATGAGCCTTGAACATTGTGGATATTGAACAATGAATTGGACAAATATATTACCTCACTTAGTTCTCCAAACAAATGAAGTAGGAATAATTATTTTCATTTTACAGACGAGAAAATTTAGGAGTAAAAAGCCATTCGCAGCTTGGGCAGATCTATACAACAATTAAGTTTTAGAACAGAAATTTAAAGCTGGCTTCATTATATTTCAGTACCTACACTTCTAACTGCTGTAAATTCCTGTGTACCCTGGGAAGGGGATGCAAATACCATAGTACTGACAGACCCAAAGCTGCACCTGTCACTAAAGAACCGGAGTAAGAAGCAGAGAAATCATTTCAGGCCGATGATATACCAAAGTCATTTTCAGATCTACCACAAGGATGATTTAATGTGGGGCTGGTAACTCACTGACCTGAGGGCATATTCCACCTGATGCTTATAGTTAAGCTCTGTAGGAAGCTAGCTAGGCAATTAGAACAGCCGAAATTGCTTTTTTAGATTAAGTTTTCATTTTAATTCCAGTGTCATTAACATACAGTGTTATACTAGTTCCAGGTGTACAGTACAGTGATCCAGCATTTCCATACATTACTCAGGGTTCATCATGGTAAGTGTGCTCTGACTCCTCCTCACCTCTTTCCCCCATCCCCCCCACGCAACTTCCTTCTGGTTTGTTCGCTATAGTTGAGTCTGTTTCCTGATCTCTCTCTCTCTCTCTTTCTTCCTTTGTTCGTGTGCTTTTTTCTTAAATTCTACATATGACTGAAACCTTACAGTGTTTGCCTTTCTCTGAGTATTTCACTTAGCATTATACTCTGGAGCTCCAGTCATGTTGTTATAATTGGCAAGATTTCATTTTTTTTTAATGGCTCAATAATATTCTATATAGACTATTAATATAAAGATGTGATATATATATATCACATCTTTATCCAGATATATATATATATATATATATATATATATATATATATCTTTATCCACACATCTATCAATGGACACTTAGGCTGCTTCCATAATTTGTTATTGTAAATAATGCTAGAATAGCCAAAATTGTTATCCTCAAATTCAGAGTATTTTCATTAAGTGAGTTAATTCATATTGAAATAACAACTTGGGTTATTGTGTAATGAGTTCTCCTTACCTGGTCTGTTCAATTTATCCTTAACTGATCCATTAAAATCCATCTATGACGTACAAATCATGACTTTCAAAAGATAATATAAGAGTAAATTGAGATGAATGGAATTACATTTTATATAAAAACCTGAGATACGGCCATTTAAACAGTTAAATACATATAAACACATAAATATATACCGCATATAAAAATATTATAAAATTATACAAGTGTTTCTATAAACAAATGTACAAGTATCTCAGTATATACATTCCAAGATACCCCTCCTACAGCCTACATCCAGATGTGGTTCATTTTAACTCAGCTACCAGTGACTCAGAATAACATGTACATAATCCTGCAGACATAGTTCAACTATATTATAGGTTAAATAGAAATTTAGTTTTGTGTTAAATAAGCTATTCATTGAACTGTGTGATTGGGAAAATCTATTTGAGTTCTAAAAACTCAGTCTACTAATGAAATACTGAAATACGAACCACCATGCCCTATCCTGACACCTCACTCTCACCACAGAAAAAAGAAGAAGAAGAAGAAAACAGTAGTATTTCTGCCAATATTTTTATTTCTAAATAAACACATTCTCTATTTTCATTTATGTAATTGATATTTATTTTGTGTTGGTATCAGCATGAGTCAGGTGCTATGGTGAGTTTTTCATATATATCATTTAATTGTTGCCCATATTAAAATTAGAAAATCGAAATTTCAGTGTTCCTAATCCACCTGCATCCATGAAACACAATTCTGACCTACGGGGTTAGGCAGACGTCTCTGGGGAGGGTGTCCTTTCAGACAGCAGAGGTGGCTGCCCGGAGAGGAAACCCCTTGTGCTCTTCGTTCATCTCTCTCTTCTCTCTGTTGGACAAGCAGACCTCAAGCCTACATTGCCAGAGCACACTGCAATCACAGAGACAAAAGGCATTCAAAAAGAACAATAGAGCAATAAAATAAAAGGAACCTAGCTCAGAGATGTCAGATTGAGCCAACAGACAGACCTGGCATGCTTATACATGAGAAAAATGAGGCTGTTACTTTTTCTTTAAGCTGCTGTTAGCTCCTGCCTAATAAAATCACACAGGTAGAAGAGGAAAAGCTAGCCCAAAACATGGGGCCGAGCACTCCAACGCCAGTATGTTTTTCTATTTTGCCTGAAATCTCAGAATTCCTTAATTCTTAGATTTCATGGAAAGACAAATAAACAAAGTCACAAAGGCCAAGGTATTATTGTTATAAGCATAGTTTCATAAGCACTTGTGATTCTTTTGACAGCATCCTGGATTTGGGGGAGCTAATCTTGGAATAATTCCGTTGCCTTCCTACAATTTGCAGACCCTATTCTCATCCTCTTGCCATCTGTCTCCCAGTGGATAAGACAAAATTTGGTCACAAGATAAAGGGGGGAAATGCTCAAAAAAGCTAGAAAAAACATAGGCCATTCCATGAAAGATACTTACTTCCTAAATTCATGCCTTTTATTTTGTATGTTTGTTTTCAGTGGTCGTAAAATTATTTTAAATGTTAGTAATTCTAACGTACATTAAATCATTCTTCAGAAGTCCAAATATGTAATACCAAGCAAGCTGCTTATAAAACAGTTTTTACTCTGCATCAGTTTCCAAACCACAATTATAATAGATGTTTCTAGAAATGTCTACTGGTTTCTGTTATGGAGATTTACTCCATAACAACGATAGTATCCTCTGATTGGCATTTTACTATTGTACTGCAAGCTAAAGACAGATAGGTGTGTATATACATGATATGAAAAGCAAGTATTTTATTTTTTAACCAATGTTCTTTTTCAAACAGGTTCCTTTGGACTTTTTGGAAAACAAAAAGTGTCTGTTCCTTTGTGGTGCTCATTTTTTCCATCTCTAGTTGCAACCTGACTCAAAGGTTTTACTTCCTATAGTCATTAAGTCTGGCAGCACGCATTTGGACTTTAGAATTTCAATGTAAATGGTCTTTTTTGGAGACCTACAGGAATTGGCAAAACAATAATAAAGTAATTAGGTTAGACAATATTCCAGCCTGATATTTATCTCAGGAATTCTAAATGTGACTACTATTGCTAGTATTAAATATAAGGTTGTATTTAATTTACTATACTACTTGAAATTCTAAAACCATAATCAACTGAGTCTGATGTCTGTTAAAACTAAAAATAAAATTATGCTGGTAAAAACGTAATTTAACATTCATTTCTAGCGCTAATCATTGCCTAACATTTTAAAAGATGGAGGAAGATATTTGACTTGATGAAATCACTAAAAATTAAGTCTGTTCTTAAATAAATAGGACTCTATGTATCCACAATATTTGGATAAGGGTGACTATAAATAAGATAACTAAAATGTCTTCTGTTAATAATAATCTTTTGCATTTACAAAGTGTGCTTCTTTCAAGAGGCTGGAAGTGCTTTTTAACTATCTTCGTACTGCTTCACTCTGTGAAAAATGAAACATCTCTTTAAAAATGTCATTGTAAAAAGAATTTTCTCTATGGGAATAAATGACCTAACATTGAATAAATAGCCCCTGAAAATCTATTGCTCCCTTTGTCTGCCTCAAAGTGTACAGTCAGATCAATGGTCCTATTGAACTTTGCACTGGTCCGAAATCATCTGATGTATTTGATCAATTTTAGGTGTAATGTTTTAAAAAGGAGTAATTGATCATGTCTAATTTATCAGTTCATGTATCCCAAGCATTTCTTCTATGTCTATGATATGTAATTGTTGTTCAATAAATACGTAGTACCTAAATTAATATCAAAAGATGATTATGTAAATGTCATGAAAGGTGTATACATAAAGGGTTTGAAAGTTTAAAGAAATGTATTCTTGTTTTTATTATTTCATAACAAACTATCACAAATGTAGCAGTGGGTCAGGATTCTGGCTTGGACTTAATTGGGTTCTCTTAGGATCTCACCAGGCTGAAATCAAGGAATTGGCTAGGGTTGTGTAACTATGGGAGGGATTATCCCATCATAGTTTGCAACATATATAAAATACCAAGGGAGTGAGTGTTAGGTTAGATGCACATTCAAGCGTAGATGATTATATAAGGTCTATACACTGGGGAGCAAGAATCTTGAGCCCCTTGGGGGCCATCTTAGAATTCTGCCCATCATAATAAATAAGTATGTACACACACACACACACCCTGAGGCAAAAATCAAAGAGATACCTCATTTAAATATTACTACCATTTTTTTTTACTGTTGTCTCTTTTTAGGAATAGAGAGAAGGAAAAATGATTGGTGATTGTGATTCTTTTCTACCTATAGTTCAGCTATTTGAAATTGACTTGTTTCGTAGAATAATAGCTAACTCAATTTCGTAGAATTGAGTGTTTATTATATGTCAGACACTAACCTAAATTTTTTTAGATACATTAGTTCATTTAGCCTTCCAGAAACTCTATAAGAGAGGTAAAATTATTACCAATTTTTTATAATAGACAACAGATACAAAGATATCATTAGTCAAAACACTGGTAAGTGGCAATGATAGGTAAGATACAATGTTTAATATATATTGTATATTCAGTGAATAGTTATTAATTTCATTATTGTCTAGAATTTTTAGAAAAGAAAACAGTATAGAAAAACTAAAAGGACACAAATATACATATTCACTTAACTAACGCTGTTGTTGTTTTATATTAGGACTGCTCTAGGATGGGATGCATCCCAGAGGAGAATAAAATCAAATTGTGGGGGGTGGGGGTTGGGGGCGGTGTCTGGGTGACTCAGTCAGCTAATTGTCTGCCTTTGGCTCAGGTCATGATCCCAGGATCCTGCGATCAAGCTCCATGGCAAGCTTTCTGCTCAGCGGGAAGACAGCTTCTCCCTCTGCCTCTGCCCCTCCCTCTCCACTCATGCTCTGTTTCTTTCTTTCTGTCTCTCTCAAATTAATAAATAAAATCATTTTAAAAAACTCAAATTGGGAAAGAACTTTTAATTCAGAGTATCTTTGGTTTAGCAGTAATTGTTGCATTCCTGCTCAACTTTTCAATATATTGACCTAGAGATCCCGGGGGGGGGGGAGACAAAAGCTTAAAATGACCATAAAACTCAAATAGAAGTAAACCACCACAGGATAAGATCTCCATTCATTCTCAGAAGTGAATGAGAGCCATTTAACTCAAACTTCCTTTAGTAGCGTAAACCTAACTTTGACCCCATGGTAAAGAAGCTAACTAAAATCATGTAAGAAGATGCTTTGCTCCTCTCAAAGCTTGATTTTGGCTATTCCAACAGAAATATGAGCAATGTTTTCTCCAGTTCCCAAAGGCTGATTTTAGGTAGCAACAGTAATGTGGTTTTTCCTCATCTCTTATCACCATATACCCAGCCCCCCAATATCAATTGTCCCACCAATTCATTTTTTTCCCCACCATCGGGGCAGAGATTCCAAAGCCCAGCCAGTCACTAAGAATCAGACTCTATGTCAGGTTTGCTCTAGCAGGTGGTGGTGGCTATGGAAGGATAGAGGAACCTACCGGAGGCAAAGAGGCATTATAAGAAGTTTAATAACAAGACCTAAATGCTATAGGAGAAAAACTGAGAACAAGACATGTCATGAAATGTGCTTTTTTAGGCATTATGCCAATTCTGAGCAGCAGAGAAATGAGATCATATTTCTGAATTAATATTTTATAGGACCCTTTGTATAATTTCAAGAAACTCTTCCACCTGCTCAGTAAGAATAATGAAAATCAGACTTTATAAGTTATTATTAGTTATTCTGATTTAAAGGGAAGAGGGTTAGGAATCAATTTATTGACCTGGGGAAAACTGTAATTCTACAATACTTTTATTAAACTAATTTGATTTTAGATAAAGAAGAAACAGATCAACAGACATCTGCCACACTTCTGTGAATAAGAATGCAATTTTAATCTTGTTCAAATTGATAAACGTGGAGCATAGTCAATAAAGGCATGTGTGTTTGGTTGCCATGGTCAAAAAAATACTAATATAAGTTTGATGAGAGGCAAGGAGACAATCAGAATAAATATAAAATTGACATATAATTACTTGATTAGTAGAACTGCATAGAGAATTATGTTAGTAGTTGACCAACTTAGCTTTGATAAACGTATACAAGAGGCCATAAAAACAATTGCTAACGCTCAGACTTTGTCATTATTCTACAGGATTGTCTCTTCATGTCTCTCAGAATGAAAGTATGTTAGTTGACATCATCACAAAAACTTTGTTGTAATTGTTGAGCCATTTCCTATAATAATTGCTTTTTTAGCCCTGAGGTTAGTTTTTAAAGCTTGAATTATGAATATTTCATATTATATTATTTTCATATTCCACGTGCATGCCTCATGCAAATTAACTTTCTTATAGCCTCACACTGACCTTTACTTCATTGAAGGAAATTAAATTGTAAAATGAATCTGCTTAGGAAAATCTTTTTCTTTTTTTTTTTTTTTTTTTTTTTTTTTTTTAAAGATTTTATTTATTTATTTGACAGAGAGAAATCACAAGTAGGCAGAGAGGCAGGCAGAGAGAGAGAGAGAGGAGGAAGCAGGCTCCCTGCTGAGCAGTGAGCCCGATGCGGGACTCGATCCCAGGACCCTGAGATCATGACCTGAGCCGAAGGCAGCGGCTTAACCACTGAGCCACCCAGGCGCCCCAGGAAAATCTTTTTCAAAAAATGTCTCTTTCTTTATGTTGTTGAGGTTCACCAGAAGCCTTTAGCATTCCAAGTCATAAATCCTATTATATAATGAAATGAAAATCTAGTTAATTGATAGAAAATTAAAATATTTTGTTTGTCTCAGGATGAAAATGAAATAACAATGTTGGAATATTGGAATATGGTAGAAAAGAAAAAAAGTAACTACAACAATTAGCTCTTAATATTTTCAGGATTTCAAGATGCTTATCTAACCATATATTGGCCTATTTTGACATTTTCCTCAGGCTGCTTGAAAATTGATGAAACACACACTGAAACAAAGACATTTCAGTTCTGTAAATATCTGAAAATCCCATATTTGTACTTCCAATAATATATTCATATATTAAATAAAAAATACCTTAAATACTTAGAAACAAAATTTTGCATGTTACTACATAATGAAACTATTTTCTGTTTTATTTGAGAGTGCTTTCAGAACAGGTTTTTGTTTTTTTTTTTTAAGATTTTATTTATTTGAGAGAGAGAGTACATGAGTGGGCAGAGGGACAGGCAAACTCCCTGCAGTCCAGTTCAGAGCCCACAGGTGAAGGGAGGCACCATCCCAGTACTGTGAGATCATGACATGAGCTGAAACCAAGACAGATGCTTAACCAACTGAGCCACCCAGGTGCTCCTTCAGAACAGATTTTAATCTCTGATGATTTGCAAGGAAAAGAATAATACAGGTTAGGTATTTTCTATTCACAAAATCTCAGCTGCCTCCTAAATTTTACATATGTAACCTTCTGATGCCTGGTGGCACTGATGTCCTGTATACTAAAGAAGGAGAAAAACTTTGAGTTGGACTGTTTATTTTAAATTCACATTGCATCTTATTTTCAATATATTACATTGGCTTTACTTCCTTTATCTAAACATCCTGATTCAATTTTCATAGTAGAGTGTTTTTTAATGTAACATCATGCATGGAATCGAAAATAGAAGCATTTATTTTCACACCAAGAAAGTTTTGTTTGTATGCCAGGCTTCTAGGGAACACACCTATAAAAACAGAGTATATAGATTTTAGAATAATCTTGATAAATTATTACTTAGTTTAGGAAGATGAACATCGTCTGAGAGATAGAATAACCAACTCTATAAAATCAAGAGACCCAATTTCTTTTTCAGGAATTTTAATTTTAAAAGAATTAGAAGACAGAAAATTGGATATAAAGTCATGACATTCTCAAGCTTGTTGACTTCAGGGGGTGGAAAACAAAAAAAAATATAGATTCTATAATTGTTTAGTAAATTCTATAACTCAGTTACATGTAACATTAATAAATACCCAAAACTCTTTCTCATTTGAGGAATTTTTCATAGATATTTATTTTCTATTTTTCCAACCTCCCTTTTCCTTCCTCCCATTCTGTCACAGCCTACATTTCCTTCTGTATGATTCATTATTTTACTAGGATGGTAAATGCTCCTTTATTTTATGTGGCAAAATTAGAGGTTTTAAAGAGAGTATATTCATCAAAAACTTTCAAATGTATAACTGCGATTTTACATTTGATTTCAGAACCCTTCTTTTTTTTTTCTCATTGATGTAAAATATGGTCTGAATTATCACTTATCCTTTGAAAAGACTTGAGCAAACAACCCATATCTTTGCTCAAGACTTAGCCTTATAACATGGAAGAGAAAATTTAACCTCTGTGGTTAAAACTTATAATATAAATGTTCATTTTTTATATCATTAATTTTAACCACTGTTACTCATTCTAGTATTTATATGTAGCATATATAAAGTATGAAACAAGCAATGAGATTTTTTATAAAATAAAATAATAAATCAGTGGCTCCAATAAAATTTTATTAAAATGATTCAACCAAATATTCAAAAATTAAGGTAGTTTCTATTTAAAAAATGAATTTAAGAGATTAACAAATAATATATGACACATATCCTCAGTATAAAAGCCAAATACCACACTACCTAAATGTAGTTTTATATAAAGCATAGCTTTCAGCTGAATATTGTACTATGCAAATTTTATCAGGTAACATACCATGAAGAAAGTTTCTTTCTCTCTCCCTTTCACTTTTAATTCACCTCTGAATGTCCAGTGCTAACACTACCAATCAAACACAAAGTGTTCAATAAATATTTGTTCATACATACAGCATGCTACAGAAGATGGGCTGGCTATGCTATATTACCTTTCATTACTTCAGGTAATGTAAATGAATAAATTTGTGGTTAAAATGGTAAGTATCTTTGTGTTTGCTTCCCCTTTATGGACCAATGATAATGAAAAAGCAAGAAAATTAAATACAGTTGGTGTCACACAGTGAAAATAAATTTAATGTGTTTAATTTTAGTTAATGTTATGGTTAAGTCTGAGCATTTTGAGGAGTATATATCTTGAATATGCTTTGTCCTGTTTTTGTTTTTTTCTCCAGGGAACATTGCACATAATTAAAAAGATTTTTTTCAGCTTTGTCTTTAAAAGAATATTTAAATTTATAATTTTCCAATATATTTTTATGTGGCTAAATGTCATTATTTACTTTTCTATGTGGGGTAAAATGATAAAAGACTTGGTAAGAGCAAGAGTTATCTTGGGCGCCTGGGTGGCTCAGTGGGTTAAGCCGCTGCCTTCGGCTCAGGTCATGATCTCAGGGTCCTGGGATCGAGTCCCGCATCGGGCTCTCTGCTCAGCAGGGAGCCTGCTTCCTCCTCTCTCTCTCTCTCTGCCTGCCTATCTGCCTACTTGTGATGTCTCTCTGTCAAATAAATAAATAAAATCTTAAAAAAAAAAAAGAGTTATCTCCATATTTATCCAAGAAAAGCTCATTATTCTCAAAGGACATTTATTTGATTTTAACATAAAAATTAGGAAAATTTATAATTAAAATATGATATTTAAATTCCAAGAATAAGTCCCATATTTCTGTTTACACACTAAGTCAATATATACTTGGTACTTTACAAACATTTTTAAATTTAATCATCTTAGGATCACTGTAAATGTTTTACTTCAATATTATAACTGAGAAGTTGAAATTCAAAATAATTAGGAAGCTTACTAATATACTATACTGGATAAGTGGCAGAGCCAAGATTCAAATAAATATACACCACATTCAGATAAAAGTATGCCTTTACTCTTTCCTGAAATGTGAGCTTTCATCATAATGCTTCCTTTTGCTTCCATTTGATTCCATAGTCATTTATTGAGCTTCTATCATGTATAAAATATGAGAGCATGGGTACTGACTTTTGTCTTTGAGCTTCAAGATACTCCAAATTATCTTCTATCCATTTAAAGATATTGGTTAAAAAAAATGTAAGCTGTATTTCCTGTTGTTTCTTTCCTTTCACTTATGTCTAAGGTTTCTACAAAATTACACTTTACTATTAGATCAGTATCTCATATTAATATTTAGTCTGAAGTTTTCCTTCATTAACCATACTTATTTGCCATACTTTTCCTTGCTTGCGTGTCAATCAAGAGGTGCTTCAGAGAATATCAGGTGGTCTACTTAGAGACCAAAATGTAGAGACCATAGAGGATAGAGGATTAGAATCAGAAATGCTGAGCCTTTATATTTAAAAAAATGTGTAAGGTAAAGATGCTCAAACGTAAATGAATTTCTGAAGCACACACATCTGTTTAGGTAGTCCAAGCATTGAGGTTCTCAAGGTCTCCAGCTTCCATTGTATTTCTGTAATGCCTTCAGCCAGTGCTCAGTATTGTCTGCACATTTTTACTTGGCTTTTTCACTTCTTTTTTTTTTTTTTTTTGACTTTTTATTTTATTTTATTTATCTTATTATTTTTTTAATATAATTTTTTATTTTTTATAAACATATATTTTTATCCCCAGGGGTACAGGTCTGTGAATCACCAGGTTTACACACTTCACAGCATTCACCAAAACACATACCCTCCCCAATGTCCATAATACCACCCCTTTCTCCCAAAACCCCTCCCCCCAGCAACCCTCAGTTTGTTTTGTGAGATTAAGAGTCACTTATGGTTTGTCTCCCTCCCAATCCCATCTTCTTTCATTTATTCTTCTCGTACCCACTTAAGCCCCCATGTTGCATCACCACTTCCTCATATCAGGGAGATCATATGATAGTTGTCTTTCTCCGCTTGACTTATTTCGCTAAGCATGATACGCTCTAGTTCCATCCATGTTGTCGCAAATGGCAAGATTTCATTTCTTTTGATGGCTGCATAGTATTCCATTGTGTATATATACCACATCTTCTTGATCCATTCATCTGTTGATGGACATCTAGGTTCTTTCCATAGTTTGGCTATTGTGGACATTGCTGCTATAAACATTCGAGTACACGTGTCCCTTTGGATCACTACGTTTGTATCTTTAGGGTAAATACCCAATAGTGCAATTGCTGGGTCTGGAAGAAATGGATGCATTCCTAGAAACATATAAACTACCACAACTGAACCATGAAGAAATAGAAAGCCTGAACAGACCCATAACCAGTAAGGAGATTGAAACAGTCATTAAAAATCTCCAAACAAACAAAAGCCCAGGGCCAGACGGCTTCCCGGGGGAATTCTACCAAACATTTAAAGAAGAACTAATTCCTATTCTCCTGAAACTGTTCCAAAAAATAGAAATGGAAGGAAAACTTCCAAACTCATTTTATGAGGCCAGCATCACCTTGATCCCAAAACCAGACAAGGATCCCACCAAAAAAGAGAGCTATAGACCGATATCCTTGATGAACACAGATGCGAAAATACTCAACAAAATACTAGCCAATCGGATTCAACAGTACATTAAAAAGATTATTCACCACGACCAAGTGGGATTTATTCCAGGGCTGCAAGGTTGGTTCAACATCCGCAAATCAGTCAATGTGATACAACACATCAATAAAAGTAAGAACAGGAACCATATGATACTCTCAATAGATGCTGAAAAAGCATTTGACAAAGTACAGCATCCCTTCCTGATCAAAACTCTTCAAAGTGTAGGGATAGAGGGCACATACCTCAATATCATCAAAGCCATCTATGAAAAACCCACCGCAAATATCATTCTCAATGGAGAAAAACTGAAAGCTTTTCCGCTAAGGTCAGGAACACGGCAGGGATGTCCATTATCACCACTGCTATTCAACATCGTACTAGAGGTCCTAGCCTCAGCAATCAGACAACAAAAGGAAATTAAAGGCATCCAAATCGGCAAAGAAGAAGTCAAATTATCACTCTTCGCAGATGATATGATACTATATGTGGAAAACCCAAAAGACTCCACTCCAAAACTGCTAGAACTTATACAGGAATTTGGCTTTTTCACTTCTTTAATTGTTCATTTTGTTTCCTGTTTGTGACCATGTTTTCCTTCCATGGATACAAGTTCTTTGAAGTCAGACATTAAGTTCATCAAAAAGTCCTTCTATGTTTTTGAAGGGTCCCACTGAATTCTTTAAACAAGATATTGGAAAAGTATTACAAATGAAAAAGCTGTATAAAATTTATTTGTGATCCTAATCAGCCCATGATATTTCCAGTGAGATCAGAAAGCTTGTATATCAAATCATAACTGTGCATGAAGCAATCAGCCTCTTTGAAAAGACACTTCTACAGAAAAAGAAAATACAAAGCAGCCAAAGAAAAATTAAACATCACTTTCTTAATTGGTTTTTGAAATGCATGATACCTTGTTTTCATATTTATAACAGTATAAAGAATTGAATTAGCATTAAGATCAGTGACAAAACACTTTAATTCTTTCTATCCCAATATCATTCTAAAATAAGAAAATACGTCTGTGTGTAGTTTGATGACAGAATGGATAATCAACAATCAGCAAGAGCACTTAGTGACCAAACAAACATTAACTGTATGAATGAAGAAGTTAAAAATATTTATTACTATAGGTGATCTGCAGTTTTTATATTTTACATTTCAACTAAAATAACATTTGCCAGAGCCAAATATATGGCATCTTTAAATACACACATTTACATGCAACACACATTTAAAATAAAATATTTCCCTAAAGCAGAGACATATATACTTACTACATACTCTTATTTGAGTGATATAATATTAAATGACTCAATGAGACTTGGAAGAAAAACAATCAGGATACAATGTAGCAGATGCACAAGTCTCCCGAGTCTTGGACTCCTTGTTTCTTACCTCCTCTCATTTCTAATTCTTACCCCAGTCCTAAAAGTCCAAAAAAGAAACCTAACTACTTCTGGGATAAACTTCCTCTGGGCCTCATCCAAACTACTAATTGCCCACTACTTTAGTAGCAATTTCTGCTAGCAGATGAGAAGATGCTCGTAGTCCCAACCTTGGAGCTATATATAATATGGTCAGGTTTCTACGACTACTAGAAATGTGTTCCGCTTACTGGGTAAGCCTCTGTTCATTTAAGGATGAACCCAAATGTCGATCCCATTTTCAGTTATCAATGTAGGTCATGTTTAACCTGGAAGTTCTAAAGAGGTGAATGTGTCTTCCCCAAAGATCCTGTTTCTGGCTTATAACTAGAAGTGATACATTGTTTATTCTTGAATCAGAGTTAGTAACCCAAGAACGATGATTGTCCTCTCCTATTATAAGAACCAGATCACTTCTACTCTCTATGACTGAGATCGAAAGAGTCTTTGTCATTATGGAGAATGTGTTCTGAATATACAATATCTGAACATTAACTTTTTTTATATGTAGAAAAATTATCCAAAGTAGATATATGGTCTAAGTATAGACAATTTTTCAAAAGCTTAACTTTAACTCAACTTTATGGTCTTATAACACATTCTTATTACTTCATTAAGTAATATGTTTTTCTGATTATGACTGGAATTAAGTCAAAGAGAGGCTTGGCAGATATAGTATGTGTTGTCATAATGTTAAGTTTTGATTTCCATTTTTAAAATCCTTTGACACAATGCATTTTATTTTAAAACATGTACTCATTTGTTAGAAGTAAACACACTATATTTTAAAAGCAGATTACAGGTTTGCCACCAAAATGTACACAATTAATTTTCTTTATAACCAAATGGCAACATCTGACTTTACATCTTGGAACTCCGTACAGGTGAATGAACGTGATCGTCTTCTAAGATTTGTTGGTCTCTGAGGTCTTCCTTCTGTCAAGTCTAAATATATGTCAGATTTCAGAAAACGTGTGTAACTGTCTTGTTCCATAAGCTGATACACTCTGCTTTGCGCAGCATCAAAACTGTGTAGGGTAGGTTGGGTGATGCTCTTGGTAATGACTTCTTTGGTGTGAAAATCAAGGTTAACCTGGATGATAGTAATAACAAAAAGTATGATTATGGTCAATTTACTTAAGTAAACACTTGAGAAACAAACAGTGCAGGACTGATCCAATGTTGGAGTGGGCATAAAGCACTTGGTTGCTTTTGTGATTTGTTTGTTTGTTTGTTTGGTTATAAGTCTAAGGATCCAGTGATTTACTCTGGGGTGACATTTCATCTGGCTCTTCTCTTCCTTTGCTCCTGGTCCTTCTCACTCTCTGCTGATTTAGAATAATGAAATATTGTAAATATCATTAAGACCATCAGATTAACCCATTTTCAACATGGAAATGAAACTTCATAGAAATTAAATTATTTTGAATGAGGGCAAAGGGTGACTTGGGGGCATATATGGGATTTCCATGCAGGGCTTTTGTTTTATCCCCATGCTCTTTTCATTTTATTATGATGCTTTCTTACAGGCAAGTATATGCTAAAAATGGATATCTTTTAAAGATAAAAAAATCCTTTAGTGGTTTTTATCAGAGAACTACCGCTATATCTGATTCTGACAGATGTTAAGTTTTCATTTAGGGTTCCTTCCTTTTCCCTCAGGGGTAACACTATACAACTAGCTGCTTTTTAAAAAATTGTTTATAAAATTGGCCTTGGGAAAAACAGAATAAAGAACTGAAACATAGAACAGATTGAGACTTATTGATACAAGAAAAACAATCATCATTCCATGTAAAATGATATCCATATAAACAATGCTACCTCATGGACATATTAATTTATAGTGAAACAGAACTCTTAACAGTGGTATACTACCAGTCCTACCATTTCAGCAAAGAAACACTATTTATTGAACACATAATATAAATATAGAAACTCTATTTAAATTATTTTTGAGGGCAGTCAGATAATATTCGCTAGTTGTAAAATTTTATTGCTATAGTTTCAGCAGTTGTATCACACAATTATCTCACACTGTGCTTGCAGCCAGAATCACGACTATTTTTTCACTTGAACCATTGTCAAATTAGGTTTTGCTCATCTATCGATTATGAAACTTTCTTTAGCCTATCTTAAAACGGAGGAATAATTATTTGGGGGCAATCAAAACTTTGCATAGGCAGATGAGCTCACACTAAAATGGTACATTATACAAACGTTTTAATTTGTCTTGCCTTCCTCACTTATAGAAATTGTTTTGCTAAGACATTGCTTATGCTTAGGTGATTAATATGGATAAGTGAATAAATCTAAAGGCTGCAAGTAACTGTATTTACTCTTAGTCTAGAATAAAAATAACCCCAAGGAATGACTTCAGTTACACTTTAACTTTCATGCATTTTGTTCATATGTAGGAATTTATATAAATATCTGAATTTGCTTCAAGAAAATCTTGACCTTTCTGATAGAATATATGAGGATACCGACTTGATAAAGACAGAGTCTCTCAAAAAAGTGTCAAGCAGTTTTAAATTTTTACAATTATCTTTACTGTACCTCTTGTGGAGCATCATTCTGTATAAATTTCTCATATATTGCTTTTGCTTTAACGATAATTTGTTGAGGGTCTTTACTTTTCTTGAAATCTTCACAGGCTATCCAAAATTCAATGTTTTCCTCACTGAATTCAGTTTTAAGGAATGTGGTAAAAGTCTTCAGTCCATCTACCAGGAAAAGAAGTGATATATTTTAACTATAGAATATTAATGCTGAGGAATTGGATTATGTGATTTTCCCCCTCCAAATATGTATACATTCCAGTTAGTTAACATGCAGTGTGATATTGGTTTCTGGTGTAGAATTTAGTAATTCATCACTTACATACAACAGCTAGTATTAATCACAAGTCCTCATGTTAATACCAACACATCTCTCCACCCACCTCTCCTTCTGTATTGTATTACTTGATATTAAAGTATAACTGCAAATATTAACAGAATAGCTATGGCTTCCCTCTAATGTAGTGAAGATACACACTTCTGGACACTATATGTGAGAGACCTCATATAAATTAGCTGTAATCTTCACAATTATGTAAAGTATTAATCCTATTGAAATGAGGCTAATTATCCTACATAGACCTATCATACATGGACCTGAGCAAGAGGGACAAACTCCTACTCTGGACCTTGCTTTGGGTCTCTTTTCCTCAGTGCCTTCCTCAGGGATGTGGGGGCTATTCTATGGAACCAAGAAACTATTCCACCTGGAGCCCATTCTCCCCTCAATCCCCCCGCCCCCACTTCTAGACTATGCTTCTATACTCAGGACCCTGGAATTCCCTGTCTAAAAGCTCTGTGTTACCAGGGTTTGTACAGTCCTCTTCCCTAAGTTCATTGACTACAGGCACACAGACTCAAAAGTATGTGTACTTAGGATAAGACTTGAATTTGAAAGTTGAGGTGTCTACCCAAATATGCAAAAAGGACTTTCACAGTATGGAATTGAACCAGGCGTAGAAAGAGAAGGAAGGTAGGCATGTTGCTAATAGAACTGTGTAAAGTCTGAGAATTTTATATTTAAGCCTAGTGGTTACACAGTACATTTATAAAAATAATAAGATGAAATATGTATTTTTAACAGTTTGTTAGCTTGACTTATTGCTCTTAAGCATTTAGATATTTAATATGGGGTCTCCATTTTAACTTCTGTTCTGAGCTCCATCAATATTAGACATTGGTATCTTGTGGAAGATGGCCAGTGTTCAAATTCACGTTTAGCAAGTTACTATATAGTCCTGAGTGGAATACTTTTCTTTCTTTGTCTCAGTTTTTCAATATTTAAAATTAACATAATCATGACACCTACCTGATTGGGCTGTTTAAACAATTAAAAACATTGATTTCTGGGAAAGATGGAGTAGGAAAACCTTCACCTTTCCCCACAGATACAACTAGATAGCATCCATATAAGTGTAAATAACCTGGAGAATGACCTAAGGCCTGGCAGAACAGACTCTCCACAGCTAAATGCAGATCCACCAGACTGTGTGCAGGAGGGAGGGACACTGCAGGCACAGAGAGAGGAGAGAAACAGACCCTCATGCCAGACACCCCAGGCTCAGCCACCATAGAAGAGCACATAACACACATAGGAGACACCCCTGAAGTGCCAGGTTCTCCGGAATAGGGAACATTGCACTAGAGGAAACCACAGGACTTCTTCATAAGACCAGTACTTTCAAGAGCAGATGTAGCTGACTTCCCTAAAACATAGAAACACACACAGACCATTAGACAAAATAAAGAGACAGGGGATATGTCTCAAATGAAAGAACAGTACAAAAGAGGAAAAATAGACTTAGGGAACTCAGCACTATCAAGTGTAATAACTTTTTCATTATATGGATCCCAGAAGAAAAAGAGAAAGGGGGGAAGAAAATTTATTTGAGAAATGATAACCAAAAAATTCCCAAATCCAAGAAGGAAACAGAAATCCAGATCTAGGGGACACAGAGAGGCCCCAATAAAATCAACCAAGGAGGTCCATACCAAGACACACAGTCATTAAAATGGCAAAAAGTAGAGATAAAGAGAGAATTTTAAAAGCAGCAAGAGACAAGAAAACAATTACATACAAGGGAAGCCCTGTAAGTCTATAAATTGCTTTTTCAGCAGAAACTTTGCAGGCTGGCATGATATATTCAAAGTGCTAAAAGAAACAAAACAAAACAAAACCTGCAACCAAGAATGCTCTATGCAGCAAGGTTATCATTCAGAAAAGGAGAGATAAAAGAGATTCCCAGACAAACAAAAATTAAAAGAATTCATGACCATTAAATCATTCCTACAAAAAAAGTGTTAAAAGGACCTCTTTGAATTAAAAGGAAAGACCAGAAGTAGGAATAAGAAAAGTAGAAAGCATAAAAACAGTAAAGTATATCTATAAAAATTGGTTAAGGGATTCACAAAATAAATGGATACAAAGTATGATACCAAATACCTAAAACATGGAGGGTGGGGGAGAGGAGTAAAGTATGCATTCAAATGTAAGCAGCCATCAACTTAATATAGACTGTTATAGACATTAGATATTAGATGAAAACTTAAAGGTAACCACAAATCAAAACAAAAAATAGATATGCAAAAAATAAAGACAAAGGAATCCAAGTATATCATTAAAGAAAGCAAACAAACCATGAGAGAAGAAAGCAAGAGAGGGGAGAATTAAAAGTATTAAAACATGCAAAGTATAAGTGATTCTGGGAAAATTGGATAGCTTTTTACAGAAGAATAAAACTCAACCATTCTCTTACACCATACACAAAGATAAACTCTAAATGGATGAATGACGTCAATGTGAGACAGGAATCCATCAAAATCCTAGAGGAAAGCATAGGGAGTAACAACTTAGACATTGGCCACAGCAACTTCTTTCAAGACACGTCTCCAAAGACAAGGGAAATGAAAGAGAAAATGAACTTATGGGACTTCATCAAGATAAAAAGCTTCTGCTCCACAAAGGAAACAGTCAATGAAACAAAGAGACAACCCACAGAATTGGAGAAGATATTTGCAAATGACACTACAGACAAAGGGGTGATATCCAAGATCTATAAAAAATTTCTCAAACTCAACACCCAAAAAGCAAATAATCATATCAAAAAATGGGCAGAAGACATGAGCAAACACTTCTCCAAATAAGACATACAAATGGCTAACAGACACATGAAAAAGTGTTCATCATCATTAGCCATTAGGGAAATTCAAATCAAAACCACATTAAGATACCACCTCATAGCAGTTAGAATGGCAATAATTGACAAGGCAAGAAACAACAAATGTTGGAGAGGTTGTGGAGAAAGGGGAATCCTCTTACACTGCTGGTGGGAATGCAGATTGGTACAACCACTTTGGAAAACAGTTTGGAGGTCCCACAAAAAATTAAAAATAGAGCTACCCTATGACCCTGCAATTACACTCCTGGGTATTTGCCCCAAAGATACAGATGTAGTGAAAGGAAAGGCCATATGCACCCCAATGTTCAGAGCAGCAAAGTTCACAATAGTCAAACCATGGAAAGAGCTGAGATGCCCTTCATAGACGAATGGATAAAGAAGATGTGGTCCATATGTACAATGGACTATTACTCAGCCATCAGAAAGGGTGAATACCCAACTTTTGCATCAGCATGGATGGGGCTGGAGGAGATTATGGTAAGGGAAGTAAGTCAGTTAAAGAAAGTCAACTATCATATGGTTTCACTTACTTGTCGAACATAACGAATAGCGTGGAGGATATTAGGAGAAAGAAGGGAAAAATGAAGGGGCAGAAATCGGAAGAGGAAAAGAACCATGAAAGACTGTGGACTCCAAGAAACAAACTGAAGGTTTTAGTGAGGAGGGGTGTCGGGGGATAGGTTAGCTTGGTGATAGGTATTAAGGAGTGCTCAGATTACATGGAGCACTGGGTGCTGTATGCAAACAATGAATCCTGGAACACTACATCAAAAAATAATGTACTGTATGGTGACTAATATAACACAATAAAAAAAATTAAGATTTTAGTAGTTTTGAATATATTCAAAAAATTGTACACCCATCAAAATAAAAAAAAAATAAAACATGCAAAGTGCTTAAAATGGTGACTGGCACATAGTATTATACTTTGTGGGTTTTGATGATGATGATGTTAATGGTCTTGATGACTATCATTTATTTAAGGTTCAGTCAGGTAAAGTTTACATAGTTAGAATATGACAGAATCAGAATTCATCCCTAAGACAAATTAACTTTAAAACTAGTGCTCATTGAACTTTTTATGATATTCTACTTCTTTTGGCTTATACACATTTTTTAAAAAATTAAACCTTTATTTTGAGAAAATTATAAATTCACATGTAGGAGAGAATAGAGATCCCATGTACTCTTTATCCAATTTCCACCAATGTAGCATTTTGCAAAACTATACAGTTATTGTTGAATAGTACAAGGGTTAGAAGTGTCAACCCCCTACTGCATGCAGTCAGAAATCCACTTATAACTTTTGACACCTCAAAAACTTGAACTGCTAATAGTTTACTATTGACATGAACTATCACAATTAACCAGTCAATTAAGATATATTTTGCATATTATGTGTATGGTATACAGTATTCTTAGAATTAAAAAAAAGCCAGATAAAAGAAACTACTAATAAGAAAATCACAAGAAAGAGAAAAGGTCAGGTTAAAATCTAATGGTAACTACATTTAAAGTATTGTCCTGTATTTACTTACAAAATCCAAGAGTAATTAGACCTGTATAGTTCAAAGCTCAGTTGTTTAAGGGTTAACTCTAATAAAATATCAGAAGTAAGATAATGACATACTACTATTTATTTACCCATTGAAAAATATAAAGAAGTGGGTTTTAAAAATTTATTTCATTTAGAGCAGAATTATTTCTTAAATAAATTATTTTGACAACCTTCTAATTAGTGACCCTTACTCTAGTAACCCTTGTTTCCACATCCTCATAGTTTATTATCGACATTCTAGTCAATAGTATATTTCTATATACAGACTTCATCATGTTTCTTTACTTTTTAATATTTTCCTTTCATCTCTTTCATCTCTTTCCACTATCTTTTTCATACTTTAAGCTTCAGGTACTTAAAACATTGTGCTGTAGTTGCTTGTTCACTTGTATTTCTCATGCTACTTTTTAAGATTCATGAGATGAAAACTCTTGTCTAATTTGCCACCAAACTTTGGAGTTGTGGCTCCACAAGGATCATGATTTTGTTACAAACATTACACTAAAGCCACAGGTCTTTAGTATACTAGTATTGAGGCAATACTAGTATTGAGGCAAATCACAAAGAGATGGTTTCAAAGCATCAAATTGGCCAGAAAAAATAAAGAGGATCTGTGGGGGATATAATGGGCCACCAGAAAAACAATCCAAAACTCTTTAAAGGAAAGCAACATAGTCTAGACTCCTCTATCTTCTTTTATACTCACATACAATAAAAATTTATTAGGCATGAAAGAAATGCCTAATGTGACCATTATTAATAACAAAAGGAGTCAATAGGAACTGACAACAAGGTATCCAAAATATTTGAAATAGCATACAAGGACAGTAAAAAAGCTATTATTGACTTGTTGAGGAACATAAATGTTAAAAAAAACATACTGAGAGATTAGATGCAAAAACTCAGCAGAGAAACTGAAAAAGTCTAGAATTGGAATAAACTAGGGTAAAAAATTCATCGAATGGACATTACAACAAGTTAAAGACTACTTAAGAAAGGGTGAGTCAAGTGGAAGAGAGCTGAATAGAAATTATTTAATCTGGGGAGAAGTAAAGAGGTAAAGATTAACAACAGAAAAATTATGGGACAACCAGAAAATAAGATGTTAACTATATCAAAGATAACATTACATTTAAATAGACTATATACTCCAATTAAAAGTCAAAGATCATTAGAGAGATTAAAAATTAAAACTAGACTATATATTGGCTACAAGAGACATATGTTAAAAATAAAATACTACAGCGAAATAAAAAAATGAAAATGATACACAATATAGGTGCTTAGCATAAGAAATCTGTGTAAAAACAATCTGATGTGGCCTGACAAAGTGACTTCAAAATAAAGAGTATTTCCATTTCATAATTATAAAGTGGTCAACTATTACTACTAAATAATAATCCTAAATATATATGGACTTAGTTGCAGAGCTCTGAAATACATGAAGCAAACTGGCAGAACTGAAAGAAGTAGAAATATTTACAATTATAGTTGGAGATTTTAATTCTGTTCACTTATAAATTTATAGAACATGTAGACAATATTAATAAGGTTATATCAAATTTATCATTATTGGGGAGCCTGGGTGGCTCAGTGAATTAAAGCCTCTGCCTTCAGCTCAAGTCATGATCCCAGGGTCCTGGGATCAAGCCTGCTTCCGCCTCTCTCTGCCTGCCTCTCTGCTTACTTGTGATCTCTGTCTGTCAAATAAATAAAATCTTTTTAAAAAAATTAATAAATTAAAAAAAATTAACACTATTTTTCAAGTTTACCTAATTGATAATTATATAACACTCTGCCCAACACATTTTCAAGAGCATAATGAAGAATATCCATGATAGACACATGGTATGTAGGATGTAAAATAAATCTAAATGTCAAAAGAATGATATTTTATACAGTATGTCCTTTGCCCGCAAGGGTTTTAAAATAAAATTAATACTGGTAACATAGCTACAAAAGCCTCCAGCTATTTGGAAATAAACACATATAAATTCATAGGTGAATTACAAGAGAAATTATGATATATTTATAGTTGGATTATAAGGAAAGTACAGCACATCAAAATTAGAGGAGTTCAGCTTAAATAGTATTTAGAGGGAAATTTATTGCATGCAAATCCATACTAGTAAAAAAAGAAGAATATAAAGACAAGATAAAAGTTTCTACCTTAAGAAGCTTGAAAATAAGAACAAATTAAAGCCATGGTAAGTAGAAGGGAAAAATAATAAAAATAGAGGAGAAATATACATTAAAAGAAAAAAACATAGAGAAAATTAGCAAAAGCAAAAGTTGGTTCCTTGGAAATATTAGTAAAATAGAAGCCCTAGCAAGGTTGATTCATAGTATAAAGCAAAGCAGGGATATTACCACATATCTGACAGATATCACAAATATAATAAATATTATGAACAGTTTTACACCAATAAATGTAACTTAAATAAACTGGGAAAATTGATAAAAAAAAAAAAAACCTACGCAAAGTGACACTGAAGAAGTGAAAAATCTGATGACCTAATCCAATTGATGAACCGACTTTATAATAAAAATATTCTCCCCTCCCCCTAGCAAATTTTGGGTTCAGATTTAGTGAATTTTATCAAACACTTAAGAAAAAGTATTCTAATTTTATACAACTCCTTCCAGAAAACAGTGGAGGGATGAATACTTTCCACATCATTTTAATACAAAACCTGATATTCCTTCCTCCTCAGAAATAAATAAAATAAATATTAAGAAAGAGAGAAAAGAAAAACTATAGACAAATATCCATCATGATCTGAGATGCAAAAATTCTAAACAAAAAGACTTAAAGACTTAAATTTAGCAATGTATGAAAGGAGAAGCAAACATTCTAACATTATGGTTAAAAGAATTGTGAAATAAAGTGATAGCTTTCTTTCCTCAACTCATTTTCATTTATGCTCATTTCTTATATTCACTACTCTTTAGAATGATTCTTTATGGTCAGTGATGGCTTCTAATATAAAATGTTCCATACAGAGTGAGGCAAGAAGAATGAATCTCTATGGTGGAATTACAGAAATTGAGAGATCTTGCATTTATAACATGTTTAGAGAGGTTCTGAGGGCTAAGTGCTGCTTATATACACTATCGTATTCAACCTTTACAATAGATGCTAGGAATATGCCTTATATTCATTTTAATAGATGAGGAAACTGAGATTCAGATAAATTCAACTTCCCCAGATCTCACTTTTCGAACAAACAAACAAAGTTGTAGAAGTATATCTTTCTTAGGAAGGCAACGTTTTCTGTGGTAGGTACAGTAACAGCCCTCCATAGATGTCCATGCCCTAATTCTCAAAACCTGCGAACATGTTACCTTACATAGGAAAAAGGAGCTTTGCAGATGTGGGTATGGTTAGGGACCATGAAATGGGTAAAGTACCCTGTATTATCTAGGTGGATAATCTAATCCAGTCTGAGCACATGAGTCCTTAAAAGTGGAAGAGGAGGGCAAAAGAGTGGGTCAGGGAGATACATGAGAAGGACTATTGCTGACCTTGAAGATGAAAGGAGATGGTCATGAGCCAAAAAGTGTGGTGGCTTCTAGAGGGTATGAATTGTATTGAGTTTAGAGCCAGCAACATAATGGAGACCTTGGTCCAAAACTGCAAAGAATCGAATTCTACTAAAAACCTGGAAAGGGATTCTGCCCTAGACCCTCCAGAAGAGACAATCACACCTTGATTTTTTTTTTTCCCCTGATAAGACCTATACTGTACTTCTGACCTACAGAACTATAAGGTACTATATTTGTGTTTTTTTAAATCACTAAAGTTAGGGAAATTTGTTATAGCAGCAAGGGGAAACTAATACAATCCTCGAACTATGTATTTTATTTCCCCATATATATTTTTACATTTCACCAATATATTTTTTATTTCTCCTATATATAGAACTTGTCCTCTTTCTCATGAAGCACCATTTTTTTTTATGTCGTAAGCAATTTTTAAAAATATGTTAGAGATACAGAAACAGAAAATGACATGTCAACCCATAGACACTTGCAAAGTATTGAGTATGAGATGATTTCAACCGCTACCATGACAAAAGAATCATGCAGCTCTATCCCACTATTCCTTCCATTGGTGTTTTCACTGGACTAAGGGGAGATTTTTTTTTTCTCTATAAATTAATCCTGAGAAACAGGTGCTAGTTAAATGTTTGTGAAGAAACTAGGAAGACAAGCAAAGGTCAGGCTACAAGAATTTGAGAAGCTATCATTTAAGATGGACAAGCAAGTCAGAACTTGTTAAGCACCACCTTTTTAAAGAGGTCTTAGTGCCAAACAGTTCCTGAATGAGTTTACAAACTCTAATCACTGAGAATAAGCAAGAATGATCAATGTAGGATATTTAACAACTTTTCTTATTTTTTAGTTTGTGTTTGATTTTCAAGGTTTATTTCTTTTTTTTAATTAATCTATTTATTTTCAGCATAACAGTATTCATTTTTTCACCACACCCAGTGCTCCATGCAATCAAGGTTTATTTCTTAATGCTGTGTAGTGTGCTTTTCTCCAAATGTAGAAGGGAAATATAAATGGGTAAATATTCTTTGAAGTATTTTGATATGTAGATTTTCCTCAAATACCTAAATATGTATGTTTCAGAGTCAAAATAAAATGCCTGCAGTCTTGCAATGAGACAATAGTCTGTTCCAGATTAAACCTAGTTTGGAAAGAGGAAATTAAGTATAAGCATTATTGGGACTGTAAATAAAGTCACATTGACCCAAGTGAAGGAAAAAACCTTTCTGATTTCAACTTTTGCTATCCATATGTCATGTATAAGTATGGTTGATCAGTTTTTATTTTATTTTTTTTTAAGATTTTATTTATTTATTTGACAGATAGAGATCACAAGTAGGCAGAGAGGCAGGCAGAGAGAGAGGAGGAAGCAGGCTCCCTGCTGAGCTTAGAGCCTGATGTGGGGCTCGATCCCAGGACCCTGGGATCATGACCTGAGCCGAAGGCAGACGCTTAACCTACTGAGCCACCCAGGCACCCTGGTTGACCAGTTTTTAAATGCCAAATTATTCCTAAAGTGAGTTAATAAAGTTATAATTTTGGGAGAAAATGACCATTACTTTTCCTATTAACAGATCTCTATTATAATAAAGTGTTCTTCACTAAACATCTAAAAGGAATCATCCATATGTCAGGCAACTGAAATTGCTACATATTAAAAATAACTTTCTTCACCTTTTATTTATAAAACACCTAGTATGAACATGAGGACTGTATTATATAATGAAATGCAGTAATATTAATTAAAATAGACATTTTAGGTGTTTGCTAAGGTCTTGACACATTGCTATATGCCTTTTATTGGCCCAGCTCCATTTAATTTTCATGTCAACCCTACTGGAGCAACCCATTTTTACAGATGAGGTTGAGGTACAAAGAGTTAAGTTGCACACTGGAAAAAGAAAAAGAAAAAAAAAAAAAGAAAGTTAAGTTCCTCTAAGTTTACAGCTGGTAAAATACAGTGCAGAAGATAGAACCCAGATGTTTTTTGTTCAAAGTTATAAACTGCCATCAAACAACAAACTCCCTGCTGCTGAGGAATATGAAAGTCAATGAGTAGGCAAGACAGGCATTTATAACCCAAGGACTAATGAAGGACATTTCTGGGGGTTATTTATTCTGTTTGGAGCAGCAGAGGAAAATCAATTTGCATGGAATCCAAATAGAAACTTTCAAAAAAAAATAAAATAAATGCTTCTTAATATATAGTCCTTTACTAATGCACAAAATATGTGTCAACTATGTGCTCTGGGATATGCATAACAACTTTGTTACATGATTAGTCTTGAGTTTCATGTAGACATTCAGAATGAAGTCACAGAACTAACAGTGGGAAAAGTGCTATGTCCTAAACCTGCTGATAATGGGTTAATTGAAGTGAATGGGCTCAGTTGGCAAAATATGAATATATAATAAGGAAGAGTAAGTACTGATTCAAGAAATGAATTAATAATGAAGGAAAAGTAGTTCATTTATTTAAAGGCTTAAGTAAATTACTTTTTAAAAGTAACATGCCATGTTGTGCAAGATTATCCCAGCACCTTAGTTACTTCCTGTTTCTCTTACTTTGGGCAGCTACATTAAGTCAGGTCACAACGGAACCATTTGCACACAGAAGGAGTAACTTACCAAACAGTCCTTTAGAAGGCAGCAGTGGTGAATGCAGCTGCCAAAAGTACTTGATGGAACCTGGGATTAGAATTCACACTGGAAGAAGCTGACTCAATGTGTCATACAAATATGAAATGCTTGTGATTGCATGTTTCTAAATTGAAACTCTGGCATCTGTTGGAGAATTTTTCTGATGCCAAGAAATCAAATGAAACAAAAAGTCAAGAAACTCTCAGGTTGGCAACCCAAGTACGGTATTACTAGGTTGGTTGTATGTTTCCCCCTTAAATATTTGGCTTCATAGCTCTTGACCTGACACAGAATGTTGTGGTTACTTCTGCAATAATGATGTATTTATGTGATCCATTTATAATGTAGACTGGATTTTACTTACTTTTATCCTGAGACAGATTAAGAAACTGAGTGTTAGTTATTGTTAGTTATGGGTCAGCCTGATTCAGAAATTTCACTTTCCAGAACACTGGAATTCTTTATCTTGCAGAAAATCAGTAAATGAAAATTGGGAAGAGCAAGCTGAAAAGCCACAAGGTAAAACGTGTAAGGAGAAGTACTCACTTCCTTCTGCAAAGGTGAAGTACTCATTTCCTTGCAGGCTTTATTCAAAGTCAGTAGTAAGTATTTTCCACAGTATAATCGGTTTATATTTTTAAAGCAAGGGGGAGCCATGACCTACATATCCTACTTCCTTCATCATTATGAATTATTTTCTGAATCAAGTTTAGTAGAACCACAATACAGGTTGCAAAAACGTCCAAGCAAATATTCATTAATGAAAAGGTAAAAAAATTGGAATTATTTGCAATGACCAGAAAATGTACAGGTATGTAGTAGTTGGAATATTTTCTTTACCGAGACTCCCTGCAGGAAATAACATCCTCTTTCACACATCTTTAGTTAACTGATTGAAGATGTGATGGTTAGAAAATCTCTATTTATAATCAAGTACTCTTAAATATTCTAGGTGTGTCCCTATAAAACCCTGCAAAACTTTCAATAAAGTTTACCAGCAACTAAATAAGTTCAAACTCTGACCTGTTATCTTCTCACAAATCTTGTGCTCCCACTTTTTTTTCTCATCTGTAAAAGGCACTGTCACCTTCCTATTAATATGGAATAAAATCTAGAGATTTTTGGCTGATCCTTTTTCTTCATCTCTTCATCATCTCACTTCACAATACACACACAGATTCAATCAGTCACCAAGTTCATCCGTCTTACTTTCCAAAATAGCCCTTACTTTGAGGTTAGCTTTTATATTTGTAACAATCTTGTAGGTAGTCCATAGTACATGTATAGAATTCTACTTTTCTGTCCATCAGTTTTCTAACAAACTTTCTGAACTTTGTCCCCAACTTGACTTTCCAATGTGTTTGTTCACTAGTCTGCCCCAGTGAAAGTGAACTGGTTTATTTTCCAAGTTATATCAAAATCTCTTGTCTCTCTAGCGATTTTCCTGCCTTTTTCTCAGCTCAGAAGTTATTTCTTCTTCTGCCTGTTGAAATCCTGAAACATATCCGTATAATCTCTTTTAATAATTTTTAAAAGGTTACACAATACATTGCAAGTTACATAGCATTTTTAAAACTATTTAGCTAATTATTTTCAAACATATATTAGTCAGAAGAATTATTTTACTTTCAAAGATATCTTATGTAGAACCATATACATATATGTATACAAACACAATATACACATACACATAATACCACTAGAATTGATTTGCTAACTTTATATTGGTAACATTTACTTTTATAAAGTCAATTAATAAAAAGACTGATAACTAAATTTGAAATTGGTGATTATGAATCATATATAATCTGATATAGCATTTAGAAATCATTGATTTTGTATGTGTAATTAAATTATAAATTTTTATGATTCACAATTTCAGACAAATTTGTCAATAAATAAGGATGTATGCTAATATCTGTATAGAAACAAGAGGAACAGTTTATTTTAGAATAGACTTAGATTTATGGAAAAGTTATGAAGACAGTGCAGTTTCCAACCAAGTTTCCTCCTATTAACAACATCTCATATTGGCAAAGTACGTGTTATAATTGATAAACAAATACTGTTACACTTTTATTAACTAAAGTCCATACTTTGTTTAGATTTTCTTGGATTTTATCGTCTGTGGGTTTTTTTTTTTTTAATTTTTAAAAGAGCTAAACTACATTTGAAGGATGAAATTTGGATGAAATAGCCAGATTATCAAAACACTCCATGGATTCTGTCATTTCTGTGGAAAATAGCTAAAACAATGATCTTTCTGTTTTAGTCTCATCTGTCTATTGTCTGTCACTCTAAGCCTCCCATTCTTTTTTCAAATTGTTTCACAACAAAGAATTACTTTATTTTTAATTCCCTAAATAAATTGCACTGGTTAATCCCCCAGGCTTATATTGGTTCTGCACTTGGATGGCCTCTCTCCTTGTCCAGCTAGTGAATTTTGATTAAACTCCCTAAAATCTAGAGTAAGAACCATCTATTTTGTGGTTCCGTTTCTAAAGTTGCTAATAATTAGCATATATTACTTTTAATATCAGCCATTTTTGTCAAAATAATAATCAAATTTCTATTGTATTTTGATTTGTATTTAGTTTGATTTATCACTGCATTTCTCATTTGGCTAAATTTAATACAATTTCCTTTTCCTTTATATAGACATGACATACAGAATTTAAGAAACGTACTCATTTAACCACAGGGGAATTTTGTAAAATTTGATACTGTAAAGTCTTTCTTGAAGTGCATATATGTGCGTGTGTGTGTGTGTGTGTGTGTGTGTGTATTAATGAGTGTAAGATCTTTCCTTCCTTTTTTTGTTTGCCTGGAGTCAAGACAGTAGAAATGAACTGAATTTAACCATTGCAACCAAAAGACTTTTTTAACTGATTATTATGTGCTTTATAATTTAATATTACAATAAGCTTTGCAATTAAAAATAATTGGATTTTGGAGGCATTGATAAAAGGATAATAGTAACATAATTTTTTTGTGAATTCAATATAATTTAATTAGCACTTTGATCAAGAGCAATGATAATAATGTCCAAGTGGGTCAGTGGGGCTGACTTTCATTATCATGTTGAACCCTCGTGATTCAAATTGCTGCTATTTTACAGTTCTTTAATATTTCCACCAGCAGAGAAGCTAGAGAGAGAAGCAGATTCAATTTTTTTCCATTCAGTTTTGACTACTTGTAATACAGAATGATTACAGAATGCCGGGGGAAATTTTTCTGTAGGGCTAATTACCCTTGCTGAAGGTTTCTTCTCTCTGTATGGGTCATGAGAGTAAGATGAAATTATTATGTAACAATTTATTAAGTTCAATAAATAAATACAGCTTATATCTTTCTTATAATTGAAATTTTATTTTTTTTTTTTCACCCAGTTGGGAATTAACTGGAAAATAGGAAAAGATTATTAAATTTATTGTTGAGGGGCATCTGGGTGGCTCATTTGGCTAAGGGGTTGCCTTCAGCTCAGGTCCTGATCTTAGGGTCCTGGGATAGAGTCCTGGATCAGGCTCCCTGCTCAATGAAGAGCCTGTTTCTCCCTCTCCCTCTGCTTGCCGCTCAGCCTACTTGTGCTCTAACTCTCTGTCAAATAAATAAATAAAGTCTTCAAAAAAATAAATTTATTGCTGATAATTATTATTTTTCATAATAGAAGTAATAATTTACACTTGTGTAGGGTTGGTTATTGGTTTCTTATTCATCATCTCACTTAATCCTGAGAGAAATCCATTCCTTTTGGAACTAAAGACATTGTTATCTCCATTTACAGTTGAATAAGCTGAAAGTCAGAGAAAGTAGGAAGATTAACTAAGACTATGCAACCATTATGTACTGCAAGAGAATCAGAGCTCAGATCTTAAAGGAACAGTGGGCTAAACTTTTCCTAGAAATAAATTTGTTTATATTATCTAAACACTTAATATTTCTCCAGTGATGTGATGGGTTTGAGCCTCCAGAGATGAAAAGACATTTGCTTCCTTATAATAAACTGTCAAATTAATTTTTAAAAAGGGTGGGGGGGAGAGAGAGAGAGAGAGAAACAATCTAGGAAGCCAATCCTGAATCATGGCTTATCAGTGTTGAACAGTCAAATAAGGACTTAATATTTGTTCTCATCTTCCACCTCACCTAAAAAGCTCCATCGTAAATATCCACCTGATTCTCAGCTCTTCTACAAAATTCTACTTTAAAAATAGATGATTGATATGAAGAGTGAAATATTTACAAAATTTGAAAAGAAAGTATTTTCATGATGGTTACCTGAATTTCCAATGAAAGAACTACTTTAAATTTTAGATCAATAAAATTAACATGTATAGTCAGGTATTTTAAAATGAAGGATCTCATTAAAAGAATCAATAAATTAAAAAATGTGAAACCATTAATCACAACACAAAGAGGTAATATTTCAACCACAATAAGTATTTTTAGTAAAATCAGAATATTTAAAAATTTTTCCATTTGTTTACTATTCTATTATTTAGTTATTTCTCTTGATCAGAAACTCAGATTGCTGTAAATTACTAATCAGACTACATTTTTATAACAGCCTGTTTTGTATAGTTATGTGCACACTTTGCATAATTATCCATTAAAATGTAAAGCATTTGGGGAAAAACACCACTAACCTTTATGGGAAAGCAGTTTGTCAAATGATTCACCCCATATCACTGCTTCTTCAGGGGAGACTCTGTTCAAGAAACAAAATGTTTGTAATGGAGTATGCAGAAAGTCTGTTTCTGGTTCTGCTCTAACATACTGTTTAACACTGCTCTTTTCAGTCACAGGGTTTCTTCTTTTATTACTATGTAATCACTGCTCTTTTCAGTCATAGGGTTTCTTCTTTTATTACTATGTAATGAAAGTTGTATTTACATTCGAAACTTCAAAAACATTTGTCAACTTTTTTATTGATTTTGCCTATCAAACAATATGTTAAAATAACATTAAATATTTTCTCCCAAGTGTATAAATTATTTTATTTAAAATTAATCATGTGTCAGGTTAAAAACAAAGAAAAAGAGATCAGGTCAATTATCTTTTTATTTTTTTCTTTATTCATCTCTGCATATCCAGTTTAATTCAGTAAATAGAAGAACCTAAACTAACAGTAACTTTTAGCCAAACGTTTTTTTAACTGCAATTTCCTTGAAGCTCTTAACACAACATGCAACAATTTTTTTTTTTTTAAACAGACACAGGAAGTTTGGCTGATGAGTTTCTAAAGGGATAAGAAATATGTTTAAAAACTTGCAATACAACAAATATTTTATAGTAACAATTTAAAAGGTTGAATATATTTGTCATTTCATTATTGGAAAATTTTGTATTTTAGTATTTAAGTATATAAGTACATAAGACCACTTTATTTTCTGTTTGAATGGCTAAAAATGACAAAACATCCCTTTTCATGCTTTTTGCTTTTATACCTAGAGGCATTTTTTCAAACTACTAAGGGAGGAAATGAATAGCTCTCCTCTATGACAATATTACATTGTGAAACTCTTAAATTAATGAGTATTTCATCAGTTTATAAGGAGTAAAATATATCATTTAAAATTGACAGGTATATAATTTTAAAAGCGCACCTTTAAATTTTTATAAGGTTATTTAATTTAAGCCATTAAAGTGTTTTAATTTTATGGAATATTCCTAGTTTTTTGAAATGAGATCTCTAACCTTCCTTATATTACTGTGTAATTTCCAATAAAATGGAAATCCCTAATTTCCTCTTTCTTAAACCTTTAATGATAGAATCAGCAAAATCTTCCCTCAAATAATTAAAAGTTATTCACCTTGTTTCTTTGGCCAAGTGCCCAGATCTACTGGAGTGGGTTTCTTCATGAAACTCAGGTTTCTGCACAAGAAGACTTAACCTATTTCTTTTTTCCTTAGCTCTGAAAATGAAAAAGTGTTAGCTTCAGGACAATTTGGATGACAATTAAAATATTTCCTTCTAACTGTCAAATAAATCTGGGATTGGTAATCACCTGAACACCTTTTCTCGCCAACATTCACCCCCCCACACACACTCACAATGGTTTTCCTAGTGAATTTCATTCAATTTGCAGAGGAATTAGGATAGCGTATGTGAAATATATTTTGCTTTTTTCCCCTCAGTGATTGTAAAGTATTTGAGATTATATTTCAATTAAGATTGTCACTAGTTGTTCTGTGTGGTTAAAATTGTTGCACTTTTTCAAAGAGAAAAACATTTTAGGGGAGCCTGGATGGCTTAGTTGGTTAATCATCTGTCCTGGGCTCAGGTCATGATCCGGATGTCATAGGATCTAGACTTACATCAGGGTCCCTGCTTGGTGGGGGTTGGGGAGGATCTACTTTTCCCTCTGCCCCTCCTTCTGCCCTTCTCCCTGGTCATGCTCCCTCTCTCTCTCTCTCTTTCCATCAAATAAATAAATAAAATCTTAAAAAAACAAAAACAAACCCAACACTTTAGATTTAACAGATGTTTACTCCTAATAAACAAAGACCTTTTTCCCAGTTGTAACACTACATTCAATATATTTTCAACCACATACTTTAAAAATAAGTGCTAACAAATATTCAACATCAATCATGTTTTTAAAAGTATAAAACTGATTTTAAAAATTATGATTTTTACCTGATTTTCGCTTCTTTGCTTGTTTCTTCTTTTCCTGAACCATGTATTAACTTGAAAAAAGCTTTTTCTTTTGACTCACACATATTTAATTGAGGAAAGAAAACCAATGATGTTTCCATCTTCTCTCTCTAAAATGAAGAGATGTCTAATTTATTACATCCTTCCCCTGTTAATGCTATTTCATAGTTATACATGGTATAATAAAAGTTATCTTAACTCTGTCAGCAGTGCTTAAAAAAATAAAGTAAAAATAGAGTCAAGAGCTGTGTTTCTCTCTCCACAAAAAAGTAGAACTGAGGAACAGAAGTACAATTTGGTCCTAAGTTGTTTAGGGAAATGATACTACAAATTTTCAAAATGACTCTTGGTCTCTAAGATAAAGACGGGTATTACAACAGTGCAACTTCTCTTTCTAGTTTGTGCAACCAGAATGATGCTTTAGTAGACCCAAATGACACTGTCATTTCCCACAGGAACTTTAAAAAAAATTTTTTTTAAAGGCTTTATTTATTTATTTGACAAAGAGACTCAGAGAGAGCAAGCATGAGCAGACGGAGGGACAGAAGGAGAGAGTGAAGCAGGCTCTCTGCTGAGCAGGAAGCCTAATGCAGAGCTCGATCCAAGGATCCTGGGAGCCTGACCTAAGCTGAAGGCAGATGCTTAACCGACTGAGCCACCCACCCACCCCTAAAAAATTCTTAAATGTGTATAGTATGTATTTAAATATGTTGTGGTGAAGTATTACATTGAACACTAGGAGAGATTTCCCCTTGTTCCTAAATTTTTTAAACTTATTTTAATTACAATGAATTAAGTAAATTACATTTAATTGACACAATGGAATGTAATGTAAGTTACATTTGCTTAACATATTATATCAAAGTAAGGATATAGATGGAGTTTTATAGTTGAAAGAGACAGTAGAAATCATTTCATTCAATAATTTTTAAGCACAGGTTCATGGAATGATTTTAGACATTCAAGAAATTTTTATCAGTCCATGGTGAAAATGGGGGAAAAAGATAATATGTAATTTTTTTCTTTACTTTTTTCTTTTTCTTTTTTTTTTTGGATTTATTTATTTGAGAAGAAGAGAGAGAGGTGCATGTGAGTGGGGATAGGATCAGAATGAGAGGGAGAGAGAGAATCCTCAAACAGACTCCCTGCTCAAATGTAGACCCTTCCTGGGGCTCTATCCCAGGACACTGAGATTAAGACCTGAGCTGAAATAGAGAGTCAGATGCTCAACTGAGTGAGCCACCCAAGTCCCTGTAAATTTTTTTCTTAAACTACATATATATTTATATGAAGGAATTCATTATTTTGAATTTGCCTTTCTATCTTTTTTATTGTTATAATGTTCTTTTTAATGAAAGATTGTAACTAGAGATAGCAGTTTGTATATTTGTTATTTTATGTCCTTATTAAAAAAGAAATGGCAACCTGAATTTGGTTCAGCCTCTGCTTCTTTTACTGTTTCATGACAACTCTAATATATAAGAAATACTGATGTAGTCCATAATTCACATTTTATAGAAAAGGAAACCAAGAATGATAGATATTAAGTGATTTATTCTTGCAAAGTCCGGGAGGTCAGTGGAATAGAAGATCTGGAATTATTAGAACCTTTGATAACCAGAGCATGTGATTTCATCTTTCTAAGATAACTTTGATCTCCAGTAGTGAATACTTCAATTCCTCTAAAACTGTACTTATTAAAAAACAAGTTAACAAATGTAAAAGAAATCTGTTTTATTTTTAGTCTGTTCAAGTTATTGATTTCAAGAAAGTAGTTTCAAGACACTTTTCAAGAAAGTAGTTGCACGGATACTACCTAGGAGCTCAAAACATTTGCAGAATTGAAATTAAAGAATATTTAGTACATATTTATACACACTCATTCCTGATTCTATAACTTTCACTTTGAACATTTTTAAATTCACCTTAGCTGAAAATTGACTGTAAAAAGAATATATTTGAAGTACCATATCCAGAAGAGAGACAGAAACTTAGTGATGCTTTTCATAAGATTGGTTGAAATTGTGTGCAAGGTGTGCTACCTGCAAGCTGACAGAACTATGGAAAGAGATATTGTGAAAATACAGACGCAAGGAAACTGCAATAAAGGCCTGTATAAAGGTGTAAAAAAGAATTAGAAGATGTGTGTATTTACTTGTGTATGCAAAGAGGTGGAAACAGGAGAGGAAGAAAATGGGTGGATGCTGCAGGGTGACCAGCTAATAATCACTTTTGGATACAATTATCTCTTAAATACATATTTGAAATGAGAACAAATTGTCTTTTAAATTTACCTACATATTTAACATTTCCAGCTTCTTCACTTTGTGCAGAAGTGCACAAGTCCATCTGGAACATTGTCCTTTAGCTTTATGACCTTCAACATTTTCTGAAATGAAGGTCTGCTGAAAACATATTTGCTTAGCTCTTGATATTCTGAAAATATTTCTTTAAATTTTTTTTTCCTCTTCAGTTTGAAGGACATTTTCACAGGATAGAACTCTAGATTGACAGTTGCTTTTTTTTTTTTTTTTTAATCTTCAGCAATTTTCAAGATGTTGCATTGTTGTCTTCTGGCCACCATTTCTCCTGTTGAGAAGTCACTGGTAATTTGTATAATAGACTTACATTTTAATGTAAGAGTGTGACCACTTTTCAGATTTCTTCTTTATCTTTGATTTCTAAAGATTTGGTTAATATATGAAAGGTGTTAATTCTACTTGGGATTTATTGAGTTTTTTGGATTTGTGGGTTTATAGGTTTTGTCAAAGTTAGAAACTTCTGGGTATTAACTCTCCACTTTGTTGCCATTTATCTCATCTTCAGAGACTCAAATTACAAATATGTTTGACCCCTTGACACTGCTTCACTGGTCACTTAGGAAATATTAAATTTTTTGCCTCTTTTCTGTCTATTTCCCAGACATTTTTCATTGTAATGTCTTCAAGAATAGTCACTGATCTTTTCTTGCCACAGTGCCTTATTTGTTTTAAGTTTATCCAGTAATGTTTTTATTTCAGCTGCAGAGATTTGATTTTTTTTATCATTTGAATTTTTTATCTTCTTTTTTATTTATTACTTGAATATATTGAAAATACCTATACTGAAGCTCTTTTCTGAAAATTTCATCTCTGTGTTCTGGGTCTGCTTTCATACACGATTTTCTTCCTGATGGTAACACATTTTCCCAATCCATCAGATGTCCAATAACTATTTATTGGATGACAGACATTTGAATTTCATGATATTAAATATCAGGATTTTGTTAGTTTTCATTTAATGATGATGGAGTTGAAACCGACCAGCAGTTATGTAAGTATTGACTTTGTCTTTAAAGACTTTTATTTAAACTTTGATATCGTGGACATAGATTAGCCTTAATTATTAAAGTATCATGACTCTTAATTTATAATGAATTACCAGGGTCTTCATTAAACTTTCTTATATTTGAAAATTAAGAAATTACATGTTCTCAGCCCTGTGTGAGCTCCAAAAATTATTAACTTATATCTTATGGTAAGTATTCTTTGCCAATACTCATGGAGTTTTATCCTGCATGTGAGCTGCTTGGTATTAAGCCAGACTCAAAGGTAACCTTGCACAAATTTCTTGAACTCTAATACTTTGTCTTGCAAATTTCAGTCTTCTTGCTGTCACTATTTCCTCAACTTAAAATAGTACTTTTCCCCTCTATTTAAGGAGTACCCTATAAACCTCTCAGTCTCTAAATGAGACTGATAACTTCCTCCCTACACTGAAGTCTTTTAAGAAAGTGGTTGAAGCTGTATGGCTCACTTCATCTCTCTCTCATCTGTTAATGGATTACAGATTTTTCAGTGCCTAAAAACAGTTGTATTACATTTTTTTTTTCAGTTTTCTAGTTTGTTATGGCAGAAAGTAATATGTTTGATAGCTAATCCATCAGGATCATTGCCATCTTTTACCTGAGATGTATATGTCTGGTTATCTTACTGAATTCTATTATTGCTATCATTGCTCATAGTATTATTCACAGATTTTAAAATCAGTTTTATTAATTTATTAATAAATAGATTCTTTACAAATATTATTAGTTTCTACCACCCTTTTAAAATTGTTATGCTCTAATTTATTTTCCAATCTAATATTAGTTTATAACTTTGGTATAAAAAGTTGACAGTTGGAATTCTTCTCTTCTTTTCCTTTGCTTTAGGAAAAATTGAGGCCCATTAAAATGAGGCAGAATTTCAGGGGTGCCTGGTTGGCTCAGTTGGTTAAGCATCCAACTCTTGGTTTTAGTTCAGGCCATGATCTCTGGCAGGGTTGTGAGACTGAGTCCCTTGTCTTCTGGCTCTGTGCTCAGCAGGGAGTCTGCTTGAGATTCCCTCCCTCTACCCATTCCCCAATTTAAGCTTTCTCTCTCTCTCTTTCTCCTTTTCTCTCAAATAAATAAATAAACCTTTTAAAAGTAAATAAATAGAAATAAATAAAACAAGGCTGGGTTTCATACTTATCTCTTGTGAACTTACACAATATATAACACAGTTGTGTTCCTTATTCTCCTTATTATAACTCCATATGGAATTTAAACTTGGTACATTTCTTGTTTATTTTCTCTTGATACGCTTCTGTTGTGAAAATAGTTTTCTTGTACTTTTAGAATGAACTTGGTTTCAAGGAAGATTTTCTAGCTTTATTTAATTCAGCAATCACAGTGGAGGTAGGATTATTTCGAGAATAATTTTTTAAATGGTTAAGTAGTGGATGTTCTAATTTATCATTCCCTGTCACATTGAGAAACTGAATCCATAGGGTGAAATAAGAGGCACACAGTTGCATTTGGTAAGAGTTTAATTAAAATTTCTGTGATCTTGAAATTTGATTGCAGGTATCACTATAAATTTAGCAAGTTGATACTGGGTTGTCCATAGTTTCTAGTCTTTTATAAAGATAGGATATATATTTTTCCTACCTGTTAATATTTTTTACCTCTTTATACTTTAAAGAACTCAATATAATTATTAATCCATTAGAAATATGACCCAGATTATAGTCTTGAAATGTCACTTTTCTCTAATAGCAACCTAAATTTAGTGGAGACATTGCTGAGGTCTGAGATAGGAGGTGTACAAGCCTAGCCTGGTCCATCTTGTCATATCAGTTAGCAAGAAAGCTATCAAAGATTAATGCCTAGCCTGGCCCATCTTGTCATATCAGTTAGCAAGAAAGCTATCAAAGACTAATGGAGTCAATTCAAAAGATATAAATGAATTGATTTTAGAAATCAACAATTTATCATGAAAACTTACTAATAAAGGGAAGAACTGAGCAGTTATTGTGCCCTTCCTATTAATTCTACTACAGGTAAGAATTTTATTAACCAGTAGATAAAAGTATTTCTTTTAAAAGTATTCTAACAAAGAAAAGTGAAATAATAGCATCAAAATCTCAACTTTTCTTTTTTTCTTTTTTTTTTTATTTAAAAGATTTTATTTATTTATTTGACAGACAGAGATCACAAGTAGGCAGAGAGGCAGGCAGAGAGAGAGAAGGGGGAAGCAGGCTCCCTGCTGAGCAGAGAGCCCTATGCGGGGCTCGATCCCAGGACCCTGAGATCATGACCTGAGCCGAAGGCAGAGGCTTTAACCCACTGAGCCACCCAGGCGCCCCAAAAATCTCAACCTTTCAAACAAATAATTAGATATAGGCATTATGCTTTAGTGGTTACTAAAATCACATAAAGAGATAAACATTATGGACTTCTTATAGCCTTTCCATACTCTACTTCTAGTTTTCCAAAGAGATCAAATCAGAGTTTGATACAGTCTCTGAACCCACCTGCCAACTAGCAGGAATGAGAGAACGTGGTGACCTACACCATGAATGTGCTGTCTGTGAGATCCAGACTGGGGGAAACTGCAGCCCAGCTCTTCAGCAGGTAAACTGTAAGGGAAAATGGGAGATTGAAATAAGTGAGAAACAGAATTGTCTCTGGGTTGACTGAAAAATATCAATCTATAAGTCAAATATGTTTCTCAAATAAAGGACTATTTGCTTAATTAATTCTACCTGAAAGTCTAAGTGATTTTTACCTAAAAAACATCCATGTGCTATGACCAGTCAAATAGTAAAAATTGACATACTATTTTACTAGTCATTTTAACAGTAAACTGTATAAATATCGCCAAGTAAGGGAACTCAACAAGAACTTACATACCAGAAAACTAATCAAATCTTCTTTTCCATAATTATCTCCAACTATTACAATCATAGTAATTTGGTGATTTTTCAACCCAGCAGCCCAATGTAAATACTGGATCACATTAGTTCTTCCAATATTCTACCTGATTTTACTAACTGGAAAATCCAAAGATTTCTATTACTAGAAATAACAATTAAAAAATCAAACAGAAAACAAATTTGTTGGCTACCCTTAATGCAAAGGTGGAAAATATACAAACATTCCTAAGGTCCTCAGTGGAAATATTATTTATGTTTTATTGAGGAAACTCATAGGTGGAGAAGCAGCAAAGTGCATGGGGTCTTCCATACTTGAATTATTCCACCTAAAAGCAAGCTTGCCATGGACATAGTGGCCCTTGACAACTTCATGGAAGAGCTCCAAGATGGAGGCTTTACCTCAAACACTCAAAGTATTTATAAGGAAAGAAAGACAGAGAGCATCTGTGTATCAGTGGGAGTGCACCCATTGAGGAATGCTCTTATTAGAAGGGGAGAATCCCCATAGTTTTCTACACTCTTCTATTGAACTAACACAACTGCAATGCTCAATTACTCCTAAACTACAGAAAAAGAGGAAATGACCACCAGGGCCATCCACATTTCTCTCTGCCTATCCCCAATGCCAAATAAAATAAAAGGTGTCACTTAGCTTCATTATAGGGGCCTTGCCCATCTTTCCAACCTCACTCCCTACCCCATCCCTTTTGTTCTTTTAGCTCCAGATATAGAGAACTATTGCCATTCTTAGATTAGATCATGCTGTTGTGCAACACCTTGTCTTTATATTGTCAGGTAAAATAGTTAAAGACTTTAAAATAAAGAAAAGATTTCTGAGTGGCCTCTCCAGTTCAGCCTTCAGAGTCATCATCCCTTTCCATTGTCTTTGAAGTATAAGTCTATAAATTGTTCAATCCTAATAGTAATTCCTGTGATTCCTGTTCACATAAATGCAGATTAGGCCCATTATTATTATTGCCCTGCAGATACTGATGAATTTTGTACCTATGTGTAAATTCATTTTAGCATTCCTCATGAACAGTATACGTGTGTGTTTTAAAATGTATTTATTTGACAGAGAGAGATCACAAGCAGGCAGGCAGAGAGAGAGAGAAAGGAGGAAGCAGGCTCCCTGCTGAGCAGGGAGCCCGATGCGGGACTCGATCCCAAGACCCTGAGATCATGACCCAAGCTGAAGGCAGAGGCTTTAACCCACTGAACCACCCAGGCACCCTTGTGTTTTGAGTTTTCTTTTGAATCTCCATACCATTTTACTGATTCCCTTATTAAATAGTGAGTTAAATAAAATCTTACATATATATTTATTTTACATTTATATAAGAATCATGATTTTACCTTTTTGGAAACATCTTTCAACAGAATATTCAGCCTCCTCTTCTAGATGGCCCCAACCTCTTGTTCATTAACCAAGTGATTAATCTGTAAGTGTTAAGTTTAAGCATCATATTATTTCTTCAAAGTATTCATAGCTTTGCTAGGCAAAACTGAATACCCTATTCATTAGGCTCCACTGTGTCTAATACATCATTTTATAATAGGAATTGCATGATTCTGTCACTTGCATTTTTAAAAACAATTTTATTTATTTATTTGAGAGAGAGAGACAGAGACAGGGAGCAAGAGCAGAGGCAGGGAAGGACAGAAAGAGAGGGAGAAGCAGGCTCCTGGCTAAGTAGGACTAGATCCCAGAGCCCTAGGATTTTGACCCGAGCAGTTAAGGCAGACTCTTAACTGACTGAGCCACCAAGGAATCTGTATTTTTTTTTTTTTACTGGATTCTAGCATCTGACAATAGGAGATTTTCTTACCTATTTTTGTAAATGTAGCACATAGCACTGTGTTAGTGACACATGAGCATTTATTACACATTGTAATACACAGAAAAATATGATGAAAACCACACAAAACAAATGCATGTCATAAAAATTATCAAAAGGTTAACACCCTTATAATCACTATTCAGATAAAAAAAAGAGTACTTCACCAGGAACCCAGAAGCTCCACCCATGTGTCCCACCACAATTACCAATCCTCTATCTTCTCATGGGTAACTATTTTTCTGAATTTCAAAAAGATCGCTTCATTTTTAACTTTATAACTTAGATATGTATCCTTTGATATTATATTTATCCTCTCCCTTTTTCAACTTACTATGACATCTAAGTTTCTTTTACTAGGTCCCTCATCAATCCCCTTCTTTTCCTTACAATTTATCTGTTGAAAAACTGAGCTATAATTTTCCCCACCATCTCAATCCTGCTGATTGCACATTCATGGTGCAGTTCAACATATCCTTCTGCTTATGAATGATACTCTCAGGTATTATTATAGCAAACATGATGAATACTTCAGGAATTAAAAGCATAACTATCTATGGTCAAAACTGCCGACACTATAATTGTATGATAAATTAGCTTGTACCATGTCCAAGGACTTGCCAAAATAAGAATTTAAACTTTTATAGACTGACTGAATCTATTTTTTTTTCCTTTTAGGATTGCAATATATTTTAATTTTTATGTCATTATCAAATATAAAACTTCATGTAACATATCCAAAGGGATTGAAAAACTTGTCTTTGTAAATTCATAGAATCAAAGCCATGGGTGGATTTTAACCCATAGTCGAAAGAACCAAGAATGAGAAAAAATTAACGACTCGCTCACTGTCAGCATATTACTGGCAGAGTTGAAACTGGAATATGAGTTTTATAGCTCCCGGGTCTTCTCTAAGCTCGTCTACAAGTGACTAAAAGCTTTTAGCTTGGAAAATGTTCTACTCTTTTCCCATGTCCAGCATCCCTCTTTGCTTTTGACTTTACTAGCCTCTGATAAGGTTCCTTTTTCTCTTCCACTGGAGCTTTAATCTGCAACTGGATTTTAAAAGCTAGAGACAAACAGCTACCATTAGTCTGCTTCTCATCTAGCCTCTTGTTTCTCCCACAAGTCTCCCACTTTGTATGTTCTACTATTACATAGTTTGATCGTGTTCTTCCCCATCTGCAGACCCATTAAGGGCTTATTTCTGATCCTTAACTGTTGATTTTACTAGGACTCAAGTAATATATTGTAAGTTTTTAAATATGATTGAATATTTAATTTATTTTTAATAAACATTTTATTTTGAAAGAATTATAGATTTGTGGAAATGTTGCAAAGATAGTATAGGAGTTCCCCATATATTCTTTCTCCAGTTTCCACTATTGTTAACATCTTACATAACCATGGTATTTTTGTCAAATCTAAGAAATCACTGTTGGTTCCTATGCAATGATTTTATTTGGATTTCACTTTTTTCCACTCATGTCATTTTTTTTTTCTGTTCTAAGATCCTGTTGAGAATTCCACATTGCACTTATTTTTTTTTTATTTTATTTTTTCCTTGTTGCATTTCCTAGTCATGTCTGTTTAGTTGCCTCTGTCCATGACAGTATCTCAGTCTTTCCTTGTTTTTCATGACTTTGGAAGTTCCGAGGAACACTGGTAAGGTATTTTGCAGAACATCTCTCTCTTTGGGTTTGTTTGATGTTTTTTATCATGACTAGACAGGATGAGTTTAGAAAAAAGAATACCACAGAAGTGGAATGCCTATACTGTAACATATTAATGGGTACATACTATCAGTATAACTTGCATTGGTGATTCTAACCTTGTTCACGTGGCTGAATTAGTGTTTGTCAGATTTTTCTAAAGTTTCTAAAGTCATTTTTCTAACCTTTATAAGCTCTAATCTTAGGAAGCAAGTCACTAAGTTTAGCCCACGCTCAAGTGGGAAGGCACAGAATTAAGTTCTATCTCCTGGAGGAGGGAGTATCTACAGAAATTATTTCTAATTCTTTTGTAAGGAACATTTGTCTCTTCTTTTCCATTTTTTTTTTATTCACCAACTTATTCTATCAGTATAAACTCATGTATATTTTTATTTTTCTGACTGTATGGTGACCACAATATTGGTTTTTTTTTTTTTTTTTTTTTGATGTACAATAGATCTAGCTTTTGTCATTGGTACTCATTTGAATTATCTCATTCAAATTAGTTGCTGGTTGCAAGCTTTTTAAGAAGGAAAATGCACTTAGTTTCTCAACTATCATTATGGGAAGCAAAAAATTATTAGATATCAACAAATACTGAAAAGAAACTTTTAATTACTGAAATTTTTTTGCTGATAAAAAAAAATCTTGGAAAGAAACATACAATGTTCACTGTCATTTGAAAGTAGACAAAATATCATAGTTTTCTATGTACTTTAATCCTCAATTTCAAAATTAGCAATGTTTTGTCACACTTTATTATCCTTGGTCCTTATTTTTTAAATAATTCATTTTTGATGTATAGTATTTATATATGCTTTACTACTGTGATACAATTTCTAAGATTCTCATTTATAGTTGATTTACAAGAAAAATATCCTAGATCTTATTCTCCCTTTTGAAATGTAGCATAAAATAATAAAAAAAATACATTGAATGCATCTGGGGCACAACTTTAGAACACTCATTAAATACAAATAGACTTTACTTTTAGTTTAAAGATTAGACATAGTCATAATAAAAGCTCAGTAAGATACAAACAGTGCCCCTGCCCACCAATCCAGTGCTAGACTAATTAATTTAAACAATGACACAGACATAAAAAATAAATATCAATGACTAAGAAAGTCACATAACAAAGGGAAGAAGACTATACTTAACAAATTATAAAGTTTTCACAGTTTAAAAAATGCAACTGCTGCAATTTTTGATAGACTGAAAGAAAAAAATCTGAAGTTTAGAAGTAGACTTAAAGAGTAGAGAAAATTAATATCTAATAAAAGTAGCCTAATATTTTTTTAAAAATATTTTATTTATTTATTTGACAGAGAGAGATCACAAGTAGATGGAGAGGCAGGGAGAGAGAGAGAGAGGGAAGCAGGCTCCCTGCTGAGCAGAGAGCCCGATGAGGGCCTCGATCCCAGGACCCTGAGATCATGACCTGAGCCGAAGGCAGCGGCTTAACCCACTGAGCCACCCAGGCGCCCAAAGTAGCCTAATATTTAAAGAGCTCCTAAAAATCAGAAAGAGTAAGACCAAAACTCGAAGGAAAAATGGCAGAAGCTGTAAATGCAAGTGGGACGTAAATATATGAAGTTATGCTAAGTCTTAGTCATTGGATAAGGGAGAATCAAACAAACTAATAGAGGTATTTATGGAAATATTGGGTAAATCTAAATGAGGTCTATAATTCAGTTACTTACATTAGACCTCCAAAAAGTAGAACTTTTCAGTTATACAAGATGATTGAGTTCTGGAGATCTAAAGAACAGCATGGCAATAATAGTTAACAAAACTGCATTGTATGCTTTAAATATGCTAAGAGGATAGATCTTAAATCTTCTATGCACACACACACACACCCAGACACACACATAATGGTAGCTATTTAGAGAGGAGGATAAGTGTTTTAGCTTGATTGTGGTGATTCTTTCACATTTACTACAGATGAGTGTCTCAATCAGAGGAGGCCAGTAATGACTAAATATATATTGTAGTTGTAGGCATCTCGGTTGGACAGTTCCACATAATTTTGTTATTTTTAATTTCAGGAACATTTCACACAGACTCCTGGAGTGTTTTTGTAATGAAATTCCCTCCCAGCTCCACATGCATATATTCACTCACACCACTCTTTTTTTTAAGGGTAAAGATGGCCGCTGTTTGATGATGTTGCTACATTTCCTTTGTGGTCTTGAATGGACGTGTTGACATTTATCAGTGATTACCTGTGACTCCAAGTTTCCTTCGGTGATGAGTATGTTATCATTCTTAGGAAGTGTGTGAAAGAAATGACCTCTGAGAAACAGTTTGAATGGAAACCTTCTTTGGTCTTAGTTTTACTCTGCTCATGGAACCTGGCAACTTTCATACTCACATTCCCTAAGCATTGCTTATTTGCTTTATTTTTTTAATAGTAGAATATAAGTATCTCTAGGATATAGAGCTGATGTCAAAATTGAGGATTACTATAATAATTAAAGTACCTCTGTGTCTAGGGACAGTGAGAGAAAGAGGGAGAGTGAAAGAAAGATAAACAATCTTTAGAAATCCAACTTGAAATACTGCTTATAATTGCATTCCTAATGAGGCAAGAGATGCTCAAATTCCAGGTGACCAGGTTTTATATTTAGGATAGAAATAAAACTAAAAATGATACATAACAGATAAATTGTGTTTTTATATTTTAAGCTATTTTTCCTAACTTTGCGTTTAAATATGATTCATATAAGTTCATAAAAGTGGTTTTGTTGCTGGTTGGACTGGGGAGAACTTGGGCCCTGAGGCCTCAACACAGACCATCTGAAAGATATTGCTAAAGTGTCTTGGTCTTGCCACGAGAAATTATTCAAGGACAAACACAGTAGATGAACAGCAGAAACAGCGAAGTTTATTAAAGTGAAATTATATTCTTGAGATATGAGAGCAGGGAGCTCATGGGAGAGCTGGGTGCTGGGGTTTGGGTCTCTATCTTTTACTGATAGTTGTTACAAGGGGGTGAAATATTCGTTACTTGAGGTGGGGATTTCTTGGAAGCAGGGTGCTCTCTTCCACGAATGTGGGTTACAGTACCTTTTCTTCCTTATTTGCTCAGGGGATTCTAGCCTGCTTTGTCAGCCATCTTGGTCCTGTCTGGTTTGATCTGGTTTGTGGTTTTGTTTTGGATTGCTGCCAGGACAGGCCTCTGACTCTCATAGTTAGCAATAACTTCTTCCTAGCTGCCCTCCAGGCATCCTGTTAGAACCTAACTAACTACTTACTCTAACACTTTAAACACTAAAATTTCACATTTTCTTTCCAAGTTAGTATGAGTCCAAGAAATTGAGAGAAATACTAGAGTATTTCAAGTGACATTAGTGTTCAGCTCACCAGAAAGTTATGTTTGTGAGGAAGAATGGTTCATCAAGGTTTTACATGACGGGATAAAATATTCTTTCAGGACTTCTACTTCCTTTGCTTTTATTCTCTGTCCATAAGGGAAAAGCAGGCTTTTAAGTACCTCAGTTGCCTTGGCGCTGAGAAGGAAGTGCTCTTGACAGAAGACACAGGGAAGAAGTGCTCTCGCTTTGAACACATAAATTACATCCCTGGTTTATTATCATTAAGTTTGATTGTAGGAATCCCTCTTTTGGGCCCTAACCGACTTGGACTGTATTGTCACAACTGGGCTCCTGACAAAATGAGTACCAGTCCTGGGACTTGGAACTTGCCCTCACACCTTGAGAGGCTCTGTCAGAGTTATCAGCTAACCTCTCTCTAAACTCTCTTTATAGAACAAAGGTTTCTTTCTTTTTTCCTTTTTTCTCCTCAATTAATACACGAAGAAAGACAAATTCAAATGTAAATCAAATGATTAACGCTTTCTACCCTTGAGTTTGCAGGTCTTCTAAATAACAAAATTATGGTTACTTAGAGCTTCTACTGTCTCTTCCAGAACAAATTCATCCTTTCCTTTCTAACTTTACCTCCTCCTACCCAGGGATTTCTTCTCCCACAGGATGTCCTAAAATCTCCCATAAAGTACTCACACTCGCCTATGAAATCATGTGGTTTCATTAAGTTGTTCTGCCCATCTCTGTGCAGAATCAGCGCTCTGATGATCAAGTCAAGACCAGGTGGTCCTGAAATGGCCAGGATTGAACAGCACTGGCTCAGTGCTTTGCTCATCCCCATTAACGTGAGGCACCTATCCAGGTTTCTGCCTCATCCTACTGTCTCAAATGTTCTTTTCTGAGAAAAAGCAGGTCATCTCTTCTCCTTATATCAAAAAATAATGCTTGATATTTAAGCAGTTATGTTGGGAGAGGGCTAACCTAGTTCATTGTTATTTCCTTTAATTCTTTCTATGTTCATGAAAATTTACATATTTATCAAATGCATACGCCTTAGCATACTCTACTGGTTTCCTATTGCTGCTGTATCAAATTACTATAAACATAGTGGCTTCAAGCAACCCAGATTTATTTTCTTACGGGTTTTGGAGGCCGAAAGTCCAAAGTGTGCCTGACTGGGTTAAGATCAAAGTGTCAGCAGGGCTGTGTTTTTTTCGGAGGGCTCTAGGAGTAAATCCATTTTCTTGCCTTTTCCAGCTTCTAGAAAGCTCAGAGTTCTGCTCCATACGTTGCAATGTCCAGTTGAGTCTTTTTTTCATGACATCACTTTGATACTGACTTTTCCCACTCCCTCTTCCACGTTTAAGTACCCTTGTGATTACACTGGTTGCATCTGGATAATCCATGATAATCGCTGTATTTTAAGGTCAGCTGACTAGCAATCTGAATTCCATCAATTACCTTATTCCCCTTGGGCATTTCACATATCCACAAGTTCTTAAGGATGGGGCCTGGACATCTTTGGATGGCCATTAGTCTCTCTCCCACACATAATTCCTAACAAGAAAAGTCCAGAAAACAGGATGAGGGTAAAATTAAATTTTCCTGATAGCTGAGTTTGGTTTAATGACAGGATATAATTTTGAAAGTAAGAGTGATTTTGTGCCCTCATATACTTCATTGCTCAAATAATCTTCTCCTATGGTCTCTTTGATGCCTGAATATTATAGTCTGGGTTTCTAGTAAAAATGTAAATGTGGAATGAAAAGGATTTTTTTTTTTTTTTGTCTTTACCATTTATCTCCTTCACCTCCTCACTCCTGGTGGAAAGTGGTTCTTTTACTATAGTGACATATTAATGTTATTCTCTACATCACACCCGAAATGATCAGTAAATACTCTGAAATTAAGCAGATAAATAATTATCCTCTTGGTGACACACTTTCCAGTATTTCCAAAGTATTTTGAACACAAAGATTTTTTATATATCAATGCAAATTTGTATCAAGCTAGTTGTGATTCTCTCAGCATCTATTGATTAAAAAATATTTCAAAACAAAAAGTACTATGATTTAATTAATGGTGTTAAGTAAGTATGTACAATATTTATCATGACACATGCATATGTTTTGGGCAATGGTACATGAAGTATATGATGTCATCTACCTATTCATTTTATGCAGCTTTGTACACATAGATATTCAGGTTCATAGGTCCTTAGTAGTTAACTGTAAACTACTGCCTATAAGTCAAAAACCTCTCAAATCTATCTTCCTATTTTCTGTCAACAACACTGTTTAAATATTTCAGAGCACTGCAAAATACTATTGTCTCAATTTTGACACTTAAAAAGAAGAACTTAGAAATTTACAAAGAAAAAGTGTTGAAAATTCTGAAAGAGAAATGTGCAAATAAATTGATTTTTATCCCATCTCTGGTAGTTGTCTAGTATAAAATAAAGAAGTAATTTAAAATTAACTTATTTTACAAAATTAAGATATGCTCATTAAATGTTACTTGATAATTACCCCATAACATCTCAGATCAAATTCTTAAAACTATTAAGCCTAATGTGTCTTCACATTTTATTCCTGATGTAAGCTTTCAAGAAACAGTATGCCCACTTATGATTAACACCAGTTCCATACAAGCCAAGACTATTTTGTAGATATTTAGAACACTAAAATTTCTACCTGAAACCTAAAGTACATTGTTTTACTGAGTAGTTTTCTATGCTGGAGAGAAGACTGTGTTTTATGGAAACATATTTGGAAAGTAACTTTTAGAAAAATAAAATAATGCATTTGGTGAGATACACAAACTTAACTATCAATGGGCAAATATCACATATGTGTATGGTCATAACTTTTTATTTAATTTCCCTTCTGTACTTTTTGGTACAGAATTTTTCATAAAATATATTTACTATATATTTTGGTAAAATATATTTACTATAACATTTATTAGAAAAAATAAGAGAGATTGAAACTCTAAATGATCATCACATATAAAAAGTCCTGTTTGCTTATTGAGATTCACTTAGAACAGAAGAACGTGGCAAATAAATCATGTACCTAAATAATGGCTTAAATGAGATTACAGAAAATTTAGGTTAGTAAAAAAGTAGAGGTCAATGTTAAATTACATGGTTTGGCTAACAAAATAAATCTCTTCGCTTTGTCTTATTCATTTAGATAATTTTTTTAGACATTTCATCTTTCATTTGAGATTTGGCCAAGGACTCCTAAATTTTTAAATAGTTCCTCAAGTTTATTTAGATGATGCATTGTAGTTGTTTTTAATGCATTTTTAGATATGTACTGTAGGCCTTCCTGATCAGATGACTGTGGTATAATTTTACTTTAACTCTTTATGTAGATTTAAGATTATTAGGAAGAGGGGCACCTGGGTGGCTCAGTGCATTAAGCCTCTGCCTTTGGCTCAGGTCATAATCTCAGGGTCCTGGGATCAAGCCCCACAGCTGGCTCTCTGCTCAGCAGGGAGCCTGCTTCCTCCTCTCTCTCTCTCTGCCTGCCTCTGCCTGCTTGGAATCTCTTTCTGTCAAATAAATAAATAAAATCTTTTAAAAAGATTATTAGGAACATATTAATGCAGAAATGACATTAACAATTTATAATTTCATGATAGATAAAATTGCCTCAAATCTGATAAAAACAGGGTGTTATATAAGAAGAAGAGACTGGCATATTTCCATTGCTAAAGGCTAAGGACACAGAACATTTGCAGATTAAATAGTGTGTGAATTTTAGTTTATGTGCCCGTTATAGCCACTGTCGACAGGAAACAGGATGCACACAGAGTGAAACAGGACTTGCAGTGTCACTTGAGGTTTGTTCTCTGAAATTTACCAAGACTACTGCCAATAGCAATATCTGTAGTAGGAGCCTAACATTTTGGTTTTATTTACATAGCTAAACAATGAACTAAGAATTGATAATTTATCATTCACTTTTCAGAAACAATCATTGAATCTTTTCTCAAAGGAATAGAGACCTCTAAAAACCAGTAACACCTACACAGAGCATCTTATTTTTCATAAGATGTTAAATAAATTTTTAAAGTAAATTTCTGGTACAAAAGGAAATCTACTCTGATCACTTACAAATCATATGATGTTTAGGAATGTTGCACTTCAAATATTTTCTTACTAGTACGTTCGTAAATAATATTCTTTAATTTGAGAGAGAATTTTAGCTTCTTTTGAAAACCAGGTAGAGGCAGAACAGGGGTTAACTCAGATTAGATATTGAGATCTTTTAAAAATTATAGTGAATGATGTTTTATATTGGTTAGATATTATGCTTTGATACTTAAGAGGAACATTGACAGGGAGCTGTGAATAACATAGATTCGAGTTTCAGCTGTCCTGGGCTCATAAATTGCTAGCTGTATGACTTGCAAGTCAATTAGCCTCACTCTGCTTCAATTTTGTCATTTTAAAAATACTGATAATACTGTCATTTGCAAATATCTTCTCCCATTCCGTGGGTTGCCTCTTTGTTGTTTTGACTGTTTCCTTTGCTGTGCAGAAGCTTTTGATTTTGATGAAATCCCAAAAGTTTATTTTCGCTTTTGTTTCCTTTGCCTTTGGAGACATATCTTGAAAGAAGTTGCTGTGGCTGATATCGAAGAGATTACTGCCTATGTTCTCCTCTAGGATTCTGATGGATTTCTGTCTTACATTGAGGTCTTTTATCCATTTTGAGTTTATCTTTGTGTACGGTGTAAGAGCACTGGGTGTGGTGAAAAAATAAGAGCACTGGGTGTGGTGAAAAAATAGTGAATACTGTTATGCGGAAAATAAATAAAAAATAAAGAAAAAAATAAAAAGAAATAAAAAAATAAAAATACTGATAATAGTAGTACATACCTCAAGAGATTGTCGTCAGGATTAAATGAACTAATATAGGAAATCACTTAAAACATTGCCTGACATCTAAGAACTTTTTTGGGAAATAAAAAGCATTCATTTATTCATTTTATTTTAGGTGTTGTGGTCATACCAGTGCCTGGTATTATTCCCCTTTGAGAATAAGTTGTGGCTCCCGTTTTCAAAGAACTTACCAGTCAGCAGTTAGCTTCCATGGGGTTATAGTTAATGTTCATGTAGTGAAGGAGAGAGATACTGTGTGTAGAGTGAGATACTATCAACATGCCAAAAACGGTTTTTATACAGCTGCAGGTAAATTTAGAGGTGCACTTAGGAGTTAAGGAGGAGGAACCAACTGTGGGCACACATTTAGGTAAGCTGTCGAACCTCTGAAGACTGTTGTCTCTGTGGACCCTGATATAAAGAATGAGGCAGGGGCTAAGTGGAGACTTGAGATAAAGATGGAAAAGAAGGGAAAGAAGAAATCACTGAACCTCTCACATACCATGTTAATGCTTGCAATTTATCTTGTATTATTCTTAAGAAAGTCATTTAAAATGGTTTAATATAATAGCATGTAAAATTTTCAATTTCCATTTTGGATAATTGTCTTATAGACATCATTCTTAACTAGGAAATAACATAAATTTATTTTTTAAATGTGATTTAAAAATGGGTATTGGCTCACATGGAGATCTAGGATTTAGCAAAAGAAAAAAAAGAATTAGATTTTGAATTATAGTTTAATTCAAACAAAACTTACTTTTCAACATATTTTAAATTCTTGAAAGACTAAGTAAATCACAGTATTTTTATAGCATGAAATAAAATTTGCATAATTTTACATTTAATGGAATTTTATCATTCTATCATGATGTCACATGCTGAATAAGAATGCAAAGATGCACCACCTACATTAATAAATGAGTGCTTTTAAGGCCACATGTTATGCATAATAACTGATGAATATAAGCAATCTACATTTTACATTTTTATTAACCATATGTTATTTTATTTTTCCAGTTTTATTAAGATATAAGTAACATAGACCTCTGTATAAGTGTAAGATGTACATGTTGATTTGATTCACTTATATATTGACTACCATGATAGCATTGACTAAAACCTCTGTCACCTCACAAAATTACCATTTCTTTTTTGGGGTGAGGACACTTAAAATCTTCTCTCCTAGCAGCTTTTAAGTACATAGTATAGTTTTACTAACTATAATCACTATGTTGTACATTAAATACCCACAACTTATTGATTTTATAATTGAAAATTTGTACCCTTTAACCAACATTTCCCCATTTCCTCCAACACCCAGCCCCTGGGAACCACGATGCTCTGTTTCTATGAGCTGGACTTTTATCTATTCCACATTTAACTGATATTCCACAGTGTCTGTCTATGTGACTGATCTTACTTAGCATGAACCTCTCAGGGCCCATCTATGTGTAGCAAATGGCAGGATTTCTTTTTTTCTCTTGGCTGAATAACACTACCTTTTATATATATAAATCTTTATCCATTCATTCATTCATAGACACTTAGGTTGTTTCCATATTGTGGCTATTGTGAATAATGCTGTAATGAATATGGAAGTGCAGATATCTCTTTGAGATACTGATTTCATTTTCTTTGGATATATACTTAGAAGTAGGATTGCTGGATCGTAACCATATGCTATTTTAGATACAAGCATTAGGATCAGACAGTTTCATAATAAGATTCTAGGTGAACATATTCATTTGTTCCCAATCAGTGGAGACACTACATAGATATGAATGAGAAAAAAGCATAAATTGTTATTTCTAGATAGTATAGCATCAGTTACAGGATTTAATATTGATCTATGCTAATAATTTTGTAAAATTAATGAATAATTACTTTAAAAATATTTTTAAACAGAGGGATAATTTGTAAAGATTGTGACCAAGTTAGTTTAATTTAGTATTTTGAACTTCAGTTGATAATGCCTATAATAAAGCTATTTTCTGACTACTTTATAAAAGTTCTATTTATTGCTTTCTAATCTTAAATGCAAATCCTTTGACAGAGGAAGAGATTACTTTCTCTGTATTTCCCATCAGCATTTTTTACTATGAATATTAACCACACTGAATAATTTCTTAGGGTAGAAATAACTTACATGAGGAATTCATACATAAGTCAATTAGAATAAGGCTCAATACGTGTATTGAAGAATACTTAGCTATACCAGACCACTTGTATATTTGATTATATTATATTTAATATCTAAAATAGTTGCTATTGATTTCCTAGAAAAAAAATGTTTTATCACTTGTATGTGTGAGTGTTGTGTGTATATGTATGTATCTTGGATTATTTGTTAATGTGTATAGTATGTATATCTATAGAGATATACATACTGTTATTACATGCTTCTTGGATATTTCTCATAGTTTTAAAAAATTCTATGTCAATATTATTTTCATTGATTTATTGTTGAGAACCAATTAAATACTAGACTTTGACCAGGAAAGACAAACATTTCCTAAATTCCCATAATGTGGAGGAGAATCTTCTATCAGTATCTGCCAACTTAGAGGCACTACATGTTGCTAAGATGGAATGGAGAGCTTTCGAAATGTTGGGACCTCGGGAGAGTTTACCTAATGTTCCATTCATGGGTAGGAAGGGGCGTTTCCTTATAAAGATTCTTCCTTCAAATATATCAGGGCAATTAACCACTCAGACAAAGTTCACTCATAGTTTCTCTATATAACTATATGTAAAGTAATGTAAAGGCCTCTGTTACACAAACACAAATGCAGTTTGTAAGGTCAATGCATTGTGTGATATTAAAAGAATTAATCTCACTAAACCATAGCATTTCTCAGGCATGTAATTTATGATCCAAACTGTGCTGTCCTAATGACAAACAGAAGCCTCCTGAAATACCCTCCCTTAAACTGTTCAAGTATAACTGCTTGTCTCTTCTTTGTCATTTTTGGGCAAATAAAAATTTTGTATGGAGCAGTTTTCCCTAATATATTCCTTAGTGCTTACATGCTTAGATTCAAAGAGGAAACCTGCCATATAATCAATTATTATTTTACACTGCTATTTTCTTTGACTCATTCAGGCTTTCCTAATCATTTTTTGTAAGAAGTCTTACTGCTTTTAGTCTGATACTCTAATATAAATAATTTGTATTTTTACTGGGAAGTTTGGATCCTATGAAGATTTACATAGTGTGGAGTCTGTGTCTGCTTCCACTGAGATCAATATTTATAAAACTCACTTTGCTTTGTTCATCTTCCTGCAGTAAGACTATCCAATCTCCTCAGAATAGTGCATTTATCCTTAAATGCTCAAAATGTGTCTCACTTACCAACTAATTGTTATATAAAATATACTCTATGTTTATGTATACACCTTTCTCTGTATGCTTATGTTCTATAATTCCTGACTCCCAGGATTATCCCTTTCTCAAAGCAGGGTACCACCACAGTATCTTCTAGGCATGGCCTAATCAATCTGGGAGAACAGAAGGGAGCTTCTGCGATGGTTGGAAAAGAAAAACAGGGACTCTTTCTAGCATATTAAGTTAATGCTAGGTGGTAGACAATCTTAGGTGTGGTAAAATATGTTTGCCTACTAGTTGTTTCATTTTAAAGTTGTATTGGGAAAAAATTTGTTTTTCCTTTCCCTCTCACCTGGAATTGCATAAGTCCTTCATACCATTCCAGTACCTGGCAGGATTAAATGATGTAGGGCAGAGACTGAGTAAAGAACAAGTCAGATCCTAGGGAAAGGCTGGAGAAGTTAAGAGGGGAGATGAGAAGAGAGACAGAGAGAGAGAGATGGACTTTGGGTTCTCGTTTATGCCAACTAAGTAGATGGACAATAAACTGATAAGCAAATGTTTATACATGTGGTATATGATTATATTATTTTATTAAATAAAAATAGAGATCTAGAAGTTGCATCTTTTGTGCATCAATATGCCAATCATTTTGCATATATTTTCACATTTAATCTCTAAATAACATTTAAAAAAGTATTACAATCACATGAATGATGTGCTCCTGAGAGAGGTTATGTCATATACCCTTGGTCAGCTCTTAAGTAAAAGAGTGAGGATTTTCTCAATAGTCTCTCCAGCTCAGCTAATTGCTTGGATTCAAACTCTTTAAAAAAAATTTTTTTTTAGGTAGGTAAGCTTAAAGTTATTAAAATTTTCTTATGTTATAAAAGTGTTATTTCCTAAAGGCAATAATTTTAATTTTCTTTCTTTTCCCCAAATCCCACTCCATTCATATCTATTTCATTTGTACCAATGAAATTACCAATATGATTTTGCTAGGCTAGCATGTTTAAATGCAAGTTAAATGACTTGGAATTAAAAGATATTCATGAACATTTCCTGAGGTATTTTAAAATTGCATAAACTTAGGTTCTTTATGGGTTTATGAGAAGGTATCATATTCACCAAGCTGTGCTCTTGTTTTTATTAGAAAAACAAAATCTCTTCTCCACCTTCTACACACGCGTGCACAGCTCTCTTAAAGACTACCATGGTCAGCTTATGTCCTGCCTTTTCAAAGACTTTGTAAAAGTTTAATTACTTCTTACCACTCGAAGATCCAGGGGTTGCTTATAGTTGACAGCTTCTGATGGTCACAGGTCCTGACACAGACGAAGTCACACTCAAATAATCCAACCAATTCTAGAAATTCTACTTTATTTCCTGATTCTGTTACCTTAAATTCTTCATGAAATAATTCTTTCAGGGGCACCTGAGTGGATCAGTCAGTTAAGCATTCACCTTGACTCAGGTCATGATCCCAGTATCCTGGAATCCAGCTCTGCATCAGGTTCCCTGCTCAGTGGGAACCCTGCTTCTCCCTCTGCCTGCTGCTCTCCCTGTTTATGTTCTCGTTCTCTCTGTCAAATAAATAAATAGGATCTTTGAAAAAAATATTCTTTTATATCAGGGAATAACTGAAGCAATTTCAAAAGAAAATTTGGTCAATACCCAAATAGTCATTTGGTTATTTCTTTCCTTTTTTTTTTTTTTAATTTTTTTTAATTTTTATTTGACAGACAGAGATCACAAGTAGGCAGAGAGAGGAGGGGGGGAAGCAGAGAGCCAGATGTGGGGCTCGATCCCAGGACCCTGAGACCTCATGACCCAGGACCCTCATGACCTGAGCCAAAGGCAGAGGCCCCAACCCACTGAGCCACCCAGGCACCCCTCATTTGGTTATTTCTAACACCTGTATATTTAATGTCCAATGAATTAATATTTTGTGTTTGATTGTGTGACTTTTCCCATCTCATCGCAGAACAACGTAGATCACAAATTATAAGATACTATAAGGAGGATCAGCTATTATAATTTGTGGAGCCCAGAGAAAAATATAATTAAATGCTTCTTTCTCAAAAATTATTGAGAATTTCAAGATGACAACATCAGAGCATTAAACCAAGTGTGGGGACCCTCTGAGCACTGGACCCTGTGTCACTGCATAGGTCACATTCCCAAGGAACTAGCCCTGGCTATAAAATTTTAGCTCCTTGTCACATCATTCTTTTCTGGTAATAGCTTATATTCCAAGCATCCTGTAAATAGTCACATTGAAAAAAACAGGTAGAGTATAAATTATGTCTACAAATAAAATAAAATTAATTAATACATAATTCTAATATAATTTTTTAGGTTTTTTAAATTAATTTTTAAAAGATTTTATTTATTTATTTGAGAGAGAGAGAGAGAGAGATCACAAGTAGGCACAGAGGCAGGCAGAGAGAGAGAAGGGTAAGCAGGCTCCCTGCTGAGCAGGGAGCCCAATGCAGGGCTCGATCTCAGGACCCTGAGATCATGCTGAAGGCAGAAGCCCAACCCACTGAGCCACCCAGGCGCACCCTTTTTTTAGGTTTTGAAAGCATCCCTGAAATATACCCTAAACTAAGTAAACTCTCAGAATTGGTAGTATGAAGAACTGAAACGAACACTAATTTGTCAGATTAGTTATCTATCTATAAGATCTATCAAGCTTATTTTGAGCATTAATACTTATAAAAATGATGGGCAATGAATGCCTTTAGGAAAATGCCCTTTTTGTTGTTATTGTTATTATACTAGTGGAACTTTCGAGGATTCTGTACAAAATGAACATGTTATTTTACCTTTCAGGCTGGCCACATGGATATTATTTTCTATCAGAGATACCTGATGTGTACAGTGAGGATTATGACTCTTGATCTTGATTTGTCCTTCTCATCTGCTGTGTCTCAATGTATATTTTTCATATGCCAGGCTGTATATGGATAATTTGAATGGTTTATTCCAAACTGGTGTTTCTCTATTACTTCTGATTACATAATTAATAGATTTGGTCTAAAGCAAAATATGAAATTCCAGAATGAAAAATGAATAAATTACCCATATTTTTCTACTCCAAATTATTAAGTTTTTGTATGCAAAATCTTAATATTGGATATGGACCTCCATTGTTTATCTAGCATTTAAAAAAGGAGAGTATACTATACAGATTTCTAGAAGCCTTTTTCATTGAAAACCTATCAGGTCCATTTTTCTAGATCAATAAATATAGTTATATATTACTAACATTTGCATTGCAGATCATTATTGTTAAGGTGGAATTCACATAGCTCATCTCTGTTGCTGGAGAATAAGGACTTTGGCCAACTTTCTTCTCAGTCATTCTCAATCTTCTGAAAAAGGTGGTATTATGCCTTATCTTTAGTTCCAGCATTGCCTATTCAACTATTGTTTACTTTGTAAGGAAGCTGTTGCATTGCTTTTTAACTTCAGGGGGTTTGTTTGGATATATGCCATTTTGGCTTTTGGTCATGCTTCACTCAACTGTGACTCCAGCTTGCTCAGATTCCTGTTCTTAAGAGGCTCTGTGGACAGGTCCCAAGAAGAAACCAGGCATGCACATTTGGGGAGAAAATCACCCATGCAGACTGAACAGTAAGCTCAAAAGGTCAATGAGTGTGTCGGATCATCAGCTGAGAGTAAGGTATGCGGAGGAAGTAATGTGACAATTTACCAATAAATGAAAAGAAGCTTAAGAAGTAAGCTTGCTATGAATCAAGAAAGGGATGTCAATGACTGGGTGAGATCACACAGATCTTTGGGGTTGAGAAGACTAAAAAATTGAGAAGTCATGATATTGTACAAATCATTTTCATGGGTACTGAAGTCTCTAAGAATGATGACAAAAACACTGATTGGTATAGAGGTATCCATTATGTTTGGCTATTAAACTGGAGACTTTAAACCTTCTACTTACATCTCACAGGTAGAACATAATGTTCCTATGCTGTAGAATAAAAGAGTTCTCACACTAAGAAGGAAAAGGAGAGCAGAGGTAAGAAAGCTCCTTGTCTTTGTCTTTACTATTAAAAATTATGAAAATTTTTATTATGAAACTTCAGGAGTATTCTACACATTTATATTTAAATTTTAGGGAAAAATTAAAATCCTGGTTTGTATCTTAATGTAGTTTTATCTCTACTTCAAAGCTAATGTCTGAAATGTGGTGGACTGTCAATACCTATTTGATAATTTAATGAATCAATGAAGAAAATGACTGGGATGATTACTACTTATCAAGCATAAAAAATCTCTACTTCAAATTTCCAGTACACTGGCAATATACATGACAGTGTTCCTGCATAGTCTACATACATATAAAATAGCTTGGACAGTGGAAAGGGCATGACAAACTAGGTTAAATGATAGCTCTGTTAGTAACACAAAGTGTGACCAAAGGCAAGTTTTTAAAACTCAGTGAGGTTGTTCCCTTCCTTTCCATATTCCATATCCCATATCTGTGCTCTACACCCAAACTAACATGTAAGATTAATAAAAAAATTCTTAAGATGTGGCCTTCTAATGTGACTGGTTTTGAGTCTGTTATACATATCTCAAAGATTTCATTCTTTAAAGATGATAGATAGTGATTTCTATACATTTTTCTGTCTGTAGGCTATGTGGGAATCATTGATAAATGACTTGGTATTTTCAAGAATATGGTAAGAATAAATTTTATAGCTTCCTATGTTTCAGTGAAGACATGAGGCTAGTGCTAGCCAATGGATTGTGAGGAGAAGTCAACTATGGGCTTGGCATTGAATGGCAGGGCAGGGCAGTACCCTCAATGATTCTCATGTTCTTTCTTATACTACATGATAGGCATTAGATGGCCTTAAAATTCTTGATCTTAGTGTACCTTCCATATATAATCCCTATTCCCTTGAACTGGACAAGACCTATGGTGGATACATTGAGATGGGATAGAGGTTACATAATTTAGGTTACATTATATAGAAAAGTTGAAGAGATTTTGCAGATAGAAATAAGGTTCCTAATCAATTGACTTTGAAATAATATATTTTTTTTTTCTGGGAAGGCTTGATTTAATCAGGTAATCCCTTAAAAGAGAAGTTATCCTGCTGACCTTTGATGGGGTGAGTTGCCATGTTGTCTGTGAGTATGGCATGTGGTAAGGAACCATGACTGGCTCTTAGGACCTGAGGAGAGGACCTGTGTAGAAGTCAGCAATCAAAAGTAGACCACTCTCCTACATCCACAAAGAACTGAGTTCTGTCAACAACAATGTGATTTTGAAGGAGGACCATGGTTCCATGAAGAATGCTGATTACCATATTGTGATACACTGAAAGAGACTCAGGTAGATTGTGCCAGGCCCTGACCCCCAAAAAACTATAAGATAATAAATCTACATTGTTTTAAAATGTTACTTTAGACCACGGAGTTTATGGTAATTTTTTATAAAGCAATACAAGACTAAAACAAGTGGCAATGTTTAAGAGATTGTTTTGACAGATTAGTTCCCTGAATTAAGATTACATATACAGTACTCTTGCCAAACCACAGTGCACATATAATGAGAACAAAACTAAAACTTTATTTTCTTAAAGTATTGATATTTGTGAGTTTTTCTCCCTTTCTCCTTCCCTCCGTCCCTCCCATCCTTCCTCTCTTCCCTAATTTCTTTCTTCCTTCCTTCCACCCATCTTTCATTTTTCACATCCTAAAATAGCCTATCTTAACGGATGAAAATTTGACACTGGAAGCCAAGGTCTATAATAACAAAATAACATATTTTACATTGCTTTAAGAAATTTGCCTAGATGGTAAGGAAACTAATTTTAGAGATTAGAAAGATATTTATTCATGTTATGTAATGAAGAAATACATGATAATAATAAGTAAAACGTGTAATACAAATAATTTTTCTTTTGACCTTGTAACTTTAGGGAATGAGTTTGGAAAATAGATGTTAGTAATGTATGTTAGCTATCATTGGCAGCATTTTAGAAATACAATGATGAAGAAATGCATTAAAAAATAATTGGCCGTTTTGTAAGCACAAATGAGAGAGCATAGAAAGAGTCCAAAAATGTAAGGAATTATCGGATTGGAAAAAACAATTGCTTCTCAATCCTGACCAGTAAAAGATACTATTGAGAAATTCCTTGAACAACAAAGGTTAATTAAAACTTTCAGCCATGCAGAAAGAATGCAATCAAAGGTTTGGCTGTCACATCCATTGTTAAAACATCGATGGATTAAGGTGATAGGAGGTATATCCATTTGATTGGACAAAATGGTTCAGGGAAAAGAGTTAAGAATATGACTCTTCCACTAAGCCTGAAAGACTTGAGGTTCCTAAAATCTCCTTAAATCAAGAGAGAGACATATTTCAAAATTAACTCTTGATATAGTTCATGGCTCATGGGATTGGCTAGAATCAAGTAGAATTGAAGCTAACTTCTTGAGAGAGTTACCTTGCCAAGGAACCACTGAGCCTAGGCTAAAAACATCTGTGACTATTTGAAACTTATTTTTTAAGTCTCCAACTTTCTACAGGTAAGAAGTAGATTAAGAAAACTATGTTTTCTTGTCCCCTAAGGACATCAGAATACTCAATATCTACTTCAGATGTGCCAGAATAATAGAAGATAGAAGATATCTTTGGAGGCAGAAATAAAAATCAAAGAGGCTGAAGAATAGAACTTCATTGGATTCAGGGCCTAATTGACATATACTTGCCACAAATAGTATAGGGTCTTCTAGCTTTTGCCCATGGGATATTAGAATTGTTGTGGACCAATAACACCTGTGTACATTCCTTTATTACCATTGTGATGGGAGTGCTTATTTTGATAGTTCTATTTTTGTTTAATCAGTGTAGATTTTTTGGAGGTGGGGATACAGTTTTCTAGTATATCTATGGATCAAGAGAAGATCATAACTAGACCTGCTGTAGTGACTACTGCTCATCAGAGTTCTTGGAGTTTGAGGTCTGGGTCTTTATGGGACTTTAGAGTTACTTCCTTTTGGAAGGGAGGGAGTGTCTTTTACCTTGGAAGAAAAAATGAACCAAGTAAATGGCTGGAGAGTGGACTATCTTGCATTAATGCGGTTCACTAAAAATTTCTTTCTCTCTTCATTCCAGTTTTACAATATTATTCTATTTCTTAAGTCACCGTTGCTATGTGCAGTCATATAACTAATTATGGCCAAAGAATCACAGGTAGAAGTGACATATGTCATTCTCGGAGTGAGAATTTGATGGCAAAAACAAATTCAGAACTCTCTGTATCCTTCCAGATTCAGATATAAATATGGAATATTTCTATTCTCAGTAACAACTGGAAACTTCTGAAAGGAAAGATCACAAGTAAATCAGAAAATTCTAAATTGAGGATGACGGAACTATAAAGTTAGAAACAGGAAGAAAGACTGGGAGTGAGGGAGGAAAAAAAAGCCCAATCAAAAAATTGTCAAAAAAAAAAATTCACTGCAGGGGAAGGGGTATTTGAAGGAGATAAGTGGACAGTGGTCAAGCAATATTCCCAGATACTATGACTAGTTGTGATGGGGATGTCTCAATTGGTATGAGACTTAGGATGATAGTGATAAGTCATGTATTATGCCACTTGATAGATATGTAGGGCAAGCTGAAACTATCATTTCAGGCTTTAGTCACTGAGATTTGAGAGTTACTTGTTACCATAACATAACCTTATCCATCCTGAGAGAAACAAAAATGAAGGCTCAGTCATTTCCCAAACATATCATATAGGGAAAGATGTCAGGAGATCTACTCATTAGTCAAAATACTTCAAAATTTGATAGAATGGAATTTTGATATTTCATCTTTAATTTGTTTTCACAAGAAATTATTGTTATCATCTGGTTAAAAGTTCTACAGTGAAATAACTCTTAAATATTATTACATTTAAATAAAGGGGAAGTCAGTGGTGCCAAAATTAACATAGATACTGCTTGTTGATGTAAGTGATTCTATTTATAATGTTAAGAAAGATTAGCTTAAATATTCCATTTTAACTGCAATGTAAGTTGAAGTGCTGAAAGTTAAAATTACATGTTTTGAATGAATTTACCTATGAATTAAGTCTACTACTCATAGGAAATGTTTCAGCAATTTATCAAAATTCACATGAATATTCATTATAAGTTTACTTCTACTAAAAGTCTTAATTGTGCCAGCACTTTTATGATGATATGATTGTGATGAAGAACCAACATAACATCATCTTATTTGTCACCAGAGAAAACCTATGTTTGTCTCATCAAAAAGTTTCAAGGCAAAAATAATTTTTAGAAACTTTACATAAAGGAAAGATCATGGTAGTTGAGTTGGAATAAAGCATTTATGCAAGGAATACCATCTTCCACTGTTAAATCCTTATAAAGATTATGTTTTAGGGGATGAAGTTAAGATGGTGGAATAGTAGGGGGACCCTGGGCTTTCCTCATTCTTTGAACATAGCTAGGTCAACATCAAATCATTTTAAACAATAGGAAATTGATCTGAGGATTAAGAAAACAATCTGTACAATTAGACAGAGAGAATGTGGTGGATGCAAGGTTTAGAGATGTGAATGAGGGAGAAAAAAGTCACACTGCAGTGGAGGTGTGGGAGCTCTTTTCATGGAGAGAAGCAGGAGAGAGAAGGAGAAAGTGGGAGAAAGAGTAGTGTGTAGTGTTCACACAAGACACTGTGGTGTGGGGAATTCCCAGATTGCATAGAAGACAACTTCCCCCTTCCAGAGTACATTGGGAAGAGGGTATTTGGCCTCTCCAAGGACTAAAGGTCTGTCAGCCATGGACTGGCCATTCAAAAGCAGGGAAGAGAGAAACATGCAAAAGACAGATAACCTAGTTGCAGATTTTTGTTGTCCTTCATCATAGATTCTGGGCATGTGACTGCTTTTCTGGGACAGAATAGTGCCAGGCACAGTGCTGCAAGACTCTCCTTGGGGAGAGGGGAGTGGTCCACACCTGGCCAGGTCCTTTAAGATTTAGAATTTTGAATCCCAGCTGCCAGCCAGAGGTATAACACAGGAGAACGCTGGTGCTGGGTGTGCCAGTGGCCTAGATACTCACAGGCTGTAGGCAGGGATCTGACAAAAGCCTGAGACAAAGGAGGGGAGATGGTCCCTTTCTGTGTGGGCCTCCTGAATGGCACAGCCACAAATTCCCCTCTCAGGGGATGAGAAGGTGGAATGATGCCATCTTGCATATTCCCTCCACAAAGACAGCTGGACTTCAGAGAGAAGCACAGTGCCTCCAGTGGAAGCTGAGTCACTTACACCAAACCCAGCTCTCTTGTGCCCAGCAGGGGCATCTTTACTAGGACAGATCTGACTGTGAGCTACTATAGTGGGACCCTCCTTCAGAAGACCAACACAGTCACCTTAATGTACCAAATTTACTGATCATAGAGTGCTCCAAAGTGTTAGCTTCAGTTTTGGTGGAAATAGGACCAGGCTTGGTCATTCTTTTTCTTTGTCTTTTCTTTCCTTTTTCATTCATTCTTTCTTTTTTTCTTCCCTTTTCTTATTTTTTCCTTTTTTATTTGGATTTAGGCTTATAGTTTTTTATTCATTTGTTGGTTTGTTTCCTTTTTTCGTTTTTTAGATCAGACTTCTTTTTAAATTTTCTTTTCTTTTTTCATTCTCTCTTTCTTTTTCTTTGGAATCAGGTTTATAGTTTTTTTGGGGGGGGGGTTGTTTAGCTTTTTTTGTTCCTTTTCCTTTTTCTTGGATCAGGTTTTTATCTGTTTGTTTGTTTGTTTGTTTAAATCAGATTTATCTTAAAAAACACATAAAAGCACATGTAAAAGTCCAAACATTCCCCACTGCAAGCAAGGAGGAACTTTGCAGAAGCCTGACCTGGAGAAAGAGCAGCGAAAACACAACAGTAAAGTGCACACAGCATACACCAGAAACACTTTCTGCAGTGCCAGGCTCTGAACAGTGTTATGAACACTTCTTAATACAGTATTACTCTCAGGAGCAGTAAACATAACAAATTTTTATAACACACAAAATACAGAAAGCTAGATATAATAGCAAGATGGAGGAATTCTGCCCAAAAGAAAGATCAAGAAGAAATCACAGGCAGGGATTTCCTCAAAACAGATGTAAGCAGTACATAGAATTTAGAACAACAGTCATAAGAATACTACCTGGGGTTGAAAGATGCATAGAAGACACCAGGGAAACACTGGCTACAGAAATAAAAGACCTAAAACCTGGTCAGGCTGAAATAAAAAATACTATAACTTACATGCAAAACCAACCTGATGTAATCACAGGAGGACAGAAGAAACAGAAGGATGAATAGTTGATATGGGAGATAAAATTATGGACTATAATGAAGCTGAAGAGAAGAAAGAAAGAAAACTATTAGGTCACAAATTTAGACTTAGGGAACTCAGCAATTACACAAAGCACAATGATATCATTATCATAGGAATCCCAGAGGAAGAGCAGGAAAAAGGGATAGAAGAATTATTTGAACAAATTATAGCTGAGAACGTCCCTAATCTGAGAAAGGAGACAGACACGCAAGTCAAAAGGTACAGAGAACTCCCTTCAAAATCAACAAAAACAGGTCAACACCAAGACATATCATAGTGAAACTATCAAAATACAAAGATACAGAGAGTTCTGAAAGAAGCTAGAGAAAAATTTCCTTAACCTACAAGGGTAGACATATAAGTTTAGCAGAACACCTGTCCACAGAAACTTGGCAGGCCAGAAGAGAGTGGCAGAATATATTCAACATGATAAAGGGGAAGAATACTATATCCAGCCAGGTTGTCATTTAAAAGAGAAGGAGAGATAGTTTCCAAAACAAGCAAAAACTAAAGGAGTTTGTGAACACTAAACCAGCTATGCAAAAAATATTAAAGGGGATCTTTTGAGTGGGGAAGAAAAACCAAAATCAACAAATAGCAGAAAGGAACAGAGACATCTATAGGAAGAGTGACTTTACAAGTGATACAATAGCACTAAAGTCATATCTATCAATAATCACTCTAGAAGTAAATGGACTAAATGCTCCAATCAAAAGACATAAGGTATCAGAATGAACAACAACAAAACAAGACTCATCCATATCCTGCTTACACAACTCATTTTAGACTCAAAGTCATCTCCAGATTGAAAGTGAGAGGATGGAGAATTATCTGTCATGTTAATGGACATCAAAAGAAAGGTGAAATAGCCATATTTATATCAGACAAACTAGATTTTAAACCAAAGACTGTAAAGAAGAGACAAAGAAGGGCACTATACCATAATAAAGGGGTCTATCCAACAAGAAATCAGTAATTATAAATATTTATGTCCCCAACTTGGGAGCATCCAAATATTTAAATTGGTTAATAACAGACTTAAAGAATCTCTTTGATAATAATACAATAATAGTAGGGGACTTTAGCACTCTACAAACAGTGATGGACAGATCACCTAAGCAGAAGATCAACAGGAAACAATGGCTTTTAATGAACACTGGACCAGATGGATTTAAGAGATATACTCAGAGTACTTGATCCATAAACAGCAGAATACACATTATTTTTGAGTGCACATGGAACATTTTTTTTTTTTAAAGCTCTATAATGTATTTATTTTTTTTTTAATTTTTTATTTTTTATAAACATATATTTTTTATATACATATATTTTTATCCCCAGGTCTGTGAATCACCAGGTTTACACACTTCACAGCACTCACCAAATCACATACCCTCCCCAATGTCCATAATCCCACCCCCTTCTCCCCAACCCCCTCCCCCCGGCAACCCTCAGTTTGTTTTGTGAGATTAAGAGTCACTTATGGTTTGTCTCCCTCCCAATCCCATCTTGTTTCATTTATTCTTCTACCCACTTAAGCCTCCATGTTGCATCACCACTTCCTCATATCAGGGAGATCATATGATAGTTGTCTTTCTCTGCTTGACTTATTTCGCTAAGCATGATACGCTCTAGTTCCATCCATGTTGTTGCAAATGGCAAGATTTCATTTCTTTTGATGGCTGCATAGTATTCCATTGTGTATATATACCACATCTTCTTGATCCATTCATCTGTTGATGGACATCTAGGTTCTTTCCATAGTTTGGCTATTGTGGACATTGCTGCTATAAACATTCGGGTGCATGTGTCCCTTTGGATCACTACATTTGTATCTTTAGGGTAAATACCCAATAGTGCAATTGCTGGGTCATAGGGCAGTTCTATTTTCAACATTTTGAGGAACCTCCATGCTGTTTTCCAGAGTGGCTGCACCAGCTTGCATTCCCACCAACAGTGTAGGAGGGTTCCCCTTTCTCCGCATCCTCGCCAGCATCTGTCATTTCCTGACTTGTTGATTTTAGCCATTCTGACTGGTGTGAGGTGATATCTCATTGTGGTTTTGATTTGTATTTCCCTGATGCCGAGTGATATGGAGCACTTTTTCATGTGTCTGTTCGCCATCTGGATGTCTTCTTTGCAGAAATGTCTGTTCATGTCTTCTGCCCATTTCTTGATTGGATTATTTGTTCTTTGGGTGTTGAGTTTGCTAAGTTCTTTATAGATTCTGGACACTAGTCCTTTATCTGATATGTCGTTTGCAAATATCTTCTCCCATTCTGTCAGTTGTCTTTTGATTTTGTTAACTGTTTCCTTTGCTGTGCAAAAGCTTTTGATCTTGATGAAATCCCAGTAGTTCATTTTTTCCCTTGCTTCCCTTGCCTTTTGCGTTGTTCCTAGGAAGATGTTGCTGCGGCAGAGGTCGAAGAGGTTGCTGCCCGTGTTCTCCTCAAGGATTTTGATGGATTCCTTTCGTACATTGAGGTCCTTCATCCATTTTGAGTCTATTTTTGTGTGTGGTGTAAGGAAATGGTCCAATTTCATTTTTCTGCATGTGGCTGTCCAATTTTCCCAGCACCATTTATTGAAAAGGCTGTCTTTTTTCCATTGGACATTCTTTCCTGCTTTGTCGAAGATTAGTTGACCATAGAGTTGAGGGTCTATTTCTGGGCTCTCTATTCTGTTCCATTGATCTATGTGTCTGTTTTTGTGCCAGTACCATGCTGTCTTGATGATGACAGCTTTGTAATAGAGCTTGAAGTCCGGAATTGTGATGCCACCAACGTTGGCTTTCTTTTTCAATATCCCTTTGGCTATTCGAGGTCTTTTCTGGTTCCATATAAATTTTAGAATTATTTGTTCCATTTCTTTGAAAAAGATGGATGGTACTTTGATAGGAATTGCATTAAATGTGTAGATTGCTTTAGGTAGCATAGACATTTTCACAATATTTATTCTTCCAATCCAGGAGCATGGAACATTTTTCCATTTCTTTGTGTCTTCCTCAATTTCTTTCATGAGTACTTTATAGTTTTCTGAGTATAGATTCTGTGTCTCTTTGGTTAGGTTTATTCCTAGGTATCTTATGGTTTTGGATGCAATTGTAAATGGGATTGACTCCTTAATATCTCTTTCTTCTGTCTTGCTGTTGGTGTAGAGAAATGCAACTGATTTCTGTGCATTGATTTTATATCCTGACACTTTACTGAATTCCTGTATAAGTTCTAGCAGTTTTGGAGTGGAGTCTTTTGGGTTTTCCACATATAGTATCATATCATCTGCGAAGAGTGCTAATTTGACTTCTTCTTTGCCGATTTGGATGCCTTTAATTTCCTTTTGTTGTCTGATTGCTGAGGCTAGGACCTCTAGTACGATGTTGAATAGCAGTGGTGATAATGGACATCCCTGCCGTGTTCCTGACCTTAGCGGAAAAGCTTTCAGTTTTTCTCCATTGAGAATGATATTTGCGGTGGGTTTTTCATAGATGGCTTTGATGATATTGAGGTATGTGCCCTCTATCCCTACACTTTGAAGAGTTTTGATCAGGAAGGGATGTTGTACTTTGTCAAATGCTTTTTCAGCATCTATTGAGAGTATCATATGGTTCTTGTTCTTACTTTTATTGATGTGTTGTATCACATTGACTGATTTGCGGATGTTGAACCAACCTTGCAGCCCTGGAATAAATCCCACTTGGTCGTGGTGAATAATCTTTTTAATGTACTGTTGAATCCGATTGGCTAGTATTTTGTTGAGTATTTTCGCATCTGTGTTCATCAAGGATATCGGTCTATAGCTCTCTTTTTTGGTGGGATCCTTGTCTGGTTTTGGGATCAAGGTGATGCTGGCCTCATAAAATGAGTTTGGAAGTTTTCCTTCCATTTCTATTTTTTGGAACAGTTTCAGGAGAATAGGAATTAGTTCTTCTTTAAATGTTTGGTAGAATTCCCCCGGGAAGCCGTCTGGCCCTGGGCTTTTGTTTGTTTGGAGATTTTTAATGACTGTTTCAATCTCCTTACTGGTTATGGGTCTGTTCAGGCTTTCTATTTCTTCATGGTTCAGTTGTGGTAGTTTATATGTTTCTAGGAATGCATCCATTTCTTCCAGATTGTCAAATTTATTGCCGTAGAGTTGCTCATAGTATGTTCTTATAATAGTTTGTATTTCCTTGGTGTTAGTTGTGATCTCTCCTCTTTCATTCATGATTTTATTTATTTGGGTCCTTTCTCTTTTCTTTTTGATAAGTCGGGCCAGGGGTTTATCAATTTTATTAATTCTTTCAAAGAACCAGCTCCTAGTTTCGTTGATTTGTTCTATTGTTTTTTTGGTTTCTATTTCATTGATTTCTGCTCTGATCTTTATGATTTCTCTTCTCCTGCTGGGCTTAGGGTTTCTTTCTTGTTCTTTCTCCAGCTCCTTTAGGTGTAGGGTTAGGTTGTGTACCTGAGACCTTTCTTGTTTCTTGAGAAAGGCTTGTACCGCTATATATTTTCCTCTCAGGACTGCCTTTGTTGTGTCCCACAGATTTTGAACCGTTGTATTTTCATTATCATTTGTTTCCATGATTTTTTTCAATTCTTCTTTAATTTCCCGGTTGACCCATTCATTCTTTAGAAGGATACTGTTTAGTCTCCATGTATTTGGGTTCTTTCCAAACTTCCTTTTGTGGTTGAGTTCTAGCTTTAGAGCATTGTGGTCTGAAAATATGCAGGGAATGATCCCAATCTTTTGATACCGGTTGAGTCCTGATTTAGGACCGAGGATGTGATCTATTCTGGAGAATGTTCCATGTGCACTAGAGAAGAATGTGTATTCTGTTGCTTTGGGATGAAATATTCTGAATATATCTGTGATGTCCATCTGGTCCAGTGTGTCATTTAAGGCCTTTATTTCCTTGCTGATCTTTTGCTTGGATGATCTGTCCATTTCAGTGAGGGGAATATTAAAGTCCCCTACTATTATTGTATTGTTGTTTATGTGTTTCTTTGATTTTGTTATTAATTGGTTTATATAGTTGGCTGCTCCCACGTTGGGGGCATAGATATTTAAAATTGTTAAATCTTCTTGTTGGACAGACCCTTTGAGTATGATATAGTGTCCTTCCTCATCTCTTATTACAGTCTTTGGCTTAAAATCTAATTGATCTGATATAAGGATTGCCACTCCTGCTTTCTTCTGATGTCCATTAGCATGGTAAATTCTTTTCCACCCCCTCACTTTAAATCTGGAGGTGTCTTCGGGCTTAAAATGTGTTTCTTGGAGGCAACATATAGATGGGTTTTGTTTTTTTATCCATTCTGATACCCTGTGTCTTTTGACAGGGGCATTTAGCCCATTCACATTCAGGGTAACTATTGAGAGATATGAATTTAGTGCCATTGTATTGCCTGTAAGGTGACTGTTACTGTATATGGTCTCTGTTCCTTTCTGATCTACCACTTGTAGGCTCTCTCTTTGCTTAGAGGACCCCTTTCAATATTTCCTGTAGAGCTGGTTTGGTATTTGCAAATTCTTTCAGTTGTTGTTTGTCCTGGAAGCTTTTAATCTCTCCTTCTATTTTCAATGATAGCCTAGCTGGATATAGTATTCTTGGCTGCATGTTTTTCTCGTTTAGTGCTCTGAAAATATCATGCCAGCTCTTTCTGGCCTGCCAGGTCTCTGTGGATAAGTCAGCTGCCAATCTAATATTTTTACCATTGTATGTTACAGACTTCTTTTCCCGGGCTGCTTTCAGGATTTTCTCTTTGTCATTGAGACTTGTAAATTTTACTATTATGTGACGGGGTGTGGGCCTATTCTTATTTATTTTGAGGGGCATTCTCTGAACCTCCTGAATTTTGATGCTTGTTCCCTTTGCCATATTGGGGAAATTCTCCCCAATAATTCTCTCCAGTATACCTTCTGCTCCCCTCTCACTTTCTTCTTCTTCTGGAATCCCAATTATTCTAATGTTGTTTCGTCTTATGGTGTCACTTATTTCTCGAATTCTCCCCTCATGGTCCAGTAGCTGTTTGTCCCTCTTTTGATCAGCTTCTTTATTCTCTGTCATTTGGTCTTCTATATCACTAATTCTTTCTTCTGCCTCATTTATCCTAGCAGTGAGAGCCTCCATTTTTGATTGCACCTCATTAATAGCTTTTTTGATTTCAACTTGGTTAGATTTTAGTTCTTTTATTTCTCCAGAAAGGGCTTTTATATCTCTCGAGAGGGTTTCTCTAATATCTTCCATGCCTTTTTCGAGCCCGGCTAGAACCTTGAGAATTGTCATTCTGAACTCTAGATCTGACATATTACCGATGTCTGTATTGATTAGGTCCCTAGCCTTCGGTACTGCCTCTTGTTCTTTTTTTTGTGGTGAATTTTTACGTCTTGTCATTTTGTCCAGATAAGAGTAAATGAAGGGGCAAGTAAAATACTAAAAGGGTGGCAACAACCCCAGGAAAATATGCTTTAGCCAAATTAGAAGAGATCCAAAATCGTGAGTGGGGAGAAAGGGGATAAAAAGAGGTTCAAAAAGGAAGAAAGAAAAAAGAAAAAAAAAAAAGAAAAGAATTTTTTTTAAAAAAGAAAACACCTAAGAAAAATGTAAAAAAATATATATATATATTAGATAAACTAGTAAAAAATCGTTAAAAAAGAAAAAGGTAACAGTTAAAAAAAAAAAAAATTTTACCCGAAGGCGAGAAAAAAAAAAAAAAAATGAAAAAGAAAAAATTAAATTAACTGCAAGACTAAAAAAAATCACAGGAAAAAAGCCATGAGTTCCGTGCTTGGCTTTCTCCTCCTCTGGAATTCTGCTGCTCTCCTTGGTATTGAAACCGCACTCCTTGGTAGGTGAACTTGGTCTCGGCTGGATTTCTTGTTGATCTTCTGGGGGAGGGGCCTGTTGTAGTGATTCTCAAGTGTCTTTGCCCCAGGCGGAATTACACCGCCCTTACCCGGGGCCGGGGTGAGTAATCCGCTCGGGTTTGCTTTCAGGAGCTTTTGTTCCCTGAGCGCTTTCCGTAGAGTTCCAGAGGACGGGAATACAAATGGCGGCCTCCTGGTCTCCGGCCCGGAGGAGCCGAGAGCCCAGGGCCCCACTCCTCAGTGCGCCCTCAGAGAACAGCGCCCAGTTACTCCCGTCTGCCTGACCTCCGGCCGCGCTCCGAGCTCACCGAGCCTGCGACCGGTTCAAGGTAACACGGAGCTGCGAGCTTACTGTCGGCTCTGTCTCTGTAGCCGGCTTTCCCGTTCCAATACCCGCAAGCTCTGCGACACTCAGACACCCCCGATCCTTCTGTGACCCTGCGGGACCTGAGGCCACGCTGACCCCGCGTGGGCTTCGCCCCGGTTTAGCCTCTGGAGCGATGTCCCTCCGCGGAACAGACTTTTAAAAGTCCTGATTTTGTGCACGGTTGCTCCGCCGCTTGCCGGGAGCCGGCCCCTCCCCCCGGGGTCTATCTTCCCGTCGCTTTGGATTCACTTCTCCGCCGGTCCTACCTTTCAGAAAGTGGTTGTTTTTCTGTTTCCAGAATTGCTGTTCTTCTTCTCTTCGATCTGCCGATGGATTTTCAGGTGTTTGCAATCTTTAGATAAGCTATCTAGCTGATCTCCGGCTAGCTGAAGCAGTCTCAGCTTGCTACTTCTCCGCCATCTTGACTCCTCCCCCACATGGAACATTTTCCAGAATAAATCACATACTGGGTCACAAATCAGGTTTCAATCAGTAAAAAATGATTAAGATTATACCACGAATATTTTCAGACCATAATGCTATGCAACTTGAAGTCAACCACAGAAAAAAAAATTGGAAAAACCCCACAAATACATGGTGGTTGAAAACACCCTCATAAAGAATGAATAGGTTAACCAGGAAATTAAAGAAGAAATTTTAAAAATACATGGAAGTAAATGAAAATGAAAACACAGCAGTCCAAAACCTTTGGGATGCAGCAAAGGTGGTCATAAGAGGGGAGTAAACAACAATACAGGCTTTCCTCAAGAAATAAGGAAAGTCTCAAAGATACAACCTAACTTTATACCTAAAGGAGTTGGGAAAAGAAAGCAAATAAAGCCTAAAACCAGCAGAAGAAGGGAAGTAATTAAGATTACAGGAGAAATTAAAAAAGAAAGAAAAAAAAACCAGAACAGAGCAAAGACACTAGGATCTGGTTCTTTGAAAGAATTAACAAAATTGGTAAACCCCTAGCCAGATTTATTTTTAAAAAAGAGAAAGTACCCAAAGAAATAAAACCATGAATGAAAGAGGAGAAATCACAACCAACATCACAAAAATAAAAGCAATTATAAGAGAATATTATGAGCAATTATATGCCAACAAATTGGGCAATCTAGAAGAAATGGATAAATTCCTAGAAACATATAAAATACCAAAACTGAAACAGTAAGAAAGAAATTTGAAGAGATCCATAACCAGCAAAGAAATTTAATCAGTCAATCAAAAATCTCCCAACAAACAAAAGTCCAAGGCCAGATAGCATCCCTGGGGAAATGTTGCAAACACTTTAGGAACAGTTAACACCTGTTCTTCTCAATCTGTTTAAAAAAAAAAAAAAGAAATAGAAGCAAAACTTCCAAATTCATTCTATGAGATCAGAATTACCTTGGTTCCAAAATCAGACAAAGATCCAATAAAAATGAGTATTACAGAGCAATATCCTTAATGAACATGAATGCAAAAATTCTTAACAAGATATTAGCTAACTGAATTGAACAGTACTTTAAAAGAATCATTCACTATGATCAACTGAGATTCATTCCTGGGCTGCAGGGGTGGTTCAATATCCACAAATTAATCAACGTGGTAGGCCACATTGATAAAAGAAAGGATAAGAACTATATGACCCTCTCAGTAGAGGCAGAAAAGCATTTGACAAAACACGACATCTTTTCTCTTTTTTTTTAAGATTTTATTTTATTTATTTGACAGACAGAGATCACAAGTAGGCAGAGAGGCAGGCAGAGAGAGAGGAGAAGGCAGGCTCCCTGATGAGCAGAGAGCCTGATGTGGGGCTGGATCCCAGGACCCTGAGATCATGACCTGAGCTGAAAGCAGAGGCTTTAACCCACTGAGCCACCCAGGTGCCCCCAGCATCTTTTCTTAATAAAAACCCACAAGAAAGTGGGGATAGAAGAAACATACTTCAAAATCATAAAAGCCATATATTAAAGACCCACAGCTAATATCATCCTCAATGGGGTAATAACACAGCTTTTTCCCTAAGGTCAGGAATAGGAGAGGGATGTCCACTCTCACCTATTGTTCAACAGAGAACTATAAGTTCTAGTCTCAGCAATCAGACAACAAAAAGAAATAAAAGGCATCCAAATCATTAAGGAAGAAGTCAAATTTGCACTGTTCACAGATGACATGTTATTCTATGCAGAAAACCTAAATTCTCCACCAAAAACAATTGCTAGAACTGATACATGTATTTAACAAAGCTGCAGGACATAAAACCAACATATAGAAATCTGTCGCATTTCTCTATATCAGTAATGAAACAGCAGAAAGAGAAATCAAGGAACCAATCCCACTTATAATTGCACCAAAAACCATAAGATACCGAGGAGTAAACCTACCCAGAGAGGTGAAAGACTTGTATGCTAAAAACAATAGAACAGTTTTGAAAAAAATTGAAGAAGACACAAAGAAATGGAAAAAACATTCTGTGCTCGTAAACTGGAAGAAAAAAAATATTGTTAAAATGTCTACACTATCCAAAGCAATCAACTGATTCAATGCAGTTCTAATCAAAATAACACCAGCATTTTTCCCAGAGCTAAGACAAACAATCCTAAATTTGTATGGAGCCAGGAAAGACCCCTATAGCCAAAGGAATGTTGAAAAGGAAAGCAAGGTGGGAAGGATTACATTCCCAGACTTCAAGCTGATCATCAAGACAGTATGGTACTGGCACAAAAACAAACATATAGATCAATGAAACAGAATAGAGAACTCAGAAATGGACCCATAACTATATTGTCAACTTATCTTTTACAAAGCAGGAAAAAAATATTCCATGGAAAATAGTATCTTCAACAAATGGTGCTGGGGAAACTGGACCAGTGACATAAATAAAAATAAATTCAAAATGGATGAAAGACCTAAATGTAAGACAGGAAACCATCAAAATCCTCAAGGAGAAAACAGGCAGCAACCTCTTTGACCTGAGGCACAGTAACTTCTTATTAGACTCATCTCCAGAGGCAAAGGAAACAAAAGCAAAAATGAATGATGGGACCTCATCAAGATAAAACACTTCTGCACAGAAAAGGAAATAAGCAATCAACAAAACCAAAAGCCAACTGAAGGAATGGGAAGAAGATATTTGCCAAGACATATCTGATAAAGGCTAGTATCCAGAATCTATAAAGAAGTTATCAAAGCACTCCAAAAATAAATAATCCATTTAAAAAGTGGGCAGAAGACATGAACAGAAATTTCTCCAAAGAAGAAATAGAAATGACTTAGGGATACATGAAAAAATACTCAATATCACTCATCATCAAGGAAATACAAGTCAAAACCACAATAATATACCACCTCATACCTGTCAGAATAGCCAAAATTAACATCTCAGGAAACAACATATGTTGAATATTGGAGAAAGGGGAACACTTTTGCACTTTCGGTGGTAATGCAAACTGGTGCAGCCACTCTGGAAAAGAGTATGGAGTTTCCTCAAAAAATTAAAAGTAGAGCTACCCTATGATCCTGCAACTGCAGTACTGTTTATCCAAGGTATATAAAAGTACTTATTTGAAGGGGCACATGCACCTCTATGTTTATGGTAGCACTATCAACAATGGCCAAATTATGGAAAGAGCTCAAATGTCCATCAGCTGATGAATGGGTAAAGAAGAGGTAATATATATGTATATAATTACATGTATACACAATGGAATATTATTACTCAGCCATCAAAAAGAATGAAATCTTGCCATTTGCAACAATGTGGATGGAACTAAAGTGTATTATGCTAAGTGAAATAAGTCAGAGAGAAAGACAAATACCATACGATTTCACTCATATGTGGAATTTAAGAAATAAAACAGATGGACATAGGGGAAGGGAAGGAAAAATAAAATAAGATAAAAATAGAGAGGGGGCAAATTATAGTGACTCCTAACTAAGAGAACAAACGGTGTTGTTAGAGAGGAGGTGGGTGATGGGGTAAGTGGGGGGTGGGCATTAAAGAGGACACATGTTGGGATGAGCACTGAGTGTTATATGCAAGTGAAAAATCACTTAATTCTATTCCCAAAACCAATACAATGTATGTTAATATGAAACTGCATGGCTAATCATTATGTTTGTCACCACCACACACTTATAGTTAAAAAGAAGTCAATTTAATTTAAAAATATCTTTGATAAATGAGAAAAAAATTAAATTTATTAAACTTCAACTTATAAATGCATGACTTTTAAAATATATTTTGTGACCAAATGGGAAAGACACACAAAACACTTGTGCTCCATATGAAGGTATGATAGTTGTGTAAGGTAAAACTTTTTCAACTGTTTGTGCTATGCGATGAATTAGGAGCTTCTGATTCACAGAACATTTTTATTTGAGAGAATGACAGAAAAACTGAAGTCATTTAGGCTTAGGTCTTCTCTAAAAGGAACGAAGCCAGATTGTCACTTCAAGAGAACAACTGACAGTGTTTATTGCCAATTATAAAATTTTATCTTTTAAGACAAAAATTAGAATTTTGGAAAACTTGATCCACTAGTGTGAGTTTGACAAGTTTCCAATACTTACACACTTGTCTGGAGAAGTCAGGGTGATACTAACAAATATGATTTTAAAAAATTGTTTAATGAAATGTGTCAAAAAGAATAGATAAATAACTCATGCAACTATATCTTTCTATGGAATCATCTTTGTTCTATTAAATTACACATACATAAATATTCATTTTCATTGTGAGATAGACCAAGATATTTTACAATAACAAACTATGAAAAGTTCACTAATGGTTTCAAAATACCCATTATAACCAAGTTTGAAGAAACTATTATCAAGTTTTGGTATGGTATCATAAAAGAATATCCACAGAAATTTGATAGGGCAACTAAAATATTCTTCTTTTTTCAGATTATATATCTATGGGAGACAAGTTTTTTTTTCATATAGTTAAACCCAAAAGCATATTGCAATAGATTTAATACAGAAGCCAATATAAGAATATATCTTGTATATGCCTTGTATTCAGACAGATTTTTAAAGTGATTCCCAACAATGTAATGCTAATGTTTTCACTCTTTTTATGTTTTGGAAAATTTAGTTGCTTTCAATAAAAAATCTTTTATTTTTGTTTATCTGTAATACATTTATTACTTTTTTTAAAATAGGATATTTCTTTTTTTTTTTTTAAGATTTTATTTATTTATTTGACAGAGATCACAGTTAGGCAGAGAGGCAGGCAGAGAGAGAGGAATAAGCAGGCCCCCAGCTGAGCAGAGAGTCCGATGCGGGGCTCGATCCCAGGACCCTGGGATCATGACCTGAGCCGAAGGCAGAGGCTTTAACCCACTGAGCCACCCAGGTGCCCCATGAGATTTCTTTTTTTTTAATATTTTATTTATTTATTTGGCAGAGCGAGAGATCACAAGTAGGCAGAGAAGCAGGCAGAGAGAGAGGGGGAAGCGGGCTCCCTGCTGAGCAGAGAGCCTGATGTGGGGCTCGATCTCAGGACCCTGAGATCATGACCTGAGCTGAAGGCAGAGGCTTAACCCACTGAGCCACCCAGGTGCCCCAAATTTATTACTTTTAAGTTAGTAAATAACATCATGTTTCTCAGTTTTAACATCTATCAATAGATACGCACTATGTAAACAAAAGCTCTTTGAAGAACTCTAAAGTTTTAATAATTTAACCAAATACTGAGATACTAGCTAGATTGATATTTTAAGATATCAACCCCTCCACTGGATTCCCATTATACTTAATAAGATGTAAATACTTTTCCCCAATTTACGGTCTCATATACTCTGACTGCTGAAAAATTTCAATGAAAGTTTCCCTTACTGATCACAATTCAGCCCCTCTGGTCTTCTTTTCTGCCTGGAATGTTCTCTATTATTTCTACATGGTTAGTTCCTCCTTAAGATAAATTTTTTTTTTTAAGATTTATTTATTTATTTTTTGACAGAGATGGAGAGAGAAAAGCAACAGAGGGAGAAGAAGGAGCAGGCTCCTTGCTGAGTAAGGAGCACAATGTAGAGCTCCATTCCAGGACCCTGGGATCATGACCTGAGCCAAAGGTAGTCGCTTAACTGACTGAGCCACCAGGTGCTCCTCCTTAAGATTAAAATATTAATTCACCATTATAAGAAATCTTCCCTGACTCCTCAATATAATGTAATTGTTCTACATGTATCCATCACTGAAGTTACTCTGTACCTATTTACCCCAGTTTAAATATGTGCATAGCCCTTAATAATCTGTGATATTTATATTTGTTTTATTTTAAAATTGTCTATTGTCTGTCTCAACCCTCTACAATATAAGCTATATCAGAGCAGGGATTTTGCCTGTCTCACTTATCACTCAGTCCTTAGGTTATAGGATAGCTCTTGGTGATGGTAGATATTCAATGTATTTTTGATAAAAGAGTAAATGACAACTTGCAGAATTAGTTACTACAATTAGAGAACATTTCAGAAAAACATTTCATTTTTCAGGGGAAATTTTAGAGACACTCATAGGATAAAGAAAACTTGGTGTTGTGTTGAGCTGTGTTTAAGAGAGGTCATAAAGATGAGAACATGAGAATAAGGGCAAGACAGACAACAACAAGAAGAAGGAGAATCAAAAAGAGAACTTTGAGATACAGTTCTCTCATTCCCATCTTGGAATCTAAACCTGAGGTACTGGGTGTCTGGAAGGATTTAAATTGGTTTGAGGGAATCTACAAATAATAGTTTGTGAGTAATCTTCTTTTCTTTTACCTTCCTCCTTCCTTTCTTCTTTCTCTCTTCCATTTTTTTTGGAGCTTCTCAGAAAATTCTCATGTTTGGCATAGTACTGAGTTCAGATGGCAAGGGATTAGTAGGGCAGCAATTGCTAAGGAAGATGATTGGTTCCAAGGACAACTTCACAGAATCCTGTACCCCATTAGAAGATACAGAGAAATCAGCTGAGAATTCCTCATATGATACTCAGAAGTACCAAGATAATGGAATGGAAATATCTGAAGTTGGGACAAGGGAGCTGTAGATGTGAGATTTCAGGACGAGGGTCAGTGAGAAGACCTGTGGCTAACATTGGAATGTGTCAAGATTACAAAAAAATATCTACCACTGACAAAGAGTAACTGAGTAGAGAGTAGCAGAGGTTACTCAATAAGCAGGTGGATCCTTTCATACTAAAATTCCTTAAGGTGTAAGCTACTTTAGCATACTGGTCAACTATCTGTGTTCCTGTTTTTACACAGGAATTTTTTTTTTTTCTTTTAGACTGCAAATTTGAAATGAATTTAAAATTTTATTCTGGTATTTTAGTATTTCTCCTGTTTTTATTTTGGGATGATTGGTCCAGTACATAGTCACCATTGTGATAGAAATGGAAGAGAACAATTTTCTCATGATGTTTGATTGTGAAGGAAGGCCATGTCATAGTTGCTGAAGGGGATATTTTATGGGTGAATGTCAGGCATCAAGGAATGAAGAAACACATATATAGTAACAAGAGAAGAATTGAACACACTCAAGAGTAAAAATGCTTCATCTAGTGGCACTGTTTATGAATGAAGACTTTTAGAGCTTTGGGGGGAAAAATTTGTGCTGATTTTTGTGATGTCTGAGAAAGAGATGAAATGATCAGAACAGTGATACGAGGTGTGATAATGGTGGCATATACAGTAGGAGAGGGAGGCCATCCAAACTGCAGCTTCTGAAATTATTCAAAATTGGTTGAGAATTTTTCCAAAACTTCTGCCATGCAGGTTGACAAGGATGTCAGAGATCAAGATTTACTAAGCACAATGGTATATCACAAGGGGACAGAAAATCAGACTATTTGTTGAACTTTCAGGAAATAAATAGAACTAGGAAAGAAGTTCAGAATAATTGTTCTTATTTTTATAAAAAAAAGAACCAGTTATTGGTCAAGGAAGTCAAGTTTGTTTTTTCATATTATTATGCAAAAATAGGCCTTTCCAAAACCAAACTGCTGAAAAAAAAGAAAAATATATTATCCTTAAAATTCTATTCACAGGTTTAGAGAGGGGAATGAGGAAAGAGCTTAAAATAATGAGAAGGATGACACGGCTGCCAACATAATCCCTTACAGCATTGAGGGCCAAAAGCTCCTCCTCACAAAGACATATCTTTTTGTATATATGGTATTAGTGTAAGATAAGAACAGGTCAACAGTAAGTTTCAGATACATTTGAGTAGTTCAGACATATATGTATGTGTCAGAGAATCTGGACAGAGAGCTAAAGAGAATATTTAAATAGGAGAAACATTAAAATTCAAGAACATTGAGGGAGTAAGCATAGTGTTTTGAGTCACAAAAACTTTACACACATTTTGGCAAAGAAGAATTTATTTTTAAAAGTGGGAAACAAATGCTAAAAGATGAATATGCAAAGGTTGGGTTGGGAAGTTTTCACCAGAAACCTAGATAAGATATCATGTATTTACTGTTCCTAATTTTATTTTGCAACAGTTGAAGAGCAGTTTCCAGAGAAAGAATTGATAATTTAGCAACAAATTCCACTTAATTAGCCTACAGATTAAAAAAAAAAAAAGACAAAAAACAGTGAATGTGAGGTAACTCATTGCTTATAAAAAGAAGTAACTATAGATTACTGACAAAGAGTCTCTTCTTGCCCAAAGTTTAGTTAAGCTCTTCTGAAGGCTTTTTGGCTAGGCCTCATCCTTGGGCCTTGTCTTTAGTCTGCTATTCCAGTTCTAGCAAGAATCCTGTTAAGTCAGTTTAATGAGAATCATCCCTACCTGTGAGATCTGATCACCCTTGATATCTGATCAAATTATTCATCCTCTAACCTTGATATGTGGGTACTCTGGCTGGCCTTTAGCAGGAACTTTGTTAAACTGGTTTAGCAAGAACCCTCCTACTCTTCATGTCCCTTTGTAATTTTCCATCCATTGATTCCCCTCATTCTGATCATTAGGTATAAATCCCCATTTTCAGAGTTTAGCCCTATCTTTCTTCTCAATAACAATAGGATTGAGGTTCATGACAATAGTCCGAATAAGGTCTTCCTTGTCATCTTAACAAGCATCAGAATAATTTTTCTTTAACATTATATACAACTCTATTATCACATAATACTTATTCCTCAAAATGAAGGAGACAAATGATGAGCTAAGTTGGTAAGTTGACGGATATGGAACTTTCAAGTTTCAATGCTCCAATGAAGAAACTATAGGGAAGGGAGTATTCTGCTGAAGAGAGATTTTCTATAATATACAGGGACGACCTATGAAAAGGACATTTCAGATTGGAGGATAAAGATCAAAAGCCTGGGAAGAATAACCAAGAAATAATATTAGACAAATGTCAGCATTCCATTGAAATAAATGAAGTGAGGATGAACCAATGGATGAGATTACAAAAAAGGAAGATCTACGACATTTCAGGCCTGTAGCAGAATGCTTTCTCTAGAAAATTCCTAAGTCTCATCTATACATGAAGATCTAAAGTAATGACATTTCAAGAAATGAACAAATGAATGAATACATAAATAAATAAAAACAAACTAGCAGTATTTCACCCATGAGGAATAGAGTAAGGGCATACATATTTCAAAAAGCATTGATACAACCTCCATAGTTTGATTCAGTATCTGAATTTGAGTTTATCATTTATAACATAGTATGACAGTAGCTTCCAAATGGATTCAAAGACCACTTTCACTTAGAAGAAATTTACTAAATTGTTTGAGAATTTTTCTCAATTAATTATATCTCAACTTGACCTTTGAAACGGAAACTTATATATTTTAAGTATCATCTCTGTTTCCAGTATTCTCTTCTTGCTTATGAAAATTCAATCCTTTAACTCCAATTCCTGTGAACATGTTACATTGATGGGTAATTTTATGATATGCATTGTGATCTACCCTATATTTTGAACCCCTACGTAATATATTTTCATGAACTTTAAACTTTTAAAATATTATGATGACAGTGTGAATTTGTGATCTCTGTTTTTCCATATAACTCCCAGGAAGCACATATTTTGAGTAATGGATCGTTTATGAAAGAACAAAAATAAATTTACATTTAAAAAGAAAACAATAACAACAATAGGGAAAAAGCCTCAGAATAAACTTGAAATTCCTTAGCTTTATGTCCCAAGTCCTTTCTGACTTACTTTCCCTACTTTCCATCTCACTTTCTCCCTTCAGAAATAGCTTCCTTACACTGCTCTCATATCAAATGCTGTAGTTCTTCATAGGCCATCTCCTCTTTGTGCTTGTGCTCTTATAGCTGCTGTCCTCTGCCTAGAACATACTTACCACTGTCTTCAACTACATACTAATTGTGCACATAAAAAAGGCCAGCCCCAACGAAGACTAAATATGTGATTTTCTTCTCTTTAATGAGAGGAGCTGACATCTAAATCACAGAATAAACAGTTACAGAAAATCACCTTACAATTATGGAAGGTCACTTTTTGGGAGAATTGTGCCCCTTGTCATTATAGAAGACAGATTCTCTGACTGCAGGGGAAGGGGTGCCCATTGTTTTAGGAGAATGATCAGTTTAATTTAAGGCAGAGTTTTAGTTTTGTAAAGAGCCGACAACCTAACTAACCATGACTTAGCACCGGTGAGGCATTCTTCTCTTTCACACAGTGGTTTCATACATGAATAACGAACTGAAATAGATATTGTGCTCAAGACAAAGAGATGTTGTCTTTATATTGAGTTAGGTGCCTCTAACTCAATATAGATGCAGGATTCTTTAGGAATCCTGCACAATGTTCTCATTAAGCAAGTGTGGTTTCAGCAGAGGATTCAGTCACCACCCCTTATTATGGGCAGAATTGCATCTCTCTAAATTCATATGTGGAAGTCCTAATCCCCAGCACCTGAGAATGTGTTATGTGGAGACAGGTTTTAAAATGGGTATTCCAGGTGGGCCCTAATCCAGCAGACTGGTCTCTTTATAAGAAAAGATCAGATATAGACATGCACAGAGGAAAGATCAAGTAAAGACAGAATAGAGAAGAAAGTCATCCACAAGCCAAAGAGAGAAGTCTTACAAGAACCCACCCTCACTAACACCTTGATCTTGGACTTCTAGTCTCCAAACTGTGAGACAATGACTTTCCCTTTTGTAAGCCCACCCAGTGTGCAGTACCTTGTTGTTATAGCTCTAGCAAAGTAATAAACTCCTATATCAAAACCTAACATTTTGGTAAGGTTTCATTGAAGTAGGCAGCAATTGCCCGTCCTAGGAAGATGCCATTCCCCCATTCCTGAAGTACCTCATTTAAGAAATAGGCACTCAATGCCCCTGATAACATACAATCTGAATCATTTCAACCACATGCCCATGAAGCAACAGAGATCTGATAGATCTTTAACTCAAACAGCCTAATTAGATGTGAATCCTTCCATAAGGGTTACTCTGAGGAATGAAAAACTTTCTCCTATGATTCCCTAACATGGATGGGTAATCTGCTATAGCACATGTGGACTTTGTAGGACCCAGAAACATTGCCAGGTTCTTTTCATGAAGATCATCTCTCAGCATTTATTTCCCATTTTCTTGTAGTAAACTCACCTATATAGATATGCTCTGGACAAGACTTCCTTCCTTCCAGAGACATGAAAACATAAGAAGACATAAAAAACACAAAATGGAGCGAATTATTGCTACTTGTCTACTGGACTTCTTACAATGATTAGCATATGTAAGCCTAACACACTCCCAGAATGTATTGTCCCTGAACTACTTCATCCACAAGCTGTTTAGAAACAGTCTAGTAACAGAGTGTAGTTCCAGCTGTCTTGTTAGCACAAGCTCCATGAGGACAGGAACTGTGTCTTTCATCCCAAGACTTGTTTCCAAAGTCTGGCATAATATAGCCTGACACATAGTATATGTGAAATACATATTTTTAAAGATAATAATCTAAATGTAGAACAAAATATTATAGTCTTTGTTTTAGGCAGAATGCAATGCTTTATACTCACAATTTTGCAAAAAAAAAAAAAAGAGTATGAACTCAGGGTTATAATGGTTAATACAGAAATACTGAAAACATTTTGAAGAAGATAAAAGAAATTATAGCTTTGAACTGATAAGAAATCAATTTGTGTTTGTTGGAAAACAACTGTACCTATGAGGTTGAAGAAAGAAATGGGGAAAGGCTTTGGAAAGCAAAATGGAATTCACCTTTCAGTGGAGGTCACTGACTTTTGGTGGGTGCTGCAGACCTTTACTGGGACCCTTTAAGACCTTTCCACTGCTAAGCCTCAGGCTTGCTTCTCAGTTCCCACTTAACTTCTTCTGTTCTACATTTTTGTCTTACGTTAGCATATACAGTCCAGAGTCTCATGCTAGTCTATGTCCTATTAAAATGGTCTCCAAAGATGAGATGCAGTCCTCCCTTTTCCTTATTGTTATATAAATAAACCAAAGATGGCCTCTGTGTATTAGCACCTATGTTGTTTATTTCTGGAAGATTCAGGCTGCCAGTGCCAAATTCAAATTTTTTACATATACAGTTATTTAAAAATAGCCCAAACAAACAGATTTGTAGTCATTTAGAGCCTGCCTGCTTTGCATACCCTGCAAAACCTCATCTCCCTCATCGGCTAGCAATAGATAAAACATTCCCAGGTCACAGAGATCCCAAGTTGCTCCTACTACCCTTCTGGGGCTGTCTGATCCAAAGTCTTCCCACCATGCTTCTGAGTGACATCACTTAGATTTACAGACCTCTTCTCTGATCTGTCTTTCCCATGGGAGACCCCTTATCCTCCTGTACCTCTAGATGGTCCCTCACTTGTGTCTGGACAGTTTCACACCATGAGAAACTTCACCTCTCATGCAACCTTGTCCAAGCACCACCCAATAAAACTTGCTGTCTCTTGTGTTCATGTTTTTCCTTATCTGCTCTCAAATCCTTCAAAACCCCACCTATCCCATTTTACTTTTTTTTTTTTTTTTGCAATCCTTATTAAGTTTTAAAAGCAAAATAGATGAAATTTTTTGCCTTTCTAATAAGACATGCATTGCTGTTAGATAGGTGTAGCACATGTGATTTTGGGAAGCTATGAACCTTGGCATAAAATTAAATGGTGTTTAACAAACTTTTATTAAATAGGCAAGCCAAGTTTCCAGGCTCTAGTCTTCCCCTCTCTACATACATGACCAGTTTGAGATTCATCAGATGCAGTCCAGGCCAATGGCTGCTGGTAAACTGTTCCACATGGGCTCATCTGAGACTTGCATATTCTGCAAGAAGGTGGCCCAAGTAACCAACCCATTGAGTGAGGTTCTGAGATAGTCATCAGGGCTTAGACCAGGGTGGAATTTTCCATTGATCAAATTAAATAAAAATTCTTCGCCAATAGAACATTTCTTGATGGGCACTAGTGGGAGCATAAGGGAAGGGAGGCAGGAGAGTGGGACCTGAATATCACAGATGGCTCTTGCTATCATGTACACCTTGTTTAATTTTTTTTTAGACTTTTTTATTTTAAAACACATTTTTAAAAAGATATACATGCAAAAGATACAACATTTCTAGTGTTTTTGTAACTCTTCCAATCTTGATTCCTGACCTAAAATTACTGCTCTATTTCTATGGTATTAATCAGAGATTAGACATCTATGGATATTATCATTCTAAAGTATGTCTCTCCACAGTTCTCCAATAAAACCTCATCTTTCGTGAAACATATTCTGATCTTTTTCCTCATGACTAACTTTTTAAAGCAAGTGGTCTGTAAATCTCGGAGCTTCTTTTAGGAGGACATTTATTCATTTATTTATTTTATTTTATGATTTTATTTATTTATTTGACAGAGAGAGATACAGTGAGAGAGGGAACACAAGCAGGGGAGTGGGAGAAGGAGAAGCAGGCTCCCCTGCTGATACAGGGGTCAATCCCAGGACCCGGGGATCATGACTTGAGACAAAGGCAGATGCTTAAGGACTGAGCCACCCAGGTGCCCCTAGAAAGACATTTAACTTGAGAAGCACTCATTTCTCCAACCATAGCCCATATACAACCAATGCATGTGTTTTTCCCTAAAACGACTGACTAAAAAATGGCATGGGGGAGAGCTATGATGTGATATGATAGGGAAAAATCACATATGTGTGTAAACTTACACAGACATGTATGGTTATTAAAAAACAAAAATTGTTCTTAATAATGATGTACTTTACTATGAGACTTCTCTGACTACAGTCAGGGAAAAGCTTCATAGGGTGTATGTGAGTAGAATTTCAACAGATCTTTCCAAGATACAGAAGGAACTATTAAGAAAAAGGAATCAGACATAGACAAATAAAACCAAAATGATGTTTAGGAAAAGGATGAGTAGCTCAGGTCACCTGGAGCAAGTAGCGGGTGCATAAAGTAGTTGGAGATAGGTATGGAAATACAGTTTTAGGTTGAGAAGATTATTGAGCTCAATCATACAACTTTAAAATACAAAGAAATATAAATGGCAGATACTGATTATAAAAACAAAGTAAAAATTGAATTTTATGCATTTCAGTTGTATATATGAATTCAGAAGTTATATTTATCACAAAATTTATTTTGATGATCTTTTCCAGTGCCCGGTGTAATGCACAGCTTAATGAATATTTATTGCATAACTGAAATGTTTCCTGCAGTACTTCCAAATTTGGGATTCATATGTATTAATTTTCCATTCATTTTGCATCCTATATTTTACTAAATATTCCCTATGTGGAATGTATGTGAATCTATCCATATATGGAGAATAACCTGCTTCGTCTTATGACTCTAAAAGGCAGAACGTTAACCAACAAGTGAATTTGAAAAGTACAGATTTTGCATAGAACTTTCTGATGAATAAAGCTGATTAGAATACAATTACAAGGAGTGCTACAATAATAAGCCTTTCACAATTAATTTTCACAGAAAGGCTAAAAGATCCCCTCTCTTAGAAATTTCAGGAAGTAGACTAGGTAGTTTCCTAGGCTTTTCCTAAACCAAAATGAAAGTCCAAAAAGAAATATGAAATATGACTTCTTTTTAGTCTTTCGACTATTCTAAATACAGACTGCTTCGGACCAGGACTGAATTCCATTGGTTCCTGTTCTGCAGTCTCCCCATTAGACCATGTTAAATTCCAAATCTGTTCTTTGAGGCTGAGGAGGAAATTGTTCCTTGTGATGAGTGTTAATTGCCAGAGACAAGAAGTAATCACCAAATTTCTCAACATACGCATTATTCTTCATTGTAATTTTGGAGATTAAAGAGCAAAAAAATCATATCCTAAACAAATTTATTTTCCATGCTGTGCACTTTCTTTTTCAAGAACGATCTTACTATATTTAGACTAAAGCACATCTATTTCTTTGGGTAAGTTTATCAATTTGAAGAAAAAAATCCTAAAAAGTCATGTCATGTTTGGCTACCTGCTACCATTTTTGTAAAGGTGCTGTTAGATGATCTGGAAAGCAGGAAGGCACTTTAAGAAGTAAGAGGATTGTGACAGGGCAAGAGATACATTAGGCAGAAGGGGGAACTGAAACAGAGATGACAACGTTACCACTGCTGCTTGAGTCTTGACTTGCAAGTGGCTCTACAAATTTCTGTTTATTTATTGGGCTTGCCAAGAAGCCCTGACTCTAGTTTGGACCTCAAGAGTTACTTCTCTCCTCACATTCACCCAGAGAAAAACAAGACGGCAGAATCAGAAAGACTAACAGTAGAACTTTCTACTTGTCTGAGAGGTCTGAACAGCTTGAGCAAAAAATACTGAAGTACTTGTACAAGCAGTAGCCATCCTTTTCACATTTGCAACTGTCATAAGAGGAATTCAAGATAAGGACATGATTCTGCACTCCTTTTTATTGTGCTCATTTCCTGAATGCCAGTTATTTAAGTTGTTTTGTGTTTGATTAGTTTGGAATTACATGCCTTTTATATGTTGGTCAATTTATCTTTAGGAAACTGATGTTTCCCCAAGGTCATAGCAAATATATGCTGTTTTGTTTGCAAGTATGTGTTGCTAAGAGGAAAATGTTAACATCAGCCAGAGATCACCCCATCAGGGTTTATTCCTGAAGGTCTGAATCTCCATGCTAGCTGCACTAATGGCAATAGCAATATGTTATTTTCTTATATAACAACAATAAAATGCTACTTAGTACAACATTATACAAGCCTACTTAGTTTCTAGTCTTTTCTGTAATATCCCCCATAGCACTGTATATTTCCAAGCCTAAGTTCTGGTCTATTGCAAATATTAATGGAAAATAATTACACACAACTCTGCCAGATAGACCATTACTTTCAATTCCCTTTGAATCATTTAAATAGAATAGAATGGATTTTTCTTGATTGTTTAATTATTGAGCATAATTACTTAAAAGTTTGTAACTGGAGTTCTTGTTTTCACTTAAGAATAGATCATAAATCAGAAAATTATATCTTTAACATTGGGTATTTTCTAAGATTAAAATAAAAACCAGAAGGAAACAAACAAACAAACAGATCTTGTTATCAGCATATTATTTGCAAAACCCTTTGCAAAAATTCACTAACATAGAGACAGGAACTCTGCTTTATTAACTGCTTCATCTATTGCACCTGAAAGACTGTCTGACACTTAATAGGGACTCAATAAATATGTGTTGAATGAATAAATGAAATTGAACTTAACCAAAAGCTTAAACCTGCATTTAATACTGTTCAGACTTTTTACTGTGAAACACAGAAATGGGGATAGTGTGGCATTTGTTTACTGCTTTTGTTTTTGATTTAGGAGCAAAATGATAGACTAAGTCATGTATCCAGCAGGACATTTTCTGAAATATTTTTGTTATTTGTGTTATGTGTTCAACGGGCTTAGAAGAGCCAAGCTAATGTGGTCTGCTCAGGATGCTTATTATATGATCCCACCAACAAGGAGGCACTGTATATGCCTACTGTGCATTCTTTCTGAGAGAGAAAACAAAGAAACATAAGCTTATCTCTACCCTCGAGGAGGCAGCAGTTGGAGAGAAGTGACCCACGCACAAGGGACCACCAGACATTTCAAAACAATGGAATGCGAAAAGCTAAGCTATTTAGTGAATTAAAATCCCTACTTAAAAATTACAACACAAAATGTTTCTCTTGTTATCAAGGAGAGTAGCGAGGACTTTTATAAACCAGAGGTGGTAAATTAACTGCCTGCAGACAGGACTGCAGACTTGTTTTGTTTTGCCTGCACAGTGTTATAAAAGAATACATCAATATTTAAATATTGAAGATTTTAGATTACAAATACTTTCACTACTTCTTTCAGAAAATAATTTCAGAGAATATGGCATCATTGGATCAGCCACTTTATTTGGAGATAACCAGTGCTGCTGCTTTTAGAGGTACTGATACTTTCACACCAAATGAAACTCCTTAATTCATTTTTGTTACTTTCCTTGAAAGCATCTGAGCTTGCTACACTAGTGCTTACATACAAAAATGTCTCTGGACTCTTTAATGCTTCTTTTGATCTTTTTGAGACAAGGTACAAGGATCTCCTAGGGTTTCCTATTTCAGGACAACTGAAACGAGATGTTTAGGAAGGTAGATTCTTAAAAATAGAGTAGGCATTGCAGAGCTGTGCTTTCTAATTATCCACAAGAAAAGAACCATTTTTAATATAATGTTTTACACCCTGTGACTTTTGTAGTTACTCTAGTTTGAGAAGTTTATAATTTCATTAGCTTACAAAACATTTGCCATTGAAGGGATAAGTATTCCTTTATATTGGATTTTGAAGAATAATTCTTTATCTGGTCTTATCAGCTATCTCTCCAAGGTCATGTGGACTTCACCAGCATTCTGAATTTCATCATCCATTATTTATATTTGTCTATTCTGGTAATTTTCTGTTTTAGTTGTAGAAAACTTTGTTGAAATAGAGTCATTCGTAAAAGCTAAATTTGTAAAATGAATGGTAGGAAAGGAATGTGATGGATTTCCGTTTGTCTTTTGCCAGCCCATAATCATTTTTCTACTACCATTGGTCCTTGAACAAGGGTTTGAACTGCAGATTCACTTACATGTATATTTTTTATAGTACGGTACAATAAAGTATTTTCTTTTTTTCATGATTTCCTTTATAACATTTTCTTTTCTCACACTTACTCTACTGTAAAAATGCAGTACATGGGGCACCTGGGTGGCTCAGTCAGCTAAGCATTTGCCTTTGGATCAGGTCCTGGAGTCCTGGGACAGAGCCCCATGTCAGGTTCCCTGGTCAATGGGAAGTCTGCTTCTCCCTTTGCTCCTCCTCCCCGCTCATGTTTTTATTTTTTCCCTCTCTCAAATAAATAAAGAAAGAAATAAAAGAATACCGTACATTTTATATATATATATATGACATTCAAAATATGTGATAATCAACTGTTTATATTACTGTATGACATCCAGTCAAAGCAAACTATTAGTAAAGTTTTAGAGGAATCAAAAGTTATATGTCAATTTTTGACTCCATGAGAGGTCTGTGCATTCTTTCTGAGAGAGAAAACAAAGAAGCAAAAGCTTATCTCTACCCTCAAGGAAGCAGCAGTTGGAGAGAAGTGACCCATGAACAAGGGACCACCAGTCATTACAAAGTAATGCAATGTGAAAAGCTAAGCTAATTAGTGAATTAAAATCCCTACTTAAAAATTACAACACAAAATGTTTCTCTTGTTATTAAGGAGAATAGCAAGGACATTCATAAACCAGAGATGGTAAATGTGCAACCCGCACATTGATCAAGGGTCAACTGTATATACAACAGATAAATTTCCTTTTGGAGACTTAACTTGCCTTGTTTCCAGTCATGTAACAGATGGAGAAAGAGAAACCTGGAATAAAGTTATTTATAGGAGGGAGATGTGCTACAATTCAGGTCATTGCTATTTCAGATCTCAAAGAAACCTCAAGGATAAATAGTATATTTTGACTTTGTCACTGATATTTTACTGTTTGGTGAATTCTGGCATTCAGAGGAAGTCATTCAAGTTCAGTCAATTGATATAAAATTTCTCTTTCTCTCTCTAATTGTGATGTCACTGAAAGTAATGTGTTTCCAAACATTCTGGTGGCTATCAGTTATTCAACAAACATAGTCTTACATTAACTTACAATTATTGTCCTAGTTTTGAGGCCATAGAATTAAGACTCTGCTCCTGAGGAACTCACTACCCAGGGAATATACAGATAACTGAACAAAGAGTTTAACATTTAGTACTGTCAATAGAGGAATAGATATTGAGGGAATGCACAGGAAACACACATACTTGATCTTGAAGTAGATTAAAAAAAAAAAAAAACAACACTTGCTCAAATTGAATCTACTGAGGAATGTGTTCACTATAACTGGAGTATTTAGGAAATCGTCAAATACTCCTACAGATGCTAAAGAATACATCATGCATTTGATAACAAGAGATTTTCAAGTGTGTTATGATATTTGAAATTTATTTGTAAGGAAAAATCCTCTATCAATCTTGATGGCTTGCTGAATTAAAATGAGATAGGGAGGGGCGCCTGGCTGGCTCAGTGGATTAAGCCTCTGCCTTCGGCTCAGGTCATGATCCCGGGGTCTTGGGATCAAGCCCCACATCGAGCTCTCCGCTCAGTGGGGAGCATGCTTTCCTTCCTCTCTGCCTTCCTCTCTCTTTGCCTTCCTCTCTCTCTGCCTGCCTCTTGGCCTACTTGTGATCTCTCTCTCTGTCAAATAGATAAATAAAATTTAAAAAAAATTTTTAAAAATGAGATAGGGAAGAGTTTAGGATGACATGTTTTTTGAGTGGTTTTTGATAAAACTGCAGAAGAGCTTCTGGAAAAACAGGTGATGAGAGCAACAAAGCTGATAAATTTAGTCTGAAATGAGGTATGTATGGATAATCAGGTGGAGAGGTCCACCAAAACTTTGAAAATACATATCTCAGCTCAAGAGATATGTATCATGTATCATAAGATATGTATCATGAGCTCATGAGAGAGGTCATATTTTAAGATACAGATTCTAATGTAATTACTATAGAGATAGGATGCATTGGGTCACTTACAGGTGGATTCACAGAAGAAGAAAGGAAAAATGAGTATGGTCTTGGAATCCCTAAGAGCTAAACAAAATAACTGAATAGCTAACAAAGATTAAACAAACCAATAAGGCTGGCGAAGGGAACCATTTAAACAGTTCTGAACACGATGTAATAAATTTTAAACTAGGAGTCATTCAAGACCTTCAAGGAGGCAATTTCAGTGGAGTGGTGAATAAGAGTAACAGGTTAGATTGCTCTTATTTGAAGAGTTGGCATGAAACAAGAGAGTAGGAACAGCAAATGTATACTTCTTTGAAGGAAGTTGGGTCTGAAGAGTGGGAGAAACAGGGATGTAGAAGGAAGGACAATTTAGACTAAACAGAAGCCTCAGAGGATCTGTAGGCAGTGTTTTTGGCGAATGGGAAGCATGACTATCTTGACTTCTGCTGATCTCCCTAGAGCTACAGAGGGATTTGCCAAGTCTGCTATAACAAATCACTGCAAACTGAGTGGCTTAATAACAAATGTATTATCTCAAGTTCTGGAAGCTACACATCTGAGAACATGGTAGTGTCAGGATTGGTTCCTTTTTTTTTTTTTTTAATTTTTTATTTTTTTATAAACATGTATTTTTATCCCCAGGGGTACAGGTCTGTGAATCGCCAGGTTTACACCTTCACAGCACTCACCAAAGCACATACCCTCCCCAATGTCCATAACCCCACCCCCCCCTTCTCCCAACCCCCCTCCCCCCAGCAACCCTCAGTTTGTTTTGTAAGATTAAGAGTCACTTATGGTTTGTCTCCCTCCCAATCCCATCTTGTTTCATTGATTCTTCTCCTACCCACTTAAGCCCCCATGTTGCATCACCACTTCCTCATATCAGGGAGATCATATGATAGTTGTCTTTCTCTGCTTGACTTATTTCGCTCAGCATGATACATTCTAGTGTCCAAAATCTATAAAGAACTTAGCAAACTCAACACCCAAAGAACAAATAATCCAATCAAGAAATGGGCAGAGGACATGAACAGACATTTCTGCAAAGAAGACATCCAGATGGCCAACAGACACATGAAAAAGTGCTTCATATCACTCGGCATCAGGGAAATACAAATCAAAACCACAATGAGATATCACCTCACACCAGTCAGAATGGCTAAAATCAACAAGTCAGGAAATGACAGATGCTGGCGAGGATGCAGAGATAGGGGAACCCTCCTACACTGTTGGTGGGAATGCAAGCTGGTGCAGCCACTCTGGAAAACAGCATGGAGGTTCCTCAAAATGTTGAAAATAGAACTGCTCTATGACCCAGCAATTGCACTATTGGGTATTTACCCTAAAGATACAAACGTAGTGATCCAAAGGGGCACGTGCACCCAAATGTTTATAGCAGCAATGTCCACAATAGCCAAACTATGGAAAGAACCTAGATGTCCATCAACAGATGAATGGATCAAGAAGATGTGGTATATATACACAATGGAATACTATGCAGCCATCAAAAGAAATGAAATCTTGCCATTTGCGACAACATGGAAGGATTGGTTCCTTTTAAGGGTTGTGAGGAAGAGAGTGCTCTAGGTCTCTCCCCTAGCTTCTGGCTGTTTGCTGGTAATCTTTGTTTTCTTGTTGTGGAGAAGGATCACTCAGATTTCTGCCTTCATTTCCACATTGCATTCTCTCTGTGTGTGCTTCTGACCCAATTTCCCTTTTTTATAAGGACACCTGTCAGAACAGATGAGGAGCCCACTGTACTTTAGTTTACCTCATCTTAACTAACTGTATCTGCAATGACCATATTTCCAAATAAAGCCACATTCTGAGGTATTATGGGTTAGGATTTCATCATGTGAATTTTGGGGGAAAATAATTCAACCAATGGTGGAAAGGTTATACCATGGTTAATCTTCAGGATTAATAGTGAAGTCTGAAGTTTAAGAAATTAAGTTTAAGAATAATAAATGGGGGGCGCCTGGGTAGCTCAGTGGTTTAAAGCCTCTGCCTTCGGCTCAGGTCATGATCCCAGGGTCCTGGGATCGAGCCCCGCATCAGGCTCTCTGCTCACAGGGAGACTGCTTCTCCCTCTCTCTCTCTGCCTTCCTCTCTGCCTACTTGTGATCTCTGTCTGTCAAATAAATAAATAAAATCTCTTTTAAAAAAAAGAATAATAAATGGTAGGCTCATTAAAAATTTCTCCTCATTCTAGCAGATGTTTTCTTAAGTAAATGGAACTTCTTGCCCTACTTCTTACTTCTCTCTACAGAAGTAAAGTGAGTTATTTGAGTAATCACACACATGTCCTTGATGTGAAGTGTTTAGTTCTCTTTCTTCTTTCTCTTTTTTCTGGGCATAGAATTATGAAATCCACTTTGACTCCTGCTTCAAGTGGCATCTACTAACCTAGCTTTATCAGTAACCAACTACTGATTGCAGTTTTCATCTCTCAAGTTGGTGTAAAATTTCTGATGTTTATGGAATAGAGCAGAGCAGAGATACAATGTAGTTTTCTTAATGCTATAATTCTTGTCTGTCTTCCCTTTCCTTCTCCTTAGCATTCTACTAATCACTCTTGTTATTTCTTATTATATTTTTTATTCACATGTAATGAATTATTTGTTTCAGGGGTACAAGTCTATGATTCATCAGTCTTATAGAATTCACAGCACTCACCTTAGTACATACCCTCCCCAGTGGCCATCACCCAGCCACCCCATCCCTCCCCCACGCTCTATTACAACAACCCTCAGTTTGTTTCCTGAGATTAAGTCTCTTATGGTCTGTCTCCCTCTCTGGTTTCATCCCGTTTCATTTTTTTCCTCTCTTTCCCCTGTGATCCTCTTGTTATTTTTTAAACTTCACAGTAAGATACTCATTGTGGGTATCTTCTTATTAAAAAATAAAGTTAACTATTCATGACAGACTCCATACATCTCTACATTGCAGTATAAATCTATGCCCATTTGAAGTGCATTTTTTATGCAAGGTGACAGTGTGCACTCACTTATTCATCTATTCATTTCAGCAGCTATTTTTGGGACCCCTTTATAATAGACATTTGCCATTCTTTTGGCTGTGTACTTCTGCCAAAGTCTCTGACTCATGTGTTTAAGAGGAAAGCCATGCTGAAGCATAGCATAGGAGGCTAACTTGATGTGTCTCCTGAGATTTTGAAACCGAAGAAGTGGATTCAAAGGATTAGAGAGAGTTTCTTTTGGAAATACCTGGAAAGACCGCCATGTCCATTTCCATGTCTGACAGCACCAGCAGTGACAGGGGAAGCATCTTGGGACTGGTGTCAATAGTGCCAGTGACACCATCTTTAGGTGCCAGAGTGCATAATGATGGCAGCAGGACATGGCAGACTGACACTTTTTGACATGATGTTGGCTCTGGTTCTGACTGCATTGCTTGGCTCTCTTGGTGCCCTAAATTTCCATTTCTCCTAGAAATTCTCCAAATGACTTAAAACATAATCAATACTTCTCATTTTTGTTTAAATCAGCTAGGGTTTGTGTTTACTGCTTGTAATTCAGTACTGTGACTACTATGTGGTAATATGGGACAATTATGGATTGCATGTGCCAAATATTGTGTTAGCTGCTAGAGGGATAAAAACAATTAAGAGTCATGATCATAAAGAATTAAGAATATTTAAAGGCCCTCCACGGGATGCCTGGGTGGATCAGTCAGTTAAACATCTGCCTTTGACTCAGGTCATGATCCTGGGGTCCTAGGGTTCAGTCCCACGTCAGACTCCCCCAAGTCATCTCTTTTGCTTTATCTGTCTCTCTCAAACAAATAAATAAAATCTTTTTTAAAAAATCTATTAAAAAGAAAAAAAGCGGGACGCCTGGGTGGCTCAGTTGGTTAAGCAGCTGCCTTCGGCTCAGGTCATGATCCCAGCGTCCTGGGATCGAGTCCCGCATCGGGCTCCTTGCTCCGCAGGGGGCCTGCTTGTCCCTCTGACTCTGCCTTCCACTCTGTCTGCCTGTACTCGCTCTCGCTCACTCTCTCTCTGACAAATAAATAAATAAAATCTTTAAAAAAAAAAAAAAAAAAAAGAAAAAAAGCTCCCCTCAAAATAAGTTTGTCTGTCAGAGTTTCGTTATTCTCAGTCAGGATAAAGCAATTCTAAAATTTGTTAAGTACATGTTTATAAGGTCTAGAGAGACAAAACATTTCTGCTTAACTACATCAAGAGACTTTAACATCATCTTGGGGATAACACTATTCTGAAGGGCCAGAGAGGAATTTCTACATATCATTAAACAACCTGCAGCACCACAGATGCTTAGAGTGGAAGTGAATCCCTCAAGGCCAACTAGTACAGAATCCTATTTGATCATGGAACTTAAGAAAATGGTTGTTATACACAGGTAATTAGGAGGGTTGAGGCCTGCCACTGTTTTGTTTTTGTTTTCGTTATTATTGTATGTTTTTTTTTTTAAGATTCTATTTATTTATTTGACAGACAGAGATCACAAGTAGGCAGAGAGAGAGAGAGAGAAAGAGAGAGAGAGAGAGAGAGAGAGAGAAGGAAGCAGGCTCCCTGCCGAGCAGAAAGCCCGATTCGGGACTCAATCCCAGGACCCTGGGATCATGACCTGAGCCGAAAGGCAGAGGCTTAACCCACTGATCCACCCAGGCGCCCCTATGTGGTTGCTGTTTTTAAATCAGCACAGACTTTCCTAAAGATACTACAATTATAGACACATTACAGGCTAGTCCGTCAGCTAGCCGATCCTGGCAGTGAGGAAGACCTTCCCTGGACAAACCTCTGAGTATGGAACAGAGTGACTTCAACCTCTTAGAGCACCATTACGCTTCACTGCTGCTTGTCTGTGGCTTTGATCACTATAAGATTAATGTAGATTTATTTAAGTCATAATAGAAGGGAGCTCAGCTTAACCACTTCCCTTCACCTCACAGCTGACACAATAAACTGGATCAAGATCCTCTTGAATAGTCACAGCATTTAGATTAGTCAAAGGTTGGAGGACAGAGACAGATTCAATTACATCGACAGGTGAGAATGAATCTCTTAATCTTCACATTTTCTACACCAGCTCTGGGCCATTACAGCAAAAATATATCTGGTTTTGATCCATAAACTGGTTTTCTAACAGTTATGGGAAAATTCCAACTATATCAAGTCTTATACACACACTTTTGGAGCAAAGAGTGAATTCATCAGTGGTTATATTTTGTTTCATTTGCAAGAAGAAACTTGTTGAACAAGAAAGTTATCCTCAGGTGATAACTACACACCTGGGTAGTTCTTGTCTCCCTTGGAATGCTCAGTGCTTTAGCTCTTCTAGACCATTAGTTTCAGAATAGTCTTTCACAGTTTAATGAACACTGTAGGAATAACCTCAGTGGCTGTGTTTTCAAACTAATAAAGCTACAATTGCTTGAGTGGGAGCTTATTATTGTACCAGGTTCTCTTCTAGGCATTTTACACACACACACACACACACACACACACACACACACTCACACGCACACGCACACACACACACACACACACCTGTTACCTTTAATGATTCTTAGCTGGTGCAAGTACTTATTCTTCAAAAGAGTCGTTTTCAGTCACACTCAAATTCTATTTTTTCATCATTTCCCCTAGTTTTCTCATTCTATTCTGCCCATTGCTTTTATCACTGGAAATTTAAACATAAATTGTGAGCAGGAATGAAAGTTACTCTTTTGAAATTTCATGGAATAAAATCAACCTGTCACTCATGTATGTGGCACCTGAGCATGTGATTTTTAATTTCTAGAACAGTAGTACCCTACCATGGATAGAACAACAGCCTAGTGCAGGACAGCACAGTATTAATGTGTGTGGTGCAAACATGATACACCTGCATCTGAGTCCCAGTTTGCCTGAGGTTACCGACTGAACAAATCACTTAACTCTATTTGGAGAGGTTTCCCTGAAAAATAGTAGTAATCAAGTAAATGTCTAATGTTCCTTCTACCTCTAACATCTATAATGCTATGAACTCTCAAAGATTTACATCTAGCTCTAATCTTTTTTTTTTTTTTTTAATTTTGGTATCCCAGTTGAATTTATGCAAGTGCCCATTTTGTGTTTTCACTTGAGATACAGGCATCTCAAGTTGCAGCATGCTCTAAACTAAATGAAGCCTCTTTCCTTAAGGTTCAACCCACAATTCTTAAATTGATCCTTGATGTAACCACTTGCCTTATAAAACAAGTGAGTATTGGAAATATCCGGGGGCTGCTTCTGTATTTGGAGCATCCTTTACCAAACCTCTCACATCACTTCCATGATCTCTCTCAAATCTACCACACTCACTTCTATGCTCAACTTCTCTGCTTCACTTCAGGGAGGTTTTCCCTCTCCTCCCATCGGGTTTACCATCCTATCCGCCTAGTCTATCTAGTTTTCCCTACGCCACTCTTTTCCACCTGCTTCCACAAGGTCGCAAAGAGCAAGTCCCTCCTCTAGCATTTGTACAATCTTTATTAATCTCTCATCAATACCTCAGTATACCTGCTATGGTATGGAATACTGATCATTTGTTCACTGAAAACTTCAGCAGCATCCTTACATCAGTTTTTTTTTTTTTTTTTCCTTTTTTTGTAGGTTCTATGCCTAGGACTTCTTCCCTAACACTTCTTCACCTGGATAATTCTCATACATCCTTCAAGATTCAGTTCAGAAACATCCTCTTCTAGGAAGAGGTAGCAGGCTATATTAAGGGCTCTTCCTCTCAATTCTCATAGAATCCTATACATGCCGCTAGTTCTTCTTCTCATACTTAATTTTTTTTTTTATTAACTAAACTGTCTTTATTCTTGATTTTTGAAGTTCTTGAGATCTGGATTGCATCTTTCAACCCTATCTTCCTGGTGCTAATTAGCACATGATAATTTCTCAATAAAAACGCACTGCTTTAAAATGAAAAGTGCAGTGATTATCTCCAAGATCTTAAAAGACGTGGGAATAAAAGCAATATACTGTTGAGTTATTTAGTATCAGAAATCACAAACAAAAGCAGGTGGACTATGGAGGAGAGTAATATATATATATATATATATATTTTTTTTTTCTTTTTCTTAAGGTCATGCATGTTCCTTAAGTAGATACTAGTCAGAAAGCCACACCCTGCCAGAGATAAAATGCTGACAGAAATCACATCATCCTTTGAGCAAAAGAAACCAGGAAAGGGAACCCCTGTAAGTTGGACAATGAGGAGAGTACATAGAAGGAGAGAACCAAAGAAGGAGACTCCTTAATTTTGTGTATGAACCCTGACAAAGTTCCAGAATAACCTCTGGTCTCCACATGCATGGGTCAGTCTCAAACCAATGTAGCAAAGGCTTGGAGAATGGCACTGAGATTACAACCAACTCACACAGAAGGTAGAGTGTAAGACTAGCAGGTTGAATGACTCCTGAAACGAAAACTGTAGTATTTTGCAGTGATTTTGCAACATAACCCAGAGTATATGTAATATTATATTTATACAAAATGAAAATAAAAATTATTCAACATCAAAAGAATCAGAAAAATGTGATTTATTCTTTTTTTTAATTAATTTTTTATTTTTTATAAACATATATTTTTATCCCCAGGGGTACAGGTCTGTGAATCACCAGGTTTACACACTTCACAGCACTCACCAAAGCACATACCCTCCCCAATGTCCATAATCCCACCCCCTTCTCCCAACCCCCCTCCCCCCAGCAACCCTCAGTTTGTTTTGTGAGATTAAGAGTCAATTTATTCTTAGAAAAAAAAAAAAAGCGATAAAAAATGTCAGCTGCAAGGTAACCCAGACGTTGAAATTAACAGATAAAGACTTTAAAGCAGATTTGAAAATTATACACCATGAGGTAAATGAAAAGTCATTTGAAGTAAATGAAAAGATAGAAAATATTAGACTATAAAATGTTATTTGTTTTCTCTTAAGTCCCATAAGTTTCCAAATTTATTAGTGTATATTTGTTCACTATGTTCTTTTATTAAGCTATTAATCTTCTGTTGTATTTGCAATTATTTCTCTTTTACATTCAGAATTGTATTTGCATGTTCTCATTTATTTTATCCCTCTTCACAGAGATTTGGCTAAATTATTACTCTTTCTTAAAACACAGTTGTTGCTGTTTCTTAATTTTGTTAATCTTCCTTATTCATTTTTTTTCTGGTTGTTATTATATATATTACTGACTTCTACTTTTACAGTTATTATTTTCCTTCTGTCTCCCTTGGTTTGCTCTCTTGAGCTTTCACCAACTTTTATATTTGGGTATTTTGATAATTTTTTTAGAATATGTCTTGTTTGCTTAAATATATATAAACTTATTTATTTCCTTTTTAGTTCTATTTTATCAGCTACACTCTATACTTTTGAAATGTAGTGTTTTCATTTTCTTTTGGTTCTAAGTATTTTTAAATAATCTTTATGATTTTATTATAAATACATATTTAATAATATATGCACATACATAAATATATTCATATTTTACCTTTACATAATTTTGTATGATTTAATTGTACACTGATTAAATTAATAACTAAATTTTTATTTCATTGTCATTAGCAAACATAAATTCTAAGTTGTTGATTCTGTCAAATTTGTTGAGATTTCCTTTTTGGATATTATGTACACAACTCCATTTTCCAAATATGCTAAAATTAAATACATATTTTTTGGGGATGTAGAGTATATGTCTGTACACTTGCATATTATTTCAAGGTTAATACTGGTATCCTTCAAATTTTCTATAACTTCAGTTATTTTGTCTGCTAGTTTGATACATTTGTCAAATAAATATAAGACCATCTTGAAGTACTTTGAGGCATTTCTCCTATAATTCTTCCAGTTGTTTATATAATGACATTCCTTTGTATATTATATCTACTTTATCAATTGATGCCATCTCTTTTAGTTTGTTTTGCACATTGAATTCCTTTCTATCTGAAGCTTTCTTTTCTTATATTTTTATTTCTTATTTTTAACTTTTTCAAAGTTTTTTAAAGATTTTATTTATTTATTTGACAGAAAAAGAGAGAGCACAAGCAGGGTGAGTGGCAGAAGCAGGTTTCCCACTGAACAGGAGTGAGCCCCTTGTGAGACTTGACCCCAGGATCCTGGGATCATGACCTGAGCCCAAGGCAGGTACTTAACAGACTGATCCACCTGGGCTCCCCATAGTCTTTTAATTTATCTCTTCCAGGACAAAACACTGCTGGTTTGCCTTTTATACGGTGATAAGACTCTATGTTTTTAATTTATGATTTAAACTCAACTATTTTAAAATACTGTTAAATTAGGACTTATTTTTGTAATTTCTATGTTGTATTTATCACAGTTCTTGCTTTTCTTTTCCCCCTGGATTCCTGGCTTTTTCTTGGCTTCCATTAGATGGCTCAACATTTAATGCTGTTTTAAAGGCTACACATGTTCCATTAATATAAATGCATTTTCATCCTTTTTCTGTTTTAATTTGTTAAATTCATACATAGCAGTGTCTTTTCTCTGAATAAGGTGTACACATCACCTTACATCTTATTTTCTTCTTTCTTTACCCAGCTATGTTGATATTATTTACAATTTAGTTCTGATTATATAGATGTATGTTTTGTTACTTTTTGTTTTACTTTTCTAAATGACAATAAACTATACTAAACTCTTAATTTACCCACACTTGTGTTATATCTCATAGAATCCCCCTTGAGAGTAGTTCCTTGAAGAATAAATCTGAAGATGGTCTTTTTGTAGAATGCAAATACCTAGGACTGCTCTTTCCCCTATGGTAATCAATACCCACATATGACTACTGAGCAAAAAGTTCTGTAGGCAGTGAAACCCTGGAGAACATCCCATTTCACCCTTCCACTTAAATGATAATTTGGCTAAGTATAAAATGCTAGCTCTGGACTTTGCCATTAACACTTTCAAAACTCTCAAGTGATGGCGTTCAGGGTCAATTTCATTCTAGTTTTCTTTGTAGAATATGAAATCTTCCTTAGGAAGCTTTAGAATTGTCTTTTTATATTTAATTATTAAAATTCTTTATTAAGAAATTAAGTTGGTCTTGAGATTATGTTATTGTTGGGCTATGTTCTTAGAATTATCTATTCAATCTTTTCTCCTGTCTACTTTTCTTTCAGAACTTCAGGTATGAGGATGTTGATATACCTATCACTAGATTCCACATATCTTATTTTCATTTTGCATTGTCAAATGAAAATAAGGAATAAAATAATTTATTTTCCTTTGAGGAGTTTTTTTTTCCTTTGAGGAGTTTCTTAAGATGATTTTCTGTTGTATATATTCTTCTCTACTTCTAACCTACTAATGTTTTTAAAATTTAAATATTGCTAAACATATGGTTTTAGCTTCTATCCTTGAAATTTGAAGAAAGAGGTTAGAAAATACACTCCAGGGCAAAGAGACTGCTACCAATCGAACATGTTGCCTAACTTTACAGGTGACTTTGCCCTTCAAGATATTCTCCAGGCTTCATGCTTGGGTACTGCTCTCTTCCAGAAGTTTCTAATTCCCAAATTATGATCTTCTAGACCAATTTATGAGACATTGGGGTGAGAAAAGTTTTTGTCTTGTCTTTCTAGGAATATTTTATTAGTTCTCATTCTAGGCAACTTAGTCTCTAATCCCAGCCAGATCTGGGTTTCCTCTGTTGCTATTCTGACTCTAGGGGCCATTTTATAGGAAATAATTTAGATTTTGGAAGTGAGAGAACAACACATTAAATTTTTCCTCAGCGTAAACTCAGCACAAAGAACCAGATTCTCCTCCACTCTTAACTGTCCACAGACCCACTTCCCTTCTACCAATCTTCACCTCAGATCATAACTCTTCTGTTTCCTTAGGGGTCTCACATTTTTACATTAGTTTCACAGATCCACAAGATCATCTGATTGTCATAATAAAGAGAAGTCATCCACACAGCAAGTCACAAAAACAGATCTTACATGGAATATGTTTATACATTTTAAAAACAACATTTTCATGAAGGCCAAATGTTGCTTGATAAAAAGTTTTAGCAATGGATTTATTAAGCATACAACTGAGAATGAGATTGCTCAATATATACAATGAAATTTGTGGCTATATAAACAATACTTAAGGTCTGCATTTATATGATTATTTAATTTACCTTTTTATTATGTTTACGTCCAAGGCAAATAGTATAATTTATGTAAAATCATGACTTTTGGTACAAAGCAAACTGTGATAGATTTTTCGTAAACTTTTCAACTCAGTGGCTCAATGACAATAGTGACAGCTTTTGCAATTAGTTTAGCTCTTTGTTTCTTGAGGCAACTGTAAAATCTACAGCCATGTATTCACTTTCCAATGAAATTGGTACACATCATAAAAATTGTATTTGAGTTAATTGGTACATTGGCTGACAGATTCAGCAAAGAGGCCAAGCCCTGAGCCATCCAGTTATTGCTTAAACTGCTCTGTTGTAACTACGCTGGCTAGGATCACTGAGAAGGCTCTGCTTCCCCAAGGCTTATATAAAGCATAAATTGAGGACTCTGGTATCTAGGGATGTCAATCTGACATTTTTCATGAGCATCAAACACTCACAAATTACAAAAAAATAAAAAGACATGCTTTACATGAAGATACTTTATAAATACCAAGTGACAATGTTATCTTGCCCAGAAATACATACCAAGGGAACTTTCTGGTAACTAGAGAAATAAAAAGTAAAGGATGATATAAAATCTATTTTTTAAGTTTAAAAATCTCTATATGAAATTTATTATAATGTAATATTTTTAAGTCCAAGAAATTAGACTCTTTCTTATTTGACCATAAAGAGTTTCCTGTCCACTCAGTGGAAATAAACTTTGAACTTATTATTAAAAGTTGCCGATTTTGAATACTCTTGTAAACAAGGATTCCTGGTATATATACTTTGAATGCGTTTTTTAAAGGACAATAAATACCTTAGGATAATTATTTTTAAGTCTGGATACTCCCCTCTATTTAGGGGAGCATGAATACAGTGAACAGGGACTACTTTACTCATTTCAGTCATCTACAGAAAGTGAAAAAGAATATTTCTCAAAGCATACTTAAGACATTAAACATTAAAAATAATTTAGATTAAATAAATTATTCTAAGTAAACCTGAACCCTCAAACTTTTCAAACAGTTCCAAGAAACAATATATTTTTCAATTTTAGGGCATTGACTACTGGGTACCTATAACTATTTAAAATATTGCTCTATTAACTATACACACAAGAATGGTTAAGTCATTGAGTATAGCCTTAAGTTACATCTGGGTCTTGTGGAATAACATTACTCTCTTCCTGACATATTAGATTGATTCAAATCTCATAGCTTTGTGGGGACACTGGAATTTCCAGCTTTCCTGGAAGATTTTGGTCTGTCACATTTAATAAATGGAGGTAGACTTACAGTGAAACTAACAAAGCTTAAGCTGCAACACCCTTCACCCTTCAATGTCTTTAGAACGGACCTTAGACCCCTGGGGATAAAAATATATTATTTGTTTATAAAAAATTAAAAATTAAAAAAAGAAGGGACCTTAGATATATGTTCATATGGTCATCTGTATGTTAAATTTTTCCAAAAACAAGATACTTTTACTGCATTCAATCAGGGTCAGTATGTATTTCTACTCTAGCGTCTTCTCTGTCATACTTCCCTTCATGTCGGGTGATGCTGGAGTGTCTCCAGCATTTGTGAAATCTGGTTAAGGAGAAGTTGAGTTAGAAACACATTTAAATTCACTGTTATTTCCTTTCTGATCTAAATAAATACCTACACTTACTCCTATTTTTTTTTAAGATTTTATTTATTTATTTGTCAGAGAGAGTGAGCACAGGCAGACAGAGTGGCAGGCAGAGGCAGAGGGAGAAGCAGGCTCCCTGCCAAGCAAGGAGCCTGATGTGGGACTCGATCCCAGGATGCTGGGATCATGACCTGAGCTGAAGGCAGCCGCTTAATCAACTGAGCCACCCAGGCATCCCTAATTTTATTTTTATAATGTAATTTTCTATTAAAGAAGACTCCCAAGTTATCAGTGTTTTGGATCTTCAAATCCTGGATTCCCCAAATCTGTTCCTGGTAGAAGATCTAATAGTAACCTTGAGGACAGTGTAGTCCTGTAGGCTTCTTATAATTTTCATTGTGACCTGGTTTTATTTCCAGTTTCAATGAACCATATTAATCTTCTGCCACCAGTGAACTGTATTTTACCTGGGCCTCGAAAGTCTCCCTTACACTGTATATTGACCAATTTAAATAAGTTTTCTGCACTGACATAAGAGGCACACTTTCTAGAAAGGAAAATCCTGTCACATCAGTTACAAATATCTATTCTTCATATTTCTTGCATAAAGTCCCAAGACCTTTTTATAAACTGTAAGGTAATGGATATTTTCTCTTTCCATCCTCCATCTCAACCACCATTCTCTACGTCCCAGTCCAGAGAAGGGTGATCCTCGTTTAGCGATTAGATCTTATAGAAATAAGCTCTCAAGTCTTCCCACAATCTCTACACTATATTCTTTCTAATCCATTTATAGCAAGGTTAGATATTGGGGATATACATCTGATCCCATGGGAATTTTCACTTGCCATAACCTGGGTTGGGGGGAGAGGGCCTTTTGTCAGATTCTGGTGGGTCTCTGAAAGGAGCAGTGGTATAGATGTGAGATTAGGAGAACAATGTTTCCACTATATGTAAAAAGAAGAAAAAAGAGCAACACAGAAACACAAGGACATCTGAAACAGAGATACTGAATGAAGTAGACAAAAACAAACAAACAAACAAACAAACAAACAAAAAAAAAACACCACATGGTCCCAAAGAAACAAAAATTATCAGCTAATGATGGCTTGCCTATGACAGATTCCAGTTGCTTATGGGACCTGTAGACTCCCCTGGATACTTATCAGATGTCCCTCCTATGTCTTGGTTAGACTGAAGCAGGTTTCTTTTGCTCATAGTAAAATAATCCCCTTAAAAATCAAAACGCATGGCTCAGTGGGTTAAAGCCTCTGCTTTCTGTTCAGGTCATGATCCTTGCATCCTCAGGTCATGATCCCAGGATCCTCCAGTCATGATCCCAGGGTCCTGAGATGGAGCCCAGCACCGGGCTCTCTGCTCAGCGGGGAGCCTGCTTCCTCCTCTCTCTCTCTCTATCTGCCTCTCTGCCTACTTGTGATCTCTGTCTGTCAAATAAATAAATAAATAAATAAATATTTAAAAAAAAAAAAAAAAAAATCAAAACGCATGAAATTTTCAATACACTCTATGTTCTCTTTCCTCCACATTTCTGCACATCCCTCTATTTGTAAGCTCTGTGATCCTCTCCTCTTCGGTTGCTATGTCCACATCTTCCAACATCTTCCCAATCATATAACTGAACTCATCTTTGTGAGGATCTATCCTAGGAAACGTTTCCTAAACACTCTATACTGAATTAAATATCACTACCACCATCCCCTTATTTCTCCTTGTTTATTATTCCAAATAGTAATAAATTTAAGGATATAAACTTATTTTGTATACAGTCCTATTTGTAAACGCCCACACAGTGCTCAGTCCACAGAGCATGGACCATAATTAATATATTTTAAGAAAGGAAACAAAAGAGAAGATGTGAAAGAAGAGAGGAGAGAAAGAATGAAGACCAAAAAAAAAAACAAAACAAAAAACAAAAAACAAAAAACAAAAAACACAAGATAAAAGTAAGTGAAGCAGTTCATTAACTTGCAATGATCATATCAATAAATGGACAAACTGAGGTTTGAACTCAGCTTAATCTGACCTTCCAAACAGATTCTTTCTTACACGCTAACCTACTCCACTCTACATCATAAGGAAAACACACAGAAGGTAATGTATAAATGGTAGCTAACCTTAATTTATACTATTTGCCTTTTCATGATAAATATGGTAACTCAGTGTAAGAATCATCTAATTTTATTTGTAATTCATTCACTTATTATAAATGTACTTTGTGGGCGCCTGGGTGGCTCAGTGGGTTAAGACGCTGCCTTTGGCTCAGGTCATGATCTCAGGGTCCTGGGATCGAGTCCCGCGAGGGGCTCTCTGCGCAGCAGGGACCCTGTTTCCTCCTCTCTCTCTCTCTCTCTCTCTGCCTGCCTCTCTGCCTACTTGTGATCTCTCTCTGTCAAATAAATAAATAAAATCTTTAAAAAATAAATAAATAAATAAATAAATAAATGTGCTTTGTGCTAGGTAATAAAGAGGTGTCAGATGATTAAAAATATATGGTCTATTAATGTGAAGATAATAATTGCACAGTAAGAATAGCATGTACCTCTTTAACTCATTTTTATAATCGGATTTTTACTTTATTATTAAAAGAAAAATGTGAATTACTTATCGAGAAGAATTCATGGCCCTACAATATACAAATTATGTTATATACACTTCCTACATTACTAAAAAGACTACCAATTAAGGCATTACCAATGGTATCGCCTACATAGATTGTCAATACAGAAAAATAAGTTCTAATGAACGTGAAGTTGTCTATTCATTGCCTAAGATAGTAGCAGCATATATGCAAAAATATTTACTCATTTCCATAATAATTCTTAATAAAGCAATCACACAGTATGTGAGATCTACAAGTGTCAATCACTAATAAGAAAATAAATAAATCCTCAAAACCTACTTTTTCAACCCTCTTCTTGCTTTGTTATATAGCTGATCGCTAGTTCTTCAAACACAACTTTAAGGTATTTAGTGGGATTCCCTGAAAAAAGACTCTGAGATGGAGATTCAAGTGCAAGAGGTTTATTGGGGAGAGGTCTAAGAAAAATTCCCTATAGAGGATTGATGGACCAAGATTCAGAAGAAGAAATTGAAGGGTGACTTGTTTTAATAGAACCATCAGTTAATCTCACAAAAAGCATTGATCCCAGGACGATCATGTAAATCAGTATTAGGTATCATAGGAGTTAGGTGGGATATTGATTGAAACAATAACAAAGACCAAAATTTTGTATATCCTGTATCAGTGGATGCAAGTTGCCTCAATGAATGCACATAGCATAGGGTAAGGCAATAGCCTTCCACAGAGGTCAGTTCTTAAAGAGGACACAGTCAACCCTTCTATCAGTTTGGAAGAGAATTCTCAGTCCAAAATGCAAACCAAGCAGCATCCACTATATGAGGTCATTTGGTAGTCAAGTTATATGATTATAGCAGATTGCAGAGTCAATCTAAAGAATAATGTGTTTGTGCTTTCATTTTTAGGAATGAACAGACTATACAGAGACATATTTTCTAACACAAAGGGAAATGAAAAATTGACAACTCGAGTAAAATCTTTATATTTTTCCTCTACTGGAGATATCTAAATAATTTGAAATGCAATTATCTGGATTATTGTATTAACTTTTTATTTCAGGATATGTGACTCATTGAAGTATCATCAAATGCCATTTTAAAATGTGCAGATATCTGTACATGTATTTTTGGAATACTGTAAAATGTTTTCCACATGTTAGAGTTTCAGAGAGAAGGCAACTCTAGCTTATTATAGCCACCTTCCCTTCCTCCTTTTTTTTCTTTTTTGCTACCAGGACTTGCTTCTCATCTCTAACCAATAAACCCCAATCTTATTGAAGGAATCTATACAATAACTTGTTATTCTAATTTTAAATATGGATTTTTGATCCATTCAAATTAAATAAATTTGCCTAATAATTTCATTTTTAGCTTGCTAGTAAGGATTGTGTAACAACAGTATTTAAGTCACTCCAAATAAAAGGGTATTTTTTTCTGCAAAAGTTCTTCTGACTGTGTTATTCTCAATTAGCTGTCTCTTTCTACAGAATTCAGGAGGCACCAGTAGTAATATAAGAAAGTAAATCTCAGTGTGAGAGTAATTTATCAGATCACTTTCTTCTCAAATTGCTTTCAATAATTACATTTGCCTGTAAACCCTCAAAATATACATTTTTATATATTAAATTATAAAAGAGAAGATGAAGGTTGTGAATTATAAACATATATATATAGTAATGAGTGAACACTACTTTTGGTAATTCAAAAATTTTGATAACTGCATCATTCTTCCTAATTGCATGGTTTATGTCTTGCCCATAAAAACATAAAAGTTACTAATTTTCCATTATACACAAATATGTAAAGCATAGTGCACAGATGGATTTTACATTCCTGTTTGCCAGAGGATCTTCATTAAGCATCAAACACAAAGGAAATTGCACAGTTAAACATGAATCCATTCTTCATTTTTGCATCTTGGCAAAAATTAAGAACTAATATTTTATTTTGGGAAAAGGCACCTTAATTAACATTTGTTTGTCCTAAAATTTTTGTCAGGCTTTATAGTATAATGATTCTTAAGGTCAAGCTCATATTTAGAAATATGTACTTGGGGAAAAATATGGCACTTTTGTCATCCTTATATTTGCAGAACCTAGTGGGGTGCCTGGCTTTCAGTAGATGTTTATTGAAGGTGAAAGAAATTAGCTAAGTGAAAACAGAGGCCAACTAATTGAGTGTCTGTGTACCAAGTTAATTATAGTGTTTGTAGCTATGAACACTATAATGTTATACTCACCCTTGAAAAATCATACATAGAAGTAACTATTTTATTAAGTATGTGTATATAAAATAATACTTGTTTATATAGTTTCTTATAAAGTGTGGACATTTAATTGCATAAATAACATTATATATAGGGGACATGCATATTATTAAAATGTCCTAGAAGAAATAAATTACCTTACAAATTCAAGTTTCTAGCTATACTACTTGGCATATGTTTCTGGCATCTTTAAACATACTGATAACTAGCATGGCTGCTTGAATCTTGGAACAAAGCTCTAAAAATAGTTGACATTTTGCTGTTTCTATGGTAACAAAGAAAATGGCTTCATACTCTAGCACTGCTCCCACAGAGCTTAATGTTCTCTCTAGATTGCCTATACACTATACTGCTATGTTATTGTACTAAAAACCACCATTACTCTTTTCTTCCTGTCTTTGATGTGTCTGACAGCAATCTGATCACTAGTGTAACAATCAGATTGTTGACCTGCTATGGTTAAAACAAGCATTCCAGTTATTTTTCAAGAAACTGAATTTTATCTCAAAAAGTGCTAAAATCAGTCCAGGATTTTACAGGATGTGGTTTGAACTATATTAAAAGGCTCCAGATAACTTCTCCATCTGCCTCAATGTTTAATATTTACCAGTGGGAAATAATTCTTTATGTGAAATAATTTCCCACCTCTTTTTAATGAACTGACTACTGCTGACAATTTGGGGACCTCTAATAAATCCCATAATTTTAGGTGTATCTCTTTGTAATATTCACACCAATTGCAGTATACTTATTCCCCCAGTGAATTATAGATTTCATCAAAGTGAAATCCTGTATCCAAGGAGATCCTAAGTGTTGTAGGTAGAATAAGTACCCAATAAATGTTTTATTGAAGGTATGGTTGGATGAATAAAAATGTGTTTAATCTGAGAGTGGAAAAATTGATTTTCAATGTGTCATTTATACTTTCTAATTTCTAAAATATATCTCTTCATCCCTGACAACTCACAGTATACCAGTTGGTGATGGTGGTAGGTATAACAATAACTCCTCCAAGATGTTCAAATCTCTATCCCAGAAACCTGCGGATATGTTAGGTTACATGACAATGGGGAATTAGGTTATAGATGGAATTAAGACTGTTACTCAGCTGACTTTAACTTTGGGTGATTATCTTGGATTATGACTGTTAGGTCCCGCTGTGGACTGAATGTTTGTATTCCTCCCTCCTAATTTGTATGTTGAATCCTAATGCTCAATGTGATAGTGTTCAAGGTGGGGCCTTAGGGAGGTAATTAGGGAATGAGGGCCAAGTCCTCATGATTGGGATTGGTGCCTTTATATAAGAGGTCCAAGAGAGTTCCCTATTCCTTCTGCCATATGAAATTACAGTGAAAAGTTGCAAATCCGCCAGTACCTTGATATTGGACTTTCCAGTCTCGAGAACTGTGAGAAGTAAATTACTGTTGTTTATAAGATATTCACTCTGTGATATTTTGTTGCAGCTGCCCAAACAGACTAAGATAGGCTCAATATAATCACAAGGGTCCTTAAAAATAAAAGAGGAGGGGCGCCTGGGTGGCTCAGTGGGTTAAAGCCTCTGCCTTCGGCTCAGGTCATGATTCCAGGGTCCTGGGATCGAGCCCCGCATCAGGCTCTCTGCTCAGCCTGCTTCCTCCTCTCTCTCTGCCTGCTTCTCTGCCCACTTGTGATCTTTGTCTGTCAAATAAATAAAAATAAAATCTTTAAAAAAAATAAAAGAGGAAAACACAAAGAGAACTGGTAAGTGGCCGCATGAAAAATTCTTGGCTGGACAATGCTGGCTTTGAAGATAGAAAAAGATGGCCCTGAGCCAAGGGAAGCAGGTGTCCTCTGAGCTGGAAAAGGCAAGGAAACAAACTTCTGTCGTTTCCAGAAGTAATACAGCCTTGCTGACACTTTGTTTTCAGCCCAGTAAGACCATTTCAAACTTCTGAGCTACAGAATGATAAGATTAAGGAGGGTACTTATTGAGATAAGCACTAGGTGTTTCATGAAAGTGATGAATCATTAGACTCTACACCTGACACTAATGCTACACTGTATGTTAACTGGAATTTAAATAAAAATTTGAAAAAAAATATAATGAGCTACTGTTACATTCCAAAAAAGAAAAAATTTCTGTTGTTCTCAGCCATTAAGTTTGCAGTAAAATGCTACAGTAGCAAACGGACACTAATTCAGTGGGGAACAAAAATAATTTTCAGTAATAGGGAGTTGGCCTAGTAACAGAGAGCTAAATAACTATTATTGAGATACTTTGATCAAGGTATAATGTGATAAGAGAAAACACATTACTTCTAGGGGGAGTCAATCTCTAAAACAAAATGTAACAAAATGAAAGTAAAATTATTGTGTTTAAGAAATTCTTTTATTTTTTGCCTCTTTTCATTGGAAAAAAATTCAAGTAGGGTAATTTTTAATACTAGATTTGAGTGAGAAATACATTAATGAGGAAAGAAACAAGAAACCAAATCATCATTTCTTTTAATGTTATTCATTTATTCATTATATTTATTAATATTTATATATTTATTATAAATCATTCACTTGCTATTAGCATATGATTCAGGGTATTATGGCCCTGTTGATTCATCTTTATTTGATGAATTATCATGTGTATGATAATGTACCACAATTCACCAACTTTACTCCACATATTTAAAAACATATGAATTTATCATTGACATAGAAAAAATATTTTATATATAGATGAATGACATATAAAGGATTTTTAAAACTAAAGTATAGCTGACATACAATGTTATTAACTTCAGATGTACAACATAGTGATTCAACACTTACATATTTTACAAAATGCCCATCACTCTGTAGTTCTCATCTGCCACCATACAAAGTTATTCCAGTATTATTGACTATATTCTCTACACTTTAATTTATATCCCCATGACTTACTTATTTTACAACTGAAAGTTATACCTCTTAATTCCTTTCATCACTTTTACCCATCTGATCCCCACTCTCCTCACCTCTGGGAAGCATAGTTTGTTTTCTGTATTTATGTGTCTGTTTCTGCTTTTTTGTTTTTACTTTTTAGTTTCCACATATAAGGGAAATCATATACTACTTGTCTCTCACTGACCTATTTCACTTAGTGTAATACACACTAGGTCCATCCACGTTTTCCAAATGGCAAGATTTCAATCTTTCTATGGCTAAGTATTATTGTATTCCACATCTTCTATAAGGGACTTTAAGTGGTTTTTAATTTGATTGTATTAGAATTCTCATCATCCTATTAAGATATTAAAAATAGAATATTAAGACTAGAATAATTATTCCATTTATAAGAATGTGTTTAATCTTTTGAAACATATTAAATGTCTTATTTTAAGTAAAGAAAATTCATGTTTTTTCTTACATCTAAAAACCATGACTCTCACTGGTATGTGGAGAAGGGTTTATCAGGGAAACCAGGAGCCCAGGAACAATAAAAAGGTAAGACCATGTAAGATCTTATGGTTGTAATGCAGGTGAATGAGATGGGTGATTTGATTTAGGATAATGATAGATTAGATAGAAATAACTGGATATATTCAAGGGATGTGGATGTTATTTAGAGTTAAATCTGTCATGGAATACAAATGGATATGATAAGTAAGACAACCAGACTAGATACATGATCTAAGTTTTTGATATAAGCTACTGAATGGATGTCGTCTAAAAAGAGATAGACAGGTTTAAGAGCAGGTTTGTTTGTAGAAGGTAGTTCATGTGGTACTTCAATGATTCTGTTTTGAACATGTTAAGTCTGAAATGACTACTGGGTATCAAAATGGAAATTTTAAGTAAAAATTTGGGTATACAAATCTGAACTTTCAAGGAGAGATCCAAGGAGAGATCCATACACAAACATAGATTTGTTATATAGAGATGTTTAGATGGTAATGAAAAGTATGGACCCAATAAGATTCCTGGGAGGGTGAGGGGGCAAAGGACAGAACTTGGGATACTCCAACATTTGGGATTTGAGTGGAAACAGAGAACCAGAAAACAAGCCAGAAAAGAGAGTCTGTGAAGTAGAGGGAAAAAAGTAAGAAGCAATAGAATAGAAGCCAAAATGTGCGAACATTGGCTTTGACATTGACAAGAAAATACCCTGTTGAGGGCAAACAAAATAAATAAACCCAAATATTGTTTCCATTAACTTGTATATTACCTTAAGTTTTTCAACATTAAAGTGAATAAGTAATTTATTATATTGAACTATACAAATATGTTATTTTTAGAATAGTTTTTTTCCATTTGGGAAGTTTGGCTAGCTTTCCATAATGTGTCACTTTGGTCTAATAGATATTTGTTTACTTGACCAAGTTCATGCAATCATTTCATATATTTGAAACCTTAAATTATCATTATCCAAAATCCTATTTCAGTGAAATAAATCTATTAAAATTATTGAACAAATACTTCATTGTCTCCTTATAAATAGAAATCAATTGCTTTTTCATCTATATTTTATTTCAATTCAATGAACAATTATGAGAACATACTCTTCTAGCTATTGTTCTTGTTCTTCAAAATTAAGAAGATAATAAGAGCTTACACTTTGTGAGAAGAATAGCAATTAGTACTGAATTCGGTCAGAGTGACCAAAACAATAGCTGCTTAAATTAGATAGACATTTATTTCTCCTATGTGGAAAAAAGAAATATCAAGGTAGTGTAAGGGTGATAGAGATAATAATCATTCAGGACAGTTCATGTTAGCTTCCTGTATACATGGCTTTCTTCTTATGACATAATTTGATTATATTCTGAATATTCTCACGTTAGTAGGCAGAAAAGATGTGTGTTCTTCCCTTTAAGGGCACTTCTTGGAAGTCTTATATAGTATTTCTTATATCCCTTAGATGAGAACTTAATCACACAGCACTAGCACCCATGATGTAAGCTGGAAAATGTAGTCTTTCTTATGGGAAATCTTAACAGGCATCAATAAACTGGTATTTCCATTACAAATTAAGAAGAAGAGAACAAGTATCAGTGGCAATTTTGCAGTACAGACACTCACATAATTAGATTTTCTAATAGATCATAATTTGCCAAAAAATAATTTACAGAGTACCAAAGAACACACACACAAAAATGGAACCTCAGCCAACCTGGGTAAAGTAAGAAAGATTTAATTTTCCTTAACCTGAATCTTGATTTTTTTTTTTAATTTATTTAACACAGAAAGAGAGATCACAAGTAGGCAGAGAGAGAGGGGGAAGCAGGGTCGCTGCTGAGCAGAGAGCCCAATGTGGGGCTCGATCCCAGGACCCTGAGATCATGACCTGAGCTGAAGGCAGAGGCTTAACCCACTGAGCCACCCAGGTGCCCCTGAATCTTGAATTATTAAGAGTTACATACATATTTAGGAGTGAAAAAAGGGAAAAGTCTTCTAAAATAGAAATTACAATGAGCAATAGCACTCAAAGAGAAGTATCAGTCACTTTAATAAGGATATGCCATTAGGTAAGTTTTTTCCTAATGGAATAATAAGTAATTTGGGTGTGCACACAACTAGAGAACTAGGCAGATGAAGCTCTCACAGAGCCTTGTATATTATGCTAAGGAACCTAGATTTGCTTTGTAGAATTCAGAATATTGTTAAAGGACTTCGAGCAGAGGACTGACATTGCCCAAACTGCATTTTAGCTAGATTGTTCTGATAGGAATTATTGCAGATAATGGATGTGAAGCAGAACTAAGAGGGAAGCAGGAACATAACTTACATGGTAACACAAATCTTTGGAAAGATGATGAGAATCTGAAATAAGGATAGTTAATAGGGAATGTTGTGTAACAAAGAATTTGGTTGGTTCCTAGAAGAAATCTTCCACATCTTTGAAATTTCATGAGTGACAGGAGTTATCTTTATTATGCATGGTAGTCATCACTGACCATACCTCAATTTATGCTAACGAGGTGACTCAGGATCAGGGTTGGCTACTCCAGAAAGATCAACTGTATCTTTAGAGTGTTGGGACTTTGAGCCAATTGATATATGACTGACTTCTAGGGAGGAGAGGGAACCAAAAGTTTGAGTTCAACCTCCAGACCAATGATTCAATCAATGATGTTGTGTAAAAAAATCTCAATAAAAACTCTAGACATGGGTGACTTGGGTGAGCTTCCCTGGCTAACATCCTTTGTGTCTTGTTATGTATCAGTGTGACAGGAGAGCAGTGTATCTTGACTCAGTGAGGAACTTGGCACTGAGGATCCTCCCAGATCTACCCCAGGCATCTCTCCTGTGGCTGGTTCTGTTTTGTATCCTTCTCTGTTACATAAAAAAGCAAGCAAACAAACAAACAAACAAACTAACCTGAAATTATAAGTATAGCACATTCCTGAATTCTGTTTTTTGTTTGTTTTTGGTTTTGTTTTTTCGTTTTTTTTTTCTAGTGAATTATTAAAACTGAGAGGGTAGTGGATATCCCTCAAGTTTGTTGCCAGTTTGTCCTGGGAACTCCTGGGCACAAGGCTGGTTATCTGAAGTGAGTTTTAGGGAGGAATGTGCCCTTATCTTGTAAAGTTTGGCCTGATTCTGGGTAGTTAATGTCAGAATCGCATTGTAGGGCACAAAAGAGGAGAGGGAAAGAGACTTTTGGCATTTCAGGTCAAAGGAAGATAGATTTGGTAACTGGTAAAGGCTACATAGAAACACAAGTTGAATTTTATGTGAATTGGAGTTAGATGCTCACCTCAAAATATTTAATCATGTTTACTATCATGAATTATTTCATCATGATAAAACATTCTTGTTATCATGAATGTCTGGTGAAACTTTTTGAAGTTGTACAGGCTGTGAGTCATTTCTTATTTCATAGGACTACCCTACAGAAAGCAGGACATCCAGCATAAATTGGTCCCTGCCCACTAAACATGCTCCTAATCATGATAACAAATAATGCCCCCCCCAAATTTCCAAGTATACCAAGTGTATTGGGAATGACTAACTGAATGACATAGAGTGAGAAAAACACATGTGAGGGAAAATAAATTAAGCAGAGAAAAAACAGGCAATGCAGGTACCTGATAATAAACAAAAATTAGCATATAAGAAAAAAGAGTATGATACAATGGAAGCTGAGGGGATTTGTTTAATAAACAGCAAACAAATTAAAAATTCAGAGTGTCTTTTGAAAGAGAGAAGTAAAGGATTATAGGTGACTTTTATATAGTAAGGCAGTTTTTACTAACAAGAAGAAAAAATTCTGACTTTATAGATTATTTTGTTATCTGTTTTTCAGAATTAATAAATTTCAACTAATGTCTAAATACCGGAAGAAAGAAAGGAATTCTACCTGGAAATTTACAAATCTATATCTAAAATTAAAAGTTTCGGGCACCTGGTTAGCTCTGTCATTAAGCGTCTGCCTTTGGCTCAGGTCATGATCTCAAGGTCCTGGGATGGAGCCCCACTTGGGGCTCCCCGCTCTGCGGGAAGCCTGCTTCTCCTCTTCCCACTCCCCCTGCTTGTGTTCCCTCTCTTGCTGTCCCCCATCTGTCAAATAAATAAATAAAATGTTTAAAAAATTTAAAAAATGTTTGATGCAACTAGTATAAAAGACTAGAATGATCTTATGTCTACTTTAAAAAAAATCTGAATTTCAGCATATAGTGTAATTTAAGTAACTAGAATAAGTGGATGGCCATACTATTTTTTACTCTTCATCCAGGCGTTTTGTCTACATTTATACAAACCATAAAGGTACATTTTCTTTCATTTTTTTTAAAGATATTATTTATTTATTTGAGAGAGAGAGAGAGAGAGAATGAGAGAGAGACAGCATGAGAGGAGAGAGGTCAGCAGGAGAAGCAAACTCCGGGCCGAGCAGGGAGCCCGATGTGGGACTGGATCCCGGGACTCCAGGATCATGACCTGAGCCGAAGGCAGTTGCCTAACCGACTGAGCCACCCAGGCCCCTGCATACAGTTACATTTTCAAATAAAAGATGAGAATTCTACTTATCCAGCTAAATATGTAAGAAATAGGTAATATTAACTTAATTTTTAAAATTTAGTTTTGTTAGACATTTAGGAATGTCTATGCGTCTTTTGCTGCTACTGATATAAAATGATATCTCAGCAATTATTCGTTGCTTTGATTTATCTACTAATTTTATTCTGGCTTTAACTAGGTAAAAAACAAAAGGCAACTTTAAGCTACCTTTGCTTTAATTGAAATTGAAGACAGAGTGGCTTAAACATCAGTCTGAGGAGCTTTTGGAAAGTGAGTTATATATTCTTTGACTGCTAGGCAATGTTTACTTAGCAAACTAGGTTAAAATGACAAAATTTATGTAATGGCTTGTATTCTCAAGGAACGATACTACATAATATTGTTATGTGTGTACACGTGGCAGAAGAATAATCCTTGTGATAATTATTGGCTACCAATTCCCTCGTTTTATTTGGTTCTGTCATATATTATTTAGAGGAGAAAGTACAGTTTATATTGTATTTTGCTATTGTGATTGTACTGGAGTATCAGATCTATCTTTTAAATAAAAATTAATTAACAAATTAAATTTATAAAATTAACAGATATTTTAGTTAAATTGCCTGACAAGAACATTTCATTTAAAATTAGTAAATTATAGGGGTGCCTGGGTGGCTTAGTGGGTTAAGCCGCTGTCTTCAGCTTAGGTCATTATCCCAGAGTCCTGGGATGGAGCCCTGCATAGGGCTCTCTGCTCGACAGGGAGCCTGCTTCCCCCTCTCTCTCTGCCTGCCTCTCTGCTTACTTGTGATCTCTGTCTGTCAAATAAATAAATAAAATCTTTAAACAAAATAAATAAATATATAAAATCAGTAAATTATAAATAGATCAATTTTTTTTCTTGTAGACTTAATAATGAATTACATGATATTCATCTATTGTCTATCAGTCTTCTGCATGGTTGGTTCCAATGCAACTTTAATAATTTTTTACTCTACTTACTAGTATTTTTTCCATTTTAAGTTACCACACAATAATATACTATTATCCTATGCCCATAACTTACTCTTCAAAGAAAAACATATATTTTATCATAGGAGAAATTTTGTTTGCTTTTGTGAATATAATTTTTCATCTATAAAATGAGTTTAAATTTTATAATATATATTATTACCTTAATATAATGGAATAAGTTTTATGCATCATAAAGATTGTTTTATTATTTGTCTCCCTTACTTGTTCTCTACCTGATACTACCTTTAAGGATTCTAGCAGGAAACACACACATACACACACACACACACACTTAATGAACTGCAATGTTAGTGTAATTTATTTGTGGATTTTCTTAAGAAAATCTACCTCCAGATAATAGTCCACATTTGCCTTCTGAACAGACTGACCTATCTTTTTATTTAAGTTAATAGAGTTTGCTTTATCTTCTCACTCAACCCTCTATACAACAAATAAATATATTCATACATAGACACAAACTCAGCAAGAGGGAGAAAGAGACAGCCAGTGGTTGTGGAAACACAGGAAACTCCTGTGTTCTTACCATAAATCCCTTGTGTAATTACCACTCAGGCCTTGTCAAATCTTTATTTACAGAATTATATAGCATGATTTTACTTTTCCTGAAAAGTAAATATTTCTTCTGATTCTTGATAAATTTATTTTCCATGATAAAGAAATACTGGGTCTCAAAGAATGAAGTATAAAGTCTACTCCATTGAAATCAGAATTCAGCTTTCAGGAGAGGTCTTTCAAAGATCAGTGTGGACTTCCTACCACAGTGAAGCTGCCCATGAAAGACCTGCCCCAAATATTACATCTTGTGCATCTTTCTCCTATATTTTAACATACCAATTACTTTTTCTTAATTCACTCAAAGGCATATTTACAATTTATAATGCACTGGGGACATAAAAGTGAAGCAGAAGCAGGCCCTGTTCTTTTAGCTATTGTTTCTGATCATGTCCAGCACTTCCTATGCCTGACCAGATTAAGCAATAAATTTATTTCTTATCTCTTAGCTTTTAAAACCAGATTTGAATGACTATATCTGCCAGTAGAGTAGAATAAAATCCTCATAGTCAGCCATTGGGTTCCTCAAGAGTAGATACCGACTTTATTGATTCAACTTTTAAGTTATTTTAAGAGACAGAAAACATATATCTACAATTCCACTTGACTTTGCTACAACTGACAGTTTTCTCCCATTGTCTACTTTTCAGAATAAGAATTCAGTCACTTCCAAGATAATTTTCAGAGTGTCTCAGAGAGGCTAGGGAAAGTATATTTGAAGTTTATTGCTTCCCAATGGTGTGTGGGTGAGAATTCGACCTTATTCTGAGTTAAAAAACATGTTTTCAAGTAGCCCATGTAGACTCTTCCTCATAATAGTCACCGGTGTCAGTGACAACATAGACTGCATCTCTGCTGTCTTCAAAAGCTGCCCCACTATATTTCTGACATTATTTTTTCAAACGAAACTTAAAACCACAGATCACCTGTATTCTCTTCCCAAAACTCGTCCTTATAGAAATATATTGTATAAAAGAATTTGTAAGTTATCTTATCATACACTTCTGATTTGAATGAAAAATTATAACATATTGAAAAGAAAGCATATAGTTCAGAAAAACTGACTCAGGAGTTTCCCTATTTCTACTACAATAAAATATTATATTCTTCCAGGAAAATTTCTCGATTAGGTTAAAAAATATATATGTATATTAAATAAAAATGAATAATAAATATATATAAATAATTAAGAGTAAATCATTTGAAATAAGCCAACATTTTTCTCATAGAAGGTATTTAATAAAGTTTCCTAAACCTGTAGATTGTTACAAAAAAAAAAATCTGTAGAGAACAGGATATTTTTAGAAATTACACAAAATTTTAATGGATTTGTAGGTTTGGGAAAATGTAGAATAACCCTTTAAACATAGAGGTAAATTACAATTTGGTTTCTCTTACAGGAATTAGATAACCAGAAGCTTATTCATGAATAAGTGTGATACATATTAATTTGTCATGTATGTGATAGCATTAAGAATATTGATTGTCCTATGAATATACCATTGGAGAATTTAACTTTAATTTTAATCTTAACAGCTAAATCCAGGATTTATCATTAGGACAATGTTTTTGTTTCTCAGTGGAATAAGAATTTTGCTAAATATTTCAATTAAATCAATTTCATGGTAGCTTTATCTCTGTTTCATTTGAATTATCCTGACCTTGAGGTTTTTTTCCCCAGCTGTTATCACACCAAAGCTAATAAACAAATAAAATCTTTTTTTTAAGATTTTATTAATTTATTTGACAGAGATCACAAGTAAGCAGAGAGGCAGGCAGAGAGAGAGAGGAGGAAGCAGGCTCCCCGCTGAGCAGAGAGCCCGATGTGGGGCTTGATCCCAGGACCCTGGGATTATAACCTGACCCGAAGGTAGAGGCTTTAACCCACTGGGCCACCCAGGTACCCCAACAAATAAAATCTTAAAAAAAAAAAGAAATCAAAATAAAATTATAGTCTCCTTAAGTGATAGTCTTTATTTCAAGTTATTCAAGTTATTTCAAGAATTTTTATTAAATTTTTTTCCACAAAACAATATGGCTCACTAGCCTTCTTGCTTCTTCTTCTTCTTTTTTTTTTTTCAATTTCTTTACCTCCTCTTGTCTAACCAGTAAGCCAATAACACACAATCACTTTTTTTTTGTTGAAAAACAAAATTACCTTTCTGAGTAGGAACTTTTACATAAGTAAGGTCAAGCCACTGCTCTAACAAATAGCTCCAAAATTTCAGTAGGTTAACCTGAAAAATGCTCATTTTTCATTTATACAACAGCTTAATGTTTGTTTTATTGGATAACCCACTTGGAAGGTATGTCTCTGGATCTCACAGATCCAGGTGCCTTCAAATGTTGTCTCTGTTACCCTCAAGGCCTCATTATACATTGCCTCCAGCTTAGCTAATAAGAAAAGAGAGAAAAAGAGTAAAAAAATCTGTTGCTCTTTTTAGTGATCCAGGCCTATAGGTAAGGCCCATAGCCTCTGTCTACATTTTTTGGGGTTAAGAGACAAAGAGAAGAGTTAAATGTAACGCCAAAGTTCTTGCCTTGAACAACTGGGCAAGTCCCGGCACCATTTAATGAAAAGGAAACACTGGCTGAGACTGAGTTTGGAAAGTGAGGACTGAAGTATTCAGTTTGCACATATTAAGTGAGAGGTCCATAAAAGACATTCAAGTGGAGCTATTAATTAGATAGTTGGATATACAATTCCAGATTTTGGGGTAATGTCAGTGTTGGTGACATAAATTTAGGAGACATCAAAAAATAGAAGGTGTAAAGTTACCACCCAGGCATTGCACATAGCTAGGGAAGAGAAAAGGCCCAAAGACAGAGAACTCTAGGGCATGCCAACATTTAGAAAGATGTCAGAAGAAACTGGCAAAACAATCTAAGAAGAAGTTATCAGTGAGGTAGAAAGAAACTTGGTGACTGTTAAATCCTGAATTAAAAAAAAAAAATTTTTTTCAAGAAAGGAAAAAAAAAAATCAAAGCTGTCCAAGGTCAGGGAGGATGAGGGCCAAGATAAACCAATGAATTTGGTTAAATGAAGGACATTGGTAACTTCAACAGGAGCAGAGACTTTGGAATGGTGGGGGAAGAAGGTAGATACAACTTGGTTTAAGAGAAAAAAGAACAAAAAAATAGGGCATTTACTTGAGGAAAAGGAGATGAGCTACATTAAGGAGTGAAATATGATCACAAATTTGTAAACAATCCAGTAGAAAGAGAAAAATTGAAGAGACAAGAGAAAAATGAAAAATTATAGAATATGTGACTGAGGAATAGAATTTTTGTACATACCAGGAGAGCTGGTATTAGAAAGAATCCATCCTTTTTGAAGAAAAAAAATGGGTTTGTGGATTAGTAGTAGAAAAAATAAAGCTGTTCTTTCCTGATTCTTTCATATTTTTTTCTAGAAAAAGGAAGAAGTAGGATAACCAATTAAGGGTGAGGAGTGGACATTTGACATGAGAGGAAAAGGAAAAAATATTTTTCTCAGAAAAGTTTATACCCTTCTCAGTAATGACCCTGAGAATTGCTGTTTTAGCAGAAGCTTGAAGGTCAATGGGGCAAACCTTGGCTGTGGTGTTGGATGTACCTTTAGCATGTTGCTTACCACAAAGGGTGGGAGGTACTTAGCCTGGGGTGCTAGCCTAAGCAAAATCACCGTTTTTGTCAGGTTTGGGTAGCTTCAGAGTGAAAGCTGCTGCAGCTCTATCTTGAACTTTACAGGCACAGTGGAGTAAAGAGCTGCTTTTTAACTTCAAGGCAGCTGATTCCCACATATCCTATAGAGCACTGCTTCTCAAACTAGCTTTGGTGAAAGAATATTTTTTACTTCTGTTATTTTTTCAAACTTGAAATTCATCTTGGACCCACACTTTTGTAAAATATAATGCCAATTAACTATTTCAAAAACTGAATGAAAATTCCTACAAAAACATAAACCTGTTTTTGTCATTCTATTCAACAGATAAAAATATATTCTCCAATAAATATAATCAGAAAAAATATAAAACAGTCAAAAATAAAAAAATTACAAATTTAAGGACATCATTTATTGAAAAATTTTTATATACATGATTAATATATGACCACCCCTGTGGTCATAATTTATTCCTCAACTGTAATTCAACAAAACTCACATGTGAAGTAGTGATTCCTTATGTTACGCACCTAAAGTCACTCTTAGAACAAATCTATGTACATTGATATTTAGAAATTTTACAGTGACAAATGAACTTTTTTTCTTTTTGCTTGTTATCTTGGTTGGATGAATGCTACTTACAAGGGATAATCAATCTAAACCGAATCAATGTGTTCTGTTTGTTTGTTTGTTTTTTTATTCTCCTTGCTTTTGACTCTTAATGCAGAGATCAGTCCGACATAAGTAGGTTAACAGGAACAAAAGAAAAAAAATTAAAACAGTTTTAGCAAGCTTAGATACTCATTTTAAATTTTTTCAGAAAGAAGCAAGAAATGTTATACTTTAAAATTCATGCCCAATACTTTACTAGTAAGAGGGCCAAAAATTCATTTTATAAAGTTATTGTTAAATTATCTCCTAGTGGAAGAAACAGATTCTAAATTCATTAATTTCCTATTCATATATCTTCATTTGATTGAAAATAAAATTCAAAATACGCTACCAAATTTTTGAGATGTTTGATGACAGCTTTCCACAGATTTGCAAAATCAAAACTATCACCTACTTTATGGATAATTGTTATTTATCAAGTATGGTTTTAATAATCAGTAGAAACTCTGTTCTTTCAGGCTTTCTACTTGCATTTACCCTTCATTGGTGGATCATTGTGGCCTCATGCAGATCTCTTTTGTCAGATTCCCTTGTTGCTGAGAGTGATCTTATAGCTCCCATTTGTACCCTCTGTGCTTTTACTCTCCAGAACTGTCCTTTGGGTCAAGCTAAGTCTAAACTTCAGTTAAACCCACAATTTTGTCTAGCTTCCTCTCTTGATTTATTCTGCTTTCCTCATTCCCCAGTAGATTTTAACCAGAAAGGACACCCTCAAAAAATCCCTGGAGCAGAAACCCACAGGTTCTGGTTATAGGAAAACTAACCTAAGACCTAATGACACAGACTGCTGTTATTCCATATTTTTTAACTTTGTAAGGAGTCAACAGCACTCAATCACTTAGAAAGAAGACACTAGACATTATGCAAAATTAGATTTGCCTCCCAGAACTGGTTATTGCATGGTGGCAAAATTAAAATTCTGCTAGGGTATTTCTCCCTGTTGAATTTATATTCACAAGTATTAAAGTCTGAAAACATCCTGGAGAGGATTGATCTGATACTTTATTCTTCTATGACTCTTTCCCTCAGAAACTACTAAGTTTCTGCCATTGTTTTTGGCAACACTAAGTACCGATTATAGGAATATAATTTTGCCTGAGGAACTGCTTTTGGGAAAAGGGTTGGCTCGCTTTTAAATTTGGTGAGCGTGGGACTAATTCTAAATTAATTTTGCATATATTGTCATCTTTAAGTGTTATTTAAAAGTGAGGTACATTGGAAACTTGACATGAAATTAATTCCATTTGTGAATTCATGAAAATTTCATAATAAATCTTATTCCAGTGAGAGATAGCCTAAAAAGTATACACAAGCATTGAGTCTTCTGATTAAGATTGAACAAAGTATGAAATGGAAGAGGATATTTTTAGCTTTAATTTCTTTGGATATTTAACTCACAGGGGAAAGAGATTTTGATTTTACTAATTATTTTAGACTCCAACTTGTGAGACTGACGCGCTACCTACTGCGCTAACGAGGCACCTTAGACTCCAACTTGTAAAGAGGTTTGATTTATGGATTTTCCTTTCTCCACCTCCAGGACAGAGTAAGGGCTAGGAATAGAGATCATGGAGCTTGATGATGAGAATACACTTATTTGTAAATTCTGACCACCTCTATCAAGGTGATATTTTATTACTGGAATATTTTAATCTTGTCATTTGATTTCACTGAAGAATGTATGCTAGATTATATTGGACTACATGGAATGTCAAAATGTGGGATAAGTAATAAAATAAGGTGGTTTGGAGTTTTGTCTTTTTTAAAAAAAGTTCTATTCTGACTTATTTCAGAGACTTTTGGCAGTAAATGTGATTTATCCCTCAGCAGTCCTAGGAGAATCCCCCAAGAAAAAGTGATTGGCATTGAGGAGCTAGTCATAATATTGGTATAGGACTCTGCAATGAAACTGTTTATCTCTTTCTCCAGATGGTGGGAGTGTAGACCACAGCTTTAGAAGGATAGATCTATTGGGTTAAGAGAACCAAAACCTATCTCCCATGATCTGTGGTCATACTAATTAACTGTTTTACTTTACAAAGTTTTGGGGTAATATTCTTATATAGTATTAGATAACTAGAAAGCTCCATGTCAGGGGCTGCTTTGAAGATGTAACGGTCAATCTGTATAAATCTGAGATTCAGGGAAAACACCTATTTAGAATTATAAATCATATGCTATATGATTATAGTCCAGACTTTTCCCATTTAAAGGTTTATTTTATGTCCCATCTGAAAAATATTCTCTCTTTTCTCAACTGGATCAGAACTTGGGCAGGGATCAGGGGTGCTATTTATTGGGGGTACCTTAAAGTTTTCAAAAATGTAATTCAATTAAAGAAAAAAGCATGAAACTATAAATTTAGCCAAGTAGGAAGTACAGACAAAACCCTGTTTTTATTTTTATGCCTTGAAATTATACAGTCAATCCTAAAGCAGTTAAATTATTCAATATCATGCACGCACTTTATGAAAAGCCGCTTTTCAAAATTATGCATTGCAAAACCACTGAGCCCCATAGTGATAGAGCTGAATGCTTAGGTTCTAAAATGTTAAAATGTCTTAGGTTTAAATTTCCATTGTGATGGTAAATGCGAAAAGTGGTATATCATTATGATTAAAATATATGCAATTTTTGATTACCAAAAATAAAAAATAAAGTGTTTTTCCTCTCAAAAACTATTATTAAATTTATACTGAAGTAATTGAGAGATATGTTCTACAGAATTAGCAGAAGTTTGCAATAAATTACTCTTTGCATTTTAATGCATAGTTTTATATGGCTCCATTACATGAAGCAAGTCTTGTATAATAGCTCCAGAGTTGGATGGGCTTAATTCACTTTATGTAAAATACAGCAAAGCTAAAAAATTTATTTTCTTGAAGTGGGGGGCTGGATGACCTTCAAATATATGGCTATTTGTAAAAGGAGATAAAATTAATAGGAATTCATGAGGCAAACAAGATAAGAAACTATATCAGATTAGTAGAACCTGACGCTGAACCTAATAAAGGAAACATGTAGAAAGTTAGTAAATAAGAGAAACTAACATAGAGAAATGGAAAATCTCTAAAGAGGTAGTTGAAAATGCATGGAAAATTATTACCCTACAGTAGAAAAAGAGTGGATTTCCTAGATGGATGACAGAGAGCAGGGGCAATTTCAGTTATAGAGGGCTCCATGCTAAGAAGGTCCTGTACTTTATTTAATGGTCTACTTTTGCTTTCTTGAAATCATACATTTTTGAACAAGTGTCCCTCATTTCATCTAGTCCTGAGTCATGAGCATCTTTGGTGGAGGTGGAAGGGGCAGTTTCCATCTATGCTATCCATCACTATCTTTTAATGTGCAGTTACTATAATAGAACATAGAGCATGTTGGATTCAAATTCTAGCTTTGCTACCTACTGTATGATAATTTTAGACAAATTATTTTACTTCTCTGATTCTTAGTTTCCTTATCTGTCAAACAGGAATAAGTTGCTAATGTACCACACTGACTACTTACATGTACATATGTGTAATTATATATTGCATAACTATACATATAAACCTTAATATAAGATCTCTTTGGAAGGTGTTTTCCAAAGTGGTTTGATAGTGTCATATGCTCCTTGGGTTTGGCATCTGTGATCTTCAAAGGCATGAGTTGAATAGAACAATGTAGTAAAAAGATAGCTATATCATGGTAGTAAAGAATAATGAAAAACTGAAGAATAAAGGAGATTAAAGGAGATAATTTGTGTAGGAGATATGTTGGAAAGAGTAAAAAGGGGAACCAATGGCCAAGCCACAAAATAGAAGATGGAGAACTGTAGGCACTGAGAAATTTCCAGTTTTGGAGTGGGTGGCAGACTTTCAGGAATTAGAGTATCTATTATCTAGGAGGATTACAAGACTTTGATGAAAGATCAATTCATTACTATAACATTTCACTACACTTGTTATACACATAAATCCCAGCTGCAAATGTTTCTTAGGAAAATCAGAGTTAAATGAATTTTATAAGAGGATGACATGTATTTAAGATCAGAGAGAATATACAGGACAAAAATGAAATCAAGAATAAGGTGGATAAAATAATGTAGAATACTACTGAACATTAAGCACATAAGACCTCATGAATTTTGGAAAACTGTAAAGAAATCTGCACAACATGAGTTAAATATCTTTTCCCAACTTTTTGTTAGAATCTTAAAGTCCAAAAGAAACATATTCAACTGTATGGCTGATTTATACTGTTTCAAATTAATCACAAACATTGTAATGCCTACTACTTTTCTTTTTCAAGGGCAGGAGCTATGTGCTTTTATTTATCTTTTATTTTTTTCCCAATCCACCACCTCCCTCCCCTCCAAAACCCTCAGTTTGTTTCTCAGAGTCCACAGTCTCTCATAGTTTGTTGTGCCATAGTCTCATATATATGAGAAACTTGAAAGTTAATGTAGGTGTTAATTAAAAAATTGCTACACATTGTATACTGTAATATGATAAAAAATAAGAGTTTTAATTGAGGATAATAACATTAAATTGGAGAAAATAAGTATTTCCAGTGCTTTAGATGTCTGAGATGCTGTAATTTTCTTCCTTAAAATGTCATTCTTAATTTATTATTTAAATACAAAGGAATTAGAGTTTAATGTTCAAGAAATCAAATAGGTGCCTACTTATATAGGCACTAGATTTTTGAAGAAATCCAAAGTGGATGAATTCTAGTCTTGTTGGTAGGCTAACTTAAAATAATTATCTATATAAGGACAATGATTTTTCTATTGTATAAAATAACCTCTATTAACTATAAATTAAATATCTTTTACCTATATTTTATGTTACAGAGTTTAAGAAATGGAAAATCACATGATTAAATGAACTCATTTAAATGAGTTCATTTAATCATGAATCATGGCTTGTTAAAATACAGATTGCTAAGCTTCAACTACGGAGTTTCTGATTTATTAAACCTAGGGTGGGATATAAATTTTGCATTTCCAGAAAGTTTCCTAATGGTGCTGATACTGCTTGTCCAGAAACCACATTTATAGAAGCTCTGATTATCATGATTGGTCATAGGAAAAGCAAATTCAAACCATAATGAAAAACTGTATTCTCTGACTAGAATGGTTAAAATTAAGGAGCTTGATAGCAGCTAATGCTGGAGATGACATGGAGCAACCGGGACACTTCACCATCACTGGAGCATGAAGTGGTAAATCCCTTTGGAAAACTGTTTGGAAATTTCTTATTTAGTTTAACACTCACCTATCCATGCTCATCAATTTTGCTCCTTTTCATTTTACTCAAGAGAATTTTAAACACACCTCCCAAAAATGACTTTTTGAAGAATGTTCAGAACAGCTTTATCTATAATAGCTGAAAATTATAAACTAGTCAAAGGCCCATCAGTAAGAGAATGGATGAATAAATTGTGGTACATTCACACAATGGAACACAACCCAGTAACAGAAAGGGTGTACTATTGATACACACACAACAAGGATGATTTTTAAAACCATGAAATTGAGTGAAAGAAGCCAGACAACATAGAACATGCACGTACTGTGTGGTTGTTGTATATAGTCTCAAAGAAAAAGCAAAACCAAGTTTTGGGGGATAGAAATAAATGAATTGCCCTTGGAGCATGCTGATATAAGGTGATCAAATCTGAGATTATGGGAATGTGCTATATATTGTTTGGGATGGTGATTATTGGTGTATACATTTATCAGATCTCTTCGATGTACTTATGGAATTAAGATCTGTGTCTCTCACATATACATTTTTTTAATTAGAATGTATTTTTTTATTTTGTTCAGTTAGCCATCACATATATATATGTGTGTGCATATATATATTTACATATATATGTCAATTTGATATCATTAATAAACACCAAACTTAGTTTGTGTAACAGAGTATAGGTATAGCTGAAATACTAGGAAAAACTCAATGATTCCATAAAGAACTCAAAAGCTATAACGACTGGCCAACACTGGTCAATAGTTCCCTAAGAGGACTCCAAGTTTGATGATGTACATCCTCCCGCATGTAGGCCAAAGTGGAAGAACATGAAACAGGGGCTTGGCAGCCAAGGAAGAGAAAGAAAGGATTGTAATTTTAGGGACCCTGTAAAGGAAAAAAAATCTTCTGTATTTTTCCTCCACTCTTAATACTTCATTTCTGACATCTCTGTAACTGGATGTGTATGGGTTTTTCCCTATGACCAAGCAATTTTCCAGCTCTCTGGACACCAACTGGTGTCGTATAATTCAGTATTGATACCACCTGCCTAGAAATGGTGTCAGATCCTACATGTTAAAGACTCAGTCCCACAAGCCTCTCCACTCCCACTACCGCTTCAAATATTAATTAAAAATACCAGTTATATACGCCAACCAATTGGCTATAAATCAGAGACTCCCTATGACCCTCCTCCTCATATATGATTAATTTGCTAGAGTGGCTCCTAGGACTCAGGAAAACAGTTACTTATTAGACTACTGGCTTATCATAACAGGATATAACTCAGAAATAGCCAGATGAAAGACACGCACAGGGCAAGATATGGGGGCAGGGGCGCAGAGCTTCCATTCTCTCTCTAGGCACACCATCTTCCCAGCCTATACATGTTCACTGTTAAAAGAAAGTTTTCTATATGCTTTCTTTATAGACAATTTACCGATCTTGTAAACTTTTATTCAGCAATTCAGGAGTCAAGTAGCGCCCAATTTAGCAGAGAAAGGAATTTGAAAGACCTATGCGCAAAGCAAGAGAGTTTTATATTAAAGTGGGTAGGAACAAGGAAGTTATACTGGGCATTTGCTGATTTGTTAAAGCAAGGTTAGTTTCTTTATATGGAGCAAAGGGAAGTCTTGGGGCTGAGTCAGGTAACTTTTCCTGAGTATGCAAGCACTGAAGTACTGATTGTGAACTTCTTTTTCTTGGAGAGGTAAACACAGAAATTCAGGTAAGTTTTGGTGTGCTGATACTCCATCTTGGGCCTAATCTGGTTTCACGTTACCAACCCCAAATCTCTCCAAATCCCCTCCTTTTGGGTTTTATGGAGGCTTCATTACATAGACATGGTTGACTAAATCACTGGCCACTGATGAATGATTCACTCTCTAGCCCCTCTCCCCTTCCTGGAGATCTGGTGAAGGTGGAATAGGGCTGAAGTTCCAGCTCTCTATTCATAGATTTGTACCCCAGCAACCATTCTCCATTTTTAGGGGGTTTCCAAAAGTTAACAACTAACTCTGGTAAGGTTGAAAAGAGCTTGCTGTGAATAACAAAAGACAACTTTATTTCATTCATCCCTTAGGAAATTCCAAAGGTTTTAGGATCTCTGTCCCAGAACTAAAGATTGAGACCAAATACATACTTTTTCATTCAGTTTTCTTGTTAATGTATTATTTTCTGGACAAGTGCTTTTTTAATTTATTTTTTTAATGGACAAGTGCTTTTTAATTCTGGCTGCAATTTAAAATCACCAAGGATCTTTAAAAACATACCAAAATCCAAGACTGCCCTAGAACAATTAATCAACATATACAATGGTTAAGATTGAGAACTGGTATCTTTCAAAGGACCACACTATCCTACCGAATGTACTAAATTGAAGACATGTTTTAGCACTATGGCTCTGAATGTTGATCTGGTATCATATCCCCTTTCCTTTATTCTCTGTATACTGATTTGTTCTAACTCCGATTTTTGCCATTCTGCCTGTTTGTTGATAATTACTATTTAGATTATAGCTGTTGCAATCCAGGGCAATTGTAGCCTATTTCTGACTAGTTACTGAGTCTTCATACCTGCTGGTCTTATTCTGCCTACATCCAGCTAACTGGAATACTGAGGCTATATTGTTGGTAGTTTCTTGGTTTGAAACCTGCTGATTCTATGGAAACAAGCTATTTGAATGTAAAGCTGTCTGGAAAATCACTGTCAAATATTTAATCTGGTCCTATTTCTGATTATGTTTACCCTATGTTCCTTGAATACCAGAAATAACATGGAGAAAAAGTACCATCATCATTATGCAGAAAATATATTTAGGAAATTAAAGGAAGAAATATTTTCTGGTTCTTACTTATGATACACATCCCAATCAGCTTTAAGATCACCTGCCAATGTTCATTAAGCCAAAAAATATTTGAAAGAGTTGGGTGAAGGAAATGTGGGTTGAAGTGCCAACTCTATTCTTTTTTTAATACTATTTAGGCTATTTACATAGTGACAGTTTTTAGGAGGTTTTTCTTTTTGTTTGAGTTGTTTTGTTTTATTTTGTTTTTTGGTTTTGGTTTTGGTTTTAATAAAAGCATTGGTTCTAAGAGTTTACCAAAACTTCCTCTTACATCTTAACTTTTAAATAAGTATTTAGCATCCTAGCATTGCATTATGGACACAATTTGGATATGAGCACTGAATTAAATGAGAGTAGCTTTCTTTGTTGGTACTATAAGTGAGGAGGAGGAATTCTAGATTATGATATGGGGAGTCACATTTATCACCTGGAAGTGGAAATGACCTACCAGTTCAGAAAGAGGGTTTCTGTTGAACACGAATATAACTGTGCCAAAGTTCAGATAGTTTTCCTTTTACTCATGGTAATGCCCGCATAAACATCTTAAATTAATTATGTGAATTGACAAGTACTCACTCTTAATTCAATGTAAACAGTTGATAAGATTAAATTAATAGTGAGATACAATCTGTTTGGATGATTTCCCACCTGCTTAGGAATCAAAAGGCCATAAGGAATGGAATGAAACAAAAAGGTTGCTTGGCATCTCCATGTGTCCTTCTCTTCATTGTCAATGGCACCTAAAACAAATCTGATTTATTCAGGTTTAAATCTGCATTCCTAGCACTATTTACATAGGGAAAATATAATTTGCATGTCACCATCTGTGGAGAAAGATTATTAAACAATAAAGGATTAAGAGATAAACAGCAAAGCCTTGTAGCAATACGTTGAGTCCAAAATTTAAATGCTGAGACTCTGAAAGATTTGTTTAAGGGCTTTTGGATTGTTTTAGGGTGCTGACTCTGTTCTTGGAATTGAAAGGAGTATAAAAATATGCAAAAATGCTTTGTTGTTAGATTATCAACTCTAGGAGTTAATTTTTTTATTAATTTGGTTATATTTTAAGTTTTAATTTATGCTATGCCAACTCGGTTTCCTCATTCCCTTGAATAAATAAATATTATGCAATTCAATATGCTTTATGTGAGACAATTTATAACCTCTATAATATTTTAAAATAAACTATATGCCCAATTAACATTTATCCTCAAAGCCAATCATTTCTCTCTGAATTAATATTTAAAGTTGAAACAATAAACACCATGGTCATTAATTTTGTTTCTTTTAAAATTTCTGTTTTCAAAATTAATAATTTGTTTTTCCTATACATCAGTTTTCACTTTGAGGAAAACCAGGTATAAGAGACAAAAGGGGGGTGCCTGGATGGCTTAGTCAGTTAAGTGTCTGCCTTTGGCTCATGTCATGATCCTAGAGTCCTGGGACAGAGCCCCATGTGCTGGTCCCTGCTCAGCAGGGAGTCTGCTTCTCCCTCTGTCCCTCACCCCACTCGTGCTCTCTCTGTCTCTCTTTCAAGTAAATAAGTAAAATCTTAAAAAGAAAAAGAAAAAAGAAACGTTTTTATATTTCAGAAATGTATGGGGATTTCACAGGCAAACTTATATTATTGGTATCTTATTACTCACTTCCAAGATAACCTATGTTAGGTAAACTTTCTGGAGACAGTATTTCTAGGGAAAGCAGAGGGAAGCATTTTAGATGTAAAAAACCCTGAATTTGCCATCATAATCTGTGAATAGAGAGCTATTGGCTCTAAACAAGATACAATTCCAGATTTTTGTAAGCTCAGTAAAAGTCACTCTTTGTAAAGAAAACTGATGAAAAATCAACATTAAATGAGTAAGATAAAGATGACAACAAAAATCAACTTGATAAATGTTATATTTATGCAGAGAAAGTCTCTGCCAGTTCTCAAAAATGAGTCAAAACATAAATGATAGGAGTTAACTGGTGATTGCAAAATGTCAAAATCATATTGAGGTAAGGCTGAAGTTACACTGGAGTCTAGAAAAAAGGAAAACAAAACAATGAGAAACTATTCATAGGTGTCCTTTACTCTGACCGGGGTGTGGCCGCTTTCTCTAATCATTACTCCACGAGGTAGGAATAGCCTTGAAATAGAAAAGGACAATTCATCAAGCTAAAATTCCTTTATAGCTTATATTGTATAACCTTATCAACTTCATTTATCCTGATACAATACATTTTCTGGGTTGATTTTCCTCTCCGAATTTTGTGATCATGAACCACGAGGCGATGCACAGTGTTTCTGACAGATGTTCTTTCCTTTCTTTCCCTCCCCTTCCTTCCCTGCTTCTCCTTCCTTCTTCCTCCCTCCCTCCCTCCCTCCCTTCTCTCTTTCTTTTCTCCTTCCTTCCTTGCTTTCCTTTCCTTTCTTCTTCTCTTCTCTTTTCCTTTCTTCTTTCTTTCTGTCTGTCTTTCTAGTAACCAGGTCTCTCATTGTATAGCTTATTAATAACTTTTCCCATTGCAAGTTTGGTTAGTGTAAATTGATCACCTATGAATACAACTGAAACATTCTCTGTTTGCATGCTAGAGGATTACAAATAAAATAAAAGCATTGCTTTCTGTTCCTGATGAATGTATTAGCTTCAATGTCACCTCCCAATCTTTACTCACAAATATTTATAACAGAGTTATAAATATGTGCTTGCAGAATGATAATCATATCAATAAGTTGGCTAATAGGTAGTTAAACATTAAGAATAGATGTCTCATAACACAAAGTAGTAATGCAGAGCTGGGGAAAAGAGTCACAAAGAGAGTGAGGAAGATGGAAAAGAAAATATCAAAGAATGTAAGCAGGAGTTGACAAGAGTAATGATAGTGATATGCTAAGTTGGATAGCCTTTCTTAAGGTATTCTCTTTTTAAATAGAATTATTTATGTATTTTAGAGAGGGAGAGGGGAAGGAAAAGAGAGAAAGTGAGAATCTCAAGCAGACTCTGCACCTAGCACAGAGCCTGGCACAGGGCTTGATCTTACGACCCTGAGATCATGAGCTGAGCTAAAACAAAGAGTCCAGTGCTTAACTGACTGAGCCATGTAGGCACCCCATTTCTTAAGGTATTCTTGACAAGGTCTTCTAGGACTAAGGATCAAGTTGTTTTAAAAACAGGAAAGAACAAAATTGAGAGTTGTATCTAATTTTCACAAAGGATGTTCATCAAAATATTCAATCTAAGAGCCATCATAGTTTAAAATACATGGTTAGAGAAGGGAGTGATCAGTATGGACTTATTCTAGAAGATTACAGTTTTTACTAGATAGGGACTTAAAAATATTCTAAATAGATTATCATTAAAAGAACTTTTCTTTAAAACACAGTATGAGTCTAACAGGTTAGACTATGAAAAATCTTGGCATCCATGGAGAAAACAAAGGTAAGCTGCAATGTTGGTCCTTCATGTGACTGTATTTCACAACTAGTTTTACAAATACTGCTTCTTGTGTCATCTTTCCCAGGGAGAAAATCTGAAAGTACTAGTGTGTCATCTTATTCTGGGTTATAAATTAATTTACTTCGAGGAGGTTTTTGAAATATTATCCTAATAATAAGACAATCTCAATACTTTTTACAATACATTTTCTTAAACATTATAGATAAAGTCAAGTGGCTTCATTAAAAATTAAGGGTTAGCTTTATTTTCTATGCTAATAATATTGTGCTAAAAACAAAACACTCCACTCTTTCATGTTTACATTATTGCAAAAGACTCCACTTTTTTATGTTTACGTTACTACAAAAAACACTTTTATGTCCATAGTGCTTAATAGTATTTTCAGTGGAAATATATATATTAATATCTGTCCACTCACCTTTGTGGATATGGACACTAAACGTTGCATCATGTATAGGTAATTATTCTCAGGATGTTGTAGGAGTTATACCTAAGTGAAATGATCAAGTAATGGAATGATAAGACAGCAACAAAAGCAAACTATGTATATAGTACACGATGGATATGCTGGATTGCTACAGATGTTTTTAGGTATAGGAAAGGGTGTAAAGGATAAGGTGTAAAGATACACGAATATATATTATATTGTGTTTAAGAAATGTAATATTGAGATATATGTTTGGCTTAGAGAAGAATATTTGGCACATTAGTGTAGGCTGACTGACTTGAGAACCGGTTTTTCAACTGAAAACATCAACATTGAAGCTGAGTTTATCTCCTGGCTGGAGAGAAGCTATACATCAATGTCCTACCATTTCCCTCGAAGAATCATTAACGATCACCTCAAGTTAAGTCAGGAAGACATTTTTAAACAAAAATCTAGGCCTACTGATGATTAACAATATTATGTTATCAAATACATTTCTGTGATAGTCAAGTTGCTACTATATAATATAAACACACAGATCTTGAAACGTATTTACTATTACGGCCAAGTTAAGTCACATACTGGATTTGTTAAATTAGAGTAGTCTTGAAATGCTATCAACAAGCCAATTCTTCAAACAAAATCTTTTATGGAAATACAGGATCTAAAACAAGAAAACGTGAAAGCGATCTGCTTGAAGTATTACATAGACTAAGAACACCAATCACTGACCATCTTTCTGATACCCACTCCTGTTATTTTAGGGGAACTCCCACTCTTCTAGTTATCTGTTGTCTGTAGTTTTAAAATTATTATTATAGTACAGAGTAATATTAGCTTCAGGTGTAAAATCTAACTGATTCATCATTTAAATACAACAACCCCTGCTTATCACAAATGTACTCCTTACTCTCATCACTTATTTAACTCATCCCCTGACACACCTCCTTTCTGGTAAACCTCAGTTTGTTCTCTCTAGGTATGAGTATGTTACTTGTTCTGCCTCTCTTGTTTTCCCCCTCATGTTTGTGTGTTTGTTTTAATTCCACATGAGTGAAATCACATGGTATTTGTCTTTTTCTTGTGGACTTATTTTGCTTAGCACAATACTTTCTAAGTCCAACGATGTCATTGCAGAAGGTTCATTCCTTTTTATGGCTGAGTAATATACCATTATATATAAATATACCATCTCTTCTTTATCTATTCATTAGTTAATAGATACTTGGGTTCTTTCCACAATACAGTCATTGTTGATAATGCTGTTATAAACATCAGGGTACGAGTATCTCATCAAATTATTATTTTTGTATCCTTTGTGCAAATACCTAGTAGTACAGTTGCTGGATTACAGGGTAGTTCTATTTTTAACTTTTTGAGGCATCTCCATAGTTTCTTTCCAGAGTGGCCGCACCAGTTTGCATTCCTACCAACAGCATAAATGGGTTCACCTTTTTCCACATCCTTGCCAACACTTGTTGTCTCTTGTGTTATTGATTTTAGCCATTCTGACTTATGTGAGGTGATATCTCATTGCAGTTTTGATTTGTATTTCCCTGATGATGGATGATATTGAGGATCTTTTCATGGGTCTGTTAGCTATCTATATGTATCTTTGGAAAAATGTTTATTCATGTCTTCTGCCCATTTTTTAACTAGATTATTTTGGGGGGGGGTGTTGAGGTTTAGAAGTTGTTTATATACTTTGCACATTACCCCTTTATCAGATATGTCATTTGCAAGTATCTTATCCTGTTCCATAGGTTGCTTTTTAGTTTTGTTGATTTTCTTTCATGTTGTAGAAGCTTTTTTATTTTGATGAAATCCTAATAGTTTATTTTAGCTTTGTTTCCCTTGCATCTAGAGACATGTCTAGCAAGAAACTGTGACTGCCAATGTCAAAAGGTTATTGCCTATGTTTTCCTCTAGGATTTTAGGTTTCCTGTATTACATTTAGGTTTTTAATCCATTTTTGATTCTTTGTATAGTATAAGAACATGGTCCAGTTTCATTCTTCTGCATATTTCTGTCCAGTTTTCCCAACACCAATTTTTAAAGAGACTGTTTTTCATTGGATATTCTTTCCTACTTTGGCAAAGATTAATTGATCATATACTTGTGGGTTCATTTCTGGGTTTTCTATTCCATTCTATTGATCTATGTGTCTGTTTTAATACCAGCACCATACTGCCTTGTTCACTCTGCTTTATAATATAACTTTGTAATATAATTTTATAATATAGTTTTATAATATAACTTGAAGTCTGAACTATGATGCCTCCATCTTTGCTTTCCTTTTTCAAGATTGCTTTGGATATTTGGGGTCTTCTGGTGTTCCATACAAATTTTAAGATTGCTTGCTCTAACTCAGTGAAAAATGCTTTGGGTAGTTTGATAAGGATTGCATTAAATGTGTAGGTCACTTTGGATAATATAGACATTTTGACAATACTTGCTCTCCTAGTCTATGAAATGGCATGTCTTTCCATTTCTTTGTGTCATCTTCAATGTGTTTTATTAGTATTTGATAGTTCAGAGTAGAGGTTTTTCACCTCTTTGGTTAGGTTTATTCTTAGATATCTTTTGTTTTTTAGTGTAATTATAAGTGGGACTGACTCTTTGATTTCTATTTCTGCTGATTCATTATTGGTGTATAGAAATGCAACAGATTTCTGTACACTGATTCTGAATTCTCTAACTTTCCTGAATTCATTATTGATTCTAGCAGTTTTTTAGTGGAATCTTTTGAGTTTTCTATATAGAGTATTATGTCACCTACAAATAATGAAAGTTTGACTTCTTCCTTGACAATTTGGATGCCTTTTTTTTTTTCGTTATGTTGTCTGATGGCTGTGGCTGGGACTTCTGGTTCTATTCCGGTCTAATAACAGTGGTGAGAGTAGAAATCCCTGTTTGTTCATGACCGAAGAGGAAAAGCTTTCAGTTACTCCCCACAGAGGATGGCATTAACTGTGGGTTTTTCAAAAATAGCCTTTATTATGTTGATGTACATCCCCTCTTAAACTACATATTTGAGGGTTTTTATCATGAATAGATGTTGTACTTTGTTAAATGCTTTTTCTGCATCTATTGAAAGGATCATATGGAGAGCTATATGATTCTTTCATTAATGTGGTGTGTCATGTTGATTGATTTGAAAGTATTGTAAATATTGAACTACCCTTGAAGCTCAGGAAATAATCCCACTTGATTGTGGTGAGAGATTCTTTTAATGTACTGTTGGATTTGATTTGCTAGTTTTTTCTCGAGAATTTCTGCATCCATGTTCATCAAGGATGTTGACCTATAGTTCTCTTTTATAGTGAAGTTTTTATCTGGCTTTGGAATCAGGGTAATGCTGGCCTCAAAGAATGAATTTAGAAGTTTTCCTTCCATTTCTATATTTGGAATAGTTTGAGAAGATTAATTATTAACTCTTCTTTAAATGCTTGGTAGAATACAGGTGCCTGGGTGGTTCAGTCAGTTAAGTGTCCAACTTTTGGTTTTAGCTCAGGTTATGATCTCAGGGTTGTGGGATGGAGCACCCCACCCCCCAATCCCTGGGCTCTCACTCATCACAAAGTCTGCTGGATATTCTCTCCTTCTCCTTCTGCCCCTCTCCCACTCATTCTATCTCATAAACAAACAAACAAACAAACAAAAAAGCAAATGAAATCTTGAAATATTTGATAGAATTCACCTGTGAGGCCTCTGGCCCTAGACATTTGTTTGTTGGGAGGTTTTTGATACTGATTCAATTTCTTTGCTGGTAGTTGACCATTCACGTTTTCTATTTCTTCCTCTTTCAGTTTTGGTAGTTTATATGTTTCTAGGAATTTATCCATTTCTTTCAGGTTGTTATTTTTTTGGCATGTAGTTTTTCATAATATTCTCTTATACTTGTTTATATTTCTGTGGTGTTTGTTATTACATCTCTCTCATTTGTGATTTTATTTATTTGAGTCCTTTCTTTTCTTTTTGATAAGTCTGGCTAGAGGTTTATCAATTTTGTTAATTTATTCAAAGAACCAGCTTTTGGTTTCATTGATTTGTTCTACTTGTTTTTCTTATTTTGTTTTTTAGTTTCTGTAACCTTTAATTCTGCTCTAATCTTTATTATTTCTCTCCTTCTGCTAACTGTAGGCTTTGTTTGTTGTTCTTGTTATTTGAGCTTTTTCTTGCCTCTTGAGGTAGGCTTGTATTGCTACATACTTCCCTCTGTGGACTGCTTTGCTGCATTCCCAAGGTTTTGGAATGCTGTTTTCATTTTCATTTGTTTCCATGTATTTTTTACTTCTATTTTATTTTCTGGTTGACCCAGTCACTATTTAGGAGCATGTTTAACCTGCATGTATTTTTGGTCTTTCCATTTTTTTTTTTTTTTCTTGTGGTTAACTTCAAGTTTCATGGTGTTGTGGTCTGAAAATATGCATGGTATGATCTTAATCTTTTTGCTTTGAGAAATAATATTCTGAATATATCTGTTAAGTCCATTTGGTCCAGTGTGTCATTGAAAGCCATTATTTCCTTATTGATTTTTTGCTTATATGATCTGTCCATTTATGCAAGTAGGGGGTTAAAGTCCCCTACTATTATTGTATTATTATCAGTTAGTTTCTTTCTGTTTGTTATTGTTTTATATATTTGACTGCTCCCATGTTGAGAGCATAAGTACTTACAATTATTAGATTTTCCTGTTGGATAGGCCCTTTATTATGACATAGTACCCTTTCTCATCACTTTCTTATAGTCTTGGCTTAAAATCTAGTCTGCTGTAAGTTTTGCTACTACAGCTTTCTTTTGATGTCCATTAAAATGGCAAATGTTTCTCTATTCCATCACTTTCAATCTGCAGGAGTCTTCAGGTCTAAAATGAATTTCTTGTAGGCAACATGTAGATGGGTCTTGTTTCTTTATCTAATCTGACACCCTATGACTTTTGATTGGAGCATTTAGTCCATTTATGTTCAGAGTAATTATTGATAGATATGTATTTATGACCATTTTATTACTTGTTTTGTCATTGTTTCTGCAGAAATTCTCTGTTCCTTTCTTGTCTTTGTCACTTTTCATTTCTTCTTTCCACTCATATATTCCTCTTTAATATTTCCTGAGGGCTATTTTAGTAGTCATAAGCACCTTTAGGTTTTGTTTATCTGGGAACCTCTTTATCTCTCCTCCTATTCTGAATGATAGTCTTGTGGATAGAATACTATTGACTGCAGATTTTTCCCATTCACCATATTAAATATACCAGGCCACTCTCTTCTGGCTTGCCAAGTTTCTGTAGTGACATATGCAGCTAGCCTCAAATGTCTTCCCTTGTAAGTTAGGAACTTCTTTTGTCTGCTGCTTTTAGGATTTTTTCTTTATCACTACATTTTGCATATTAAATTCAATAGGTCTTGCTGTTGACCTGCTTTTATTGATTTTGATGAGAATTCTCTGTGCTTCCTGGATCTGTATGTCTGTTTCTTCCCTAGGTTATGGAAGTTTTCAGCTACAATTTCCTCATAAATTTTATGCCCTCTTTTTTTTTTAAGATTTTATTTATTTATTTGATAGACGGAGATCACAAGTAGGCAGAGAAGCAGGCAGAGAGAGAGGAAGGGAAGCAGGCTCCCCACTGAGCAGAGAGCCCAACACGGGGCTCGATCCCAGGACCCTGGGATCATGACCTGAGCTGAAGGCAGAGGTTTTAACCCACTGAGCCACCCAGGCACCCCCTCTTTTATCCCTCTTCTCATCTGGGACTACTATAATATGAATGTTACTATGTTTGATGGAGTCACTGAATTCCCTAAGTCTATTCTCATGTTCCATAATTTTTCCTTCTCTCTTTTGTTTGGCTTCATAATTTTCCATTATTTTATCTTCTTTATTACTTATTCACTCCTCTGCTTCTTCCATACTTTTATTCACTGCATCCAGTCTGTTTCAAGTCTCAGTTACTGCCATTTTTCATTTCTGTTTTTTAACTTTTATCTCTGTGGCAAGGGCCTCCCTGAAGTCTTTTCTCAAGTTCAATGAGTATTCTTTTTTTTTTTTTTAAGATTTTATTTATTTACTTGAAAGAGGGAAAGTGAGAACATACAGAAGGAGAGGAAGAAGCAGACCTCAGCTGAGCAGGGAGCCCAACATGGGGCTTGAGTCCCAGGAGCCTAGGATCATGACCTGAGCTAAAGGCAGATGTTTAACCAAATGAGCCATTGAGGCAGCCCTCCAGCAAGTATTCTTGTAATTACTGTTTTATATTCTCCATAAGGGGGCACCTGGGTGGCTCAGTTGTTTCAATGTCTGCCTTTGGCTTAGGTCATGATCCCAGGTTCCAGGGATTGAACCCAGTGTTAAGCTGCCTGCTCAGAAGGGAGTCTGCTTTTCCTTCTCCCTTTGCTCCTACCCCTGCTACTGTTCTCTCTCTCTCAATTAAATAAATAAAATCTTTAGAAAATAACAATAAAATAAAATTTCCATCAGGCATAATACTTCTTTCTGTTTTGCTTAGATCTCTGGCCATGCCCTTATCTTGTTTCATTTGGGATGAATTTCTCAGTCTTGGCATTTGTCTAGATCTCTGTCTTCTTCTCTGTGTTAGAAACCCCTGTTGTGTGTCCTGCTTCTGAGAGTAATGGCTTTTTGAAGAAAAGGTCACATATGTCCAGGGCCTGGTGCTTCAGGGAGTGTCCCTGGTGTGTGTTGTATGTACTCTGCAGCTGTGCTTTGTTTATGCTATCCTTCAGAGGTTCTCCTTGCCTGCAGTGGGGAGTGTTTGATCTTTGGCCAGAATGTGGAAAGTTTTAACTAGATGCGCAATAGCCTGTTTTTCAAATAGATCCTGATATTCCTTCCACTAGAAATGAAGCCTTGCAGAACTCTCTGGTCAGAGACATGGTGTAGGCAGGGTTTTCTTTTGGTCTTCTGGGGCAAGGAGTCCACTGTGCTATAACTGAAACAAAACTGACTAAAAAGAGCCATACTAGCAGCAGGGGTGTGGGACCTGGTATAAGCAGGTTAAGCATCCAGTTTGGGCACTATGCTGTTTACAGGTGATTCTGAGTATATGTGGAGTTGTGGAGAAGGGAAATGACAACAACCAACTCCTTTGTCACCAGGCAGGGATCTCCATACTTGCTGCTCTCATGTAAGCACTTCAAGAAGAGCAAATCATCTACCCTGTGTGTTTTAGGTGTTTTTCAGATAGCTGTTTTCATGCTCTCTGCCTCTGGGTTTTTTGCCTGCTTTCTCTCCAGGCAGTGCAACACTACCTCTCATGGCCTCACTCTAATATGAGCAAATAATCTTGTCACTCTGTGCCCAGGGATATAACTCAGAAACAGTCAGATAGCAGATGTATAAGGCAAGGTATGGGGAAAGGGTATAGAGCTTCTAGGCCCTCTCACAGCATACTACTCCTCAGGAATCTCCAAGTATTCACCAACCTAGAGGCTCTCTGAACTCCAACCTTTTGGGGTTTTTTATGGAGTTTTGTTACATAGGCATGTCTGATTAAATCATTGGCCATAAGTCATTAGTTCAACTTCCAGCACTTCTCTCCTCTCAGAGATCAGGGGGAGGTACCGAAAGTTCTAATTCTTTAATCACATGGTTGGGTACCCTGGCAACAACCCCCCATCCCTGGGTTACTTAGGTGTTTTCTAAAAGACACCTCATTAATATAATAAAAGACAACTTTCTGCTTCTCATCTTTTATGAAAATCCAATGGTTTAGAAGCTCTGTGCCAAAAAACAAGGACAAAAACCAAATATCTACTTCTTACTATAAATCACAGTATTGCAGGTATACAATGTAATGACTTGATGTATGTATAGATTGAAAAATGTTTGCCACAATAAGGTTAGTTAATGCACTGTCACCTCACATAATTATTTTATTGCTGTTATGGTGAGAACATTAAAACTCTACTCTCATAGTAACTTTCAAGTAGATGGTGTTAGGTATAGTTACCATGCTGAACATATCCCCAGAACTTATTCATCTTACAAACAAAAGTTCATACATTTGAACAACGTTTCCCCATTTCTCCCACCCTTCAGATCCTGACAACCACCATTCTACTCTCTACTTCTATGATTTTGATTTTTTTTTTAAATTCCATTTATAAGTTAGATTATACAGCTTTTGGTTTCCTCTGTTTCTTTCACTTGGCATAATATCCTCAAGCTCCATCTATGTTGATGAAAATGACAGGATTTTTTCTTTTTTGTGGCTGAACAATATTCCTGTGTGTGTGTGTGTGTGTGTGTGAATCTCACATTTTCTTTAACCATTTATCTATTCATGGATACTTCTACTGTTACCATATCTTGGCTATTGTGAATAATGCTGCGATGAACATGGGAATGCAGATACCTCTTCAAGACAGTGATTTCATATTCTTCAGATATATAACCCAAATTGGGATTGCTGGATCATAAGGTAGTTCCATTTTTAATTTTTGAGGACCCCCCCCATACAGTATTCCACAGTGGCTCTACCAATTTATATTCCCACCAACAAGGGGTTAGGGCTCCCTTTCACCATATTCTACTCAGTATTTGCTATCTCTTTTTGATAACACCCATTCTAACATTTTTGTCTTGTCTTTTTGATAATATCCCTTCTAACACGTACGAGATTAAATCTCATTACAGCTTTTATTTGCAATTTCCTAATGATTCAATTCCTCTGCCCATTTTTTAATCTTATTTTTCCTAGTGAGTTTTAGGAGTTCCTTATGTATTTTGGATTTTAACCACTTTTTGTAAATATTTTGGTTATATTAGATGTTTGGATATATTTTCTCCCATTCAGTAGATTGCCTTTTTATTTTGTTGGCTGTTTCTTTTGTTTTGCAGAGGCTTTTAGTGTGATGTAGTCCTACTTGTTCATTTTCTTGTTGCTGTTATTTGTGCTTTTGGTGTCATATACAAAAAATTATTGTTGAGACCTATATCAAAGAGCTTTTTCCTTTATTTTCTTCAAAGGTGTAACAGTTGCAAGTCTTACATTTAAATCCTTAATCCATTTTTGGTTAGTTTTGTGAGTGATGTAAGTTAGGTTCCAATTTCATTCTTTGGCATGTGAATTTCTAGTTTTCCTAACATCATTTATTGAAGACATTATCTTTCCCCACTGAGTACTGTTGGCTACCTTTTTAAATATTTGTTGACCATGCATATATGGGATTATTTCTGGACTTTTGATTCTGTTCCATTAGTCTATATGTCAGATTTTATGCATGTACTTTGCTGTTTTGATTACTATAGCTTTGTAATATAATTGGGATACTGGAAATCTGGTGCATCCAATTTTGTTCTTAGGATTGCTCAAGCTAATTGGCATCTTTGGTGGTTCCATATGAATGTTAGGATTATTTTCTATTTGTGTTAAAAATGCTATTGGAATTTTATTATTATTATTAATTATTTTTATTAACCTATAATGTATTACTTGCCCCAGGGGTACAGGTTTGTGAATTGTCAGGCTTACACACTTTACAGCACTCATCATATCACATATCCTCCCCAATGTCCATAATCCAACCACCTTTTCCATAACCCCTCTTCCCCCAGCAACCCTCAGTTTGTTCTGTGAGATTAAGAGTCTCTTACGGTTTGTCTCCCTCCTCCCAATCCCATCTTCTTTCATTTTTTCCTTCCCTACCCTCAAAATCCCCTACTCTGCTTCTCAAATTCCTCATATGACATGGATAGAACTAGAGGGTATTGTGCTGTGCCATTGGAATTTTGATAAAGATTACAATAATCTATAAATGGCTTTGGGTAGGGGTATTTTAAAACTATTAATTCTTCTGATCTATGAACAGGGGACATCTTCCATTTATTTGTGTCTTCTTTAATGTCTTTAATCAACATCTTATATTATTCCCTATATAGATTGTTCACGTCTTGGTTAAATTTATTATGAAGTATGTTACTACTTTTATGCTGTTTTAAATGGATTGTTTTCTTTATTTCTTTTTCAGAGAGTTTATTGTTAATATATAGAAATAAAACCAAGTTTTGTATGTTGCATATGTATTCTGAAATTGTACTGAAATTTGTTTTTATGCATCCTGAAACTTTATGTACCCTAAAACTTTTCTGAATTTGTTTTTAGGTCTAACAGCTTTTTGGGATAGTGTTTAGGATTCTGTATTTACAAATTTACCACCAACAACCGGAGACATTTTTACTTCTTCTTTTCCAATTTAGTTGCTTTTTATTTCTCTGTTTAGCCAAATTCCTCTAGCTAGGACTTCCAGTATATGTCGAATAAGAGCGGTTAGAATGGACAACCTTGTCATCACTGAGTATGATGTTTGGGTGTTAGTTTGTCATTTATGGTCTTTATTATGTTGAAGTATATTCCTTCTATACCCAATTCGTAGAGAGTTTTTATCATGACAGGATGCCGTATTTTGTCAAATGCTTTTCCTGCATCTTTTAAGATGACTATATGATTTTTGTTTTTCATTCTGTTAATGTGGTATATCACATCTATTGATTTGCCTATGTTGAATAATCTATACATCCCAATGATAAATCCCATGTAGTCCTGGTGAATGATCCTTTTAATGTGTTGCCAAATTCAGTTTGCTAGAACTTTATGAAGAATTTTTGCATCTATATTCATCAGGGATACTGATTTATAATTTTCTTATCTTATAATATCCTTATCTAGCTTTGGTATCAGGAAAATGCTGGCCTCATAAAGTGAGACTATCGTCTTCAATTTTCTGGAAGGATTTGAGAAGAATTGATATTAATTCTTTTTTTTTTTTAAGTTTTATTTATTTATTTATTTGACAGAGAGAGAGAGAGATCACAAGTAGGCACAGAGGCAGGCAGAGAAAGAGAGAGGAAAGGAAGCAGGCTCCCCACTGAGCAGAGAGCCCGATGCAGGGCTCGATCCCAGGACTCTGGGATCATGACCTGAGCTGAAGGCAGAGGCTTTAACCCACTGAGCCACCCAGGTGCCCCAATATTAATTCTTTTTTAAATGTTTGGTAGTATTCACCTGTGAAACCATCTGTTCCTGAACTTTTCTCTTTTGGGAACTTTTTGATTACTGATACAATATCCGACAGATTTTGTAGATTTTCTCTTTCTTCATGATTCAGTCTTGATTGTGTGTTTTTAAGAATTTATCCACTTTTTCTATGTTGGCCAATTTGTTGGTGTATAATTGTTCATAATATTCTCTTAATGATTCTTTGTCTTTCTGTGGTACCCGTTACAAGCTCTCTTTCTCTTTTTTAAAAAATTTTATTTGAGTCCTCTCTCTTTCTAAATATATTTTTTAAAGATTTTATTTATTTATTTGACAGACAGAGATCACAAGTAGGACGGGAGGCAGGCAGAGAGAGAGAGGAGGAAGCAGGCTCCCCGCTGAGCAGACAGCCCAATGCGGGCTCAATCCCAGGACCCTGGCATTATGACCTGAGCCAAAGGCAGAGGCATTAACTCACTAAGCCACCTACGCACCACTGAGTCCTCTTTCTTTCTTCTTGTTCAAGTCTAGGTAAAGGTTTATCAATTTTATTTATCTCAAGAAGCAAATTCTTAGTTTTGTTGATCTTTTCTATTATTATTTCTGGTCTCTATTTTATTTTTTCTCTGTTCTTAGCCATTTCCTTCCCTCTGCTAATTTGAGCTTAGTTGACTCTTGTTTTTCTCATTCCTCAAGTTGTAAAATTAGGTTGCTTATTTGAAATATTTCTTTTTTTTTTTTCTAATTTATCACTATTAACATCCCTCACAGTACTGCTTTTATTAAATCTCAGTAGTTTGAAATGTGCTTCCAATTTTGTTTGTTTCAATATATTTTTTGAGACCTAAAGCCACATTTCCACTTCAATCTCACCTCTGACCTTTTGATTATTCAGGAGTGTGGTTTTAATCTTCACAAATTTGTGAATTTTCTACATTTCTTCCTGTTACTGATTTCTATCTTCTTACTTCTAAAGCTAGAAGGATAGTTGTATAATTTCAATCTTTTAAAACTTTGTTGAGATTTGTTTTATGACCTAATAAATGTTTTTTCTGGAGAAAATTCCATGTGTGCTTAAGAAGAATGTGCATTCTGCTGCTGTTGGATGAAATGTTTTGTAAATGTCTGTTAGTTCCATTTTTTCTAAAGTATAATTCAAATCCAATGTTTCCTTATTGATTTTTTTTTGTCACCATATTTGGGATTATTTTACTAACATTTTAGCAGCTAAATGAAATGGCTAAACATGGCTGGAAAAAGCTCATTATACTTTCTATTTCACAAATATTTCTTTTTCTAGTTTTTATTTCCGCAAAATTTTTTAAATTAAATTAATTTTTTTCTCCATTCCAAAATTCATTGTTTATACACCACACCCAGTGCTCCATTTAATATGTGCCCTCCATAATACCAACCACTAGGCTCACCCAAATCCCCACCCCCTCTCCTCCAAAACCCTCAATTTGTTTCTCAGAGTCCAGTCTCTCATAGTTTGTCTCCCCTCTGATTTCCCCCAACTCACTTCTCTTCTCTATCTCCAAATGTCCTCCGTATTATTCCTTATGCTCCACAAGTAAGTGAAACCATATGACAATCGACTTTCTCTGCTTGACTTATTTCACTCAGCATAAACTTTTCCAGTCCGGTCTATGTTGATACAAAAGTTTGGTATTCATCCTTTCTGATGGAGGCATAATATTCCATTGTATATATGGAGCATATCTTCTTTATCCATTTATCTGTTGATGGGCATCTTGGTTCTTCTCACAGTTTGGTGACTGTGGCCATTGCTGCTATGAACATTGGGGTACAGATGGCCCTTCTTTTCACTACATCTGTATCTTTGGAGTAAATACCCAACAGTGCATTTGCAGCGTCTATTATTAAGATACCTGCAGCTCTATTTTTAATTTCTTAAGGAAACTCAACACTCTTTTCCAAAATGGCTGAACCAACTTGCATTCCCACCATCAGTGTAACAGAGGATACAGTTAGTGTATCCTCTCCAACACTTGTTACCTGTCTTTTTAATTTTGGTCATTCTAACTGGTATAAGGTGATATCTCAATATGGTTTTGATTTGAATCTCCCTGGTAACTAATAATGATGAACATTTTTTTCATGTTAATCTGTTAGCCATTTGTATATCTTCTTTGGAGAAGTGTCTGTTCATGTCTTCTGCCCATTTTTTTTTTTTGATGTTATTATCTGTTTTTTGGGTGTTGAGTTGAGTTCTTTATAGACTTTGGATATCAGCCCTTTGTCTGTAGTGTCATTTACGAATATCTTTTCCCATCCATGGGTTGCCTCTTTGTTTTGTTGACTACTTCCTTTGTTGTGCAGAGCTTTTGGTCTTGATCAAGTTCCAAAAGTTCATTTTTGCTTTTGTTTCCTTTGCCTTTGGAGACATATCTTGAAAGAAGTTGCTGTGGCCAATGTTGAAGAGATTACTGCCTATGTTCTCCTATAGGATTCTGATAGATTCCTGCCTCATGTTGAGGTCTTTTATCCATTTTGAGTTTATCTTTGTGTATGGTGTAAAAGAATGGTCAAGTTTCATTGTTCTTTACATAGCTGTGAAATTTTCCCAGCACCATGTGTTGAAGAGACTGTCTTTCATCCACTGGATATTTTTTCATGCTTTGTCAAAGATTAGTTGACCACAGAATTGAGGGTCCATATATGAGCTCTCTACTCTGTTCCACTGGTCTCTATGTCTGTTTTTGTGTCAGTACCATGCTGTCTTGGTAACCACAGCTTTGTAGTAAAGCTTGAAATCAGGCAATGTGATGCCTCCAGTTATGGTTTTCTTTTTCAACATTTCCTTAACAATGTGGAGTTTCTTTTGGTTCCATACAAATTTTGGGATTGTTTGTTCCAGCTCTTTGAAAAATGCTGGTGGAGTTTTGATTGGGATGGCACTAAAAGTATAGATCACTGTATGTAGTATAGACATTTTAAGAATGTTTATTCTTCTGATTCTTGAGCATGGAATGCACTTCCATCTTTTTGTGTCTTCATTTTCTTTCATGAGTGTTCTGCAGTTCCTCGAGTACAGATCCTTTACCTCTTTGGTTAGGTTTATTCCCAGGTATCTTAAGTTCTTGGTGCTACAGTAAATGGAATCGATTCTTTAATTTCCCTTTTCTATATTTTCATTGTTAGTGTATAAGAAAGCAACTGATTTCTGTACATTGATTTTGTATCCCGCCACATTACTGAATTGCTGTATGAGTTCTAGTAGTTTGGGAAACAAGAGCATTGAATGACACATTCGGCCAGAGGGACCGCATACATAAATACAGGACATTCCACCCTAAAATAATACTCATTCTTCTCAAGCGCACATGGAACTTTCTCCAAAATAGACCACATACTAGATCATGAATCAGGGCTCAACAGATACCAAAAGACTGAGATTATTCCCTGCATATTCTCAGACCACAATGCTTTGAAACTGGAACTCAACCACAAGAAAAAGTTTGGAAGAAATTCAAAACACTTGGAAGCTAAAGACCATGTTGTTCAAGAATGTTTGGTTCAACCATGAAATAAAAGAAGAACTTAATCAATTCATGCAAACCGATGAGAACAAAAATACACCAGTCCAAAACCTATGGCATACAGCAAAGGCAGTCCTAAAGGGGAAATACATAGTCATCCAAGCCTCCCTCAAAAAAATTGAAAAATCCAGAATACATCAGCTCTTTTTTTTTTTTAAAGATTTTATTTATTTATCAGAGAGAGAGGGGGGGGAAAGAGCGAGCACAGGCAGACAGAATGGCAGGCAGAGGCAGAGGAAGAAGCAGGCTCCCTGCTGAGCAAGGAGCCTGATGTGGGACTCGATCCCAGGACGCTGGGATCATGACCTGAGCCGAAGGCAGCTGCTTAACCAACTGAGCCACCCAGGCATCCCACCAGCTCTTTTTAAACCTTAAAGAATTGGAGAATCAACAACAAACTAAGCCAACCCTACACACAAGAAGGGAAATAATAAAGTTTAGAGCAGAAATCAATGAGATAGAAACTGGAGATACAGTAAAACACATCAATGAAATTAAAAGCTGGCTTTTTGAAAGAATCATTAAGATCAATAAACCACTGGCCAAACTCATCCAAAAGAAAAGAGAGAGGTTAGAAGGTTATTATGGAACACTCATGAAAGAAATTGAAGAAGACACAAAAAGATGGAAGACCATTCCATGCTCTTGGATTGGAAGAATAAACATTGTTAAAATGTCTATACTGCCTAGAGCAATCTATACTTTTAATGCCATTTTGATCAAAATTCCACCGGTATTCTTCAAAGAGCTGGAGCAAATAATCCTAAAATTTGTATGGAATCAGAAGGGACCCCGAATCACTAAGGAAATGTTGAAAAACAAAAATAAAATGGGGGGCATCACGTTACCTGATTTCAAGCTTTACTTCAAAGCTGTGATCACCAATACAGCATGGTACTGGCATGAAAACAGAAACATAGACCAGTGGAACAGAGTAGAGAGCCCAGATATGGACCCTCAACTCTATGGTCAATTAATCTTTAACAAAACAGGAAAAAATATACAGTGGAAAAAAGTCTCTTCAATAAATGGTGCTGGGAAAACTGGGCAGCTATATGTAGAAGAATGAAACTTGACTATTCTCTTACACCGTATACAAAGATAAACTCAAAATGGATAAAAGACCTCAATGTGAGACAGGAATCCATCAGAATCCTAGAGGAGAACATAGGCAGTCATCTCTTCGATATCAGCCACAGCAACTTCTTTCAAGATATGTCTCCAAAGGCAAAGGAAACAAAAGTGAAGATGAACTTGGGACTTCATCAACATCAAAACCTTCTGAACAGCCAAGGAAACAGTCAAGAAAACAAAGAGGCAACCCACGAAATGGGAGAAGATATTTGCAAATGACAGTACAGACAAAAGGTTGATATCCAGGATCTATAATGAACTCCTCAAACTCAACACACACAAAACAGACAAGCATATCAAAAAATAGGCAGAAGAGGAGAAGATAATCAAGATGGCGGAGAAGTAGCAAGCTGAGACTGCTTCAGCTAGCCGGAGATCAGCTAGATAGCTTATCTAAAGATTGCAAACACCTGAAAATCCATCGGCAGATCGAAGAGAAGAAGAACAGCAATTCTGGAAACAGAAAATCAACCACTTTCTGAAAGGTAGGACTGGCGGAGAAGTGAATCCAAAGCGACGGGAAGATAGACCCCGGGGGGAGGGGCCGGCTCCCGGCAAGCGGCGGAGCAACCGCGCACAAAATCAGGACTTTTAAAAGTCTGTTCCACTGAGGGACATCGCTCCTGAGGCTAAACCGGGGCGAAGCCCACGCGGGGTCAGCGTGGCCTCAGGTCCCGCAGGGTCACAGAAGGATCGGGGGTGTCTGAGTGTCGCAGAGCTTGCGGGTATTGGAACGGGAAAGCCGGCTACAGAGACATGAGCCGACAGTAAGCTCACAGCTCCGTGTTACCTTGAACCGGTCGCAGGCTCGGTGAGCTCGGAGCGCGGCCGGAGGTCAGGCAGACGGGAGTAACTGGGCGCTGTTCTCTGAGCGCGCACTGAGGATTGCGGCCCTGGGCTCTCGGCTCCTCCAGGCCGGAGACCAGGAGGCCACCATTTGTATTCCCGTCCTCTGGAACTCTACGGAAAGCGCTCAGGGAACAAAAGCTCCTGAAAGCAAACCCAAGCGGATTACTCACCCCGGCCCCGGGTAAGGGCGGTGTAATTCCGCCTGGGGCAAAGACACTTGAGAATCACTACAACAGGCCCCTCCCCCAGAAGATCAACAAGAAATCCAGCCAAGACCAAGTTCACCTACCAAGGAGTGCGGTTTCAATACCAAGGAGAGCAGCAGAATTCCAGAGGAGGAGAAAGCCAAGCACGGAACTCATGGCTTTTTTCCTGTGATTTTTTTTAGTCTTGTAGTTAATTTAATTTTTTCTTTTTCTTTTTTTTTTTTTTTTTCTCGCCTTCGGGTAAAATTTTTTTTTAACTGTTACCTTTTTCTTTTTTAACGATTTTATACTAGTTTATCTAATATATATATTTTTTCTTTTTTACATTTTTCTTAGGTGTATTCTTTTTTTAAAAATTCTTTTCTTTTCTTTTCTTTTTTTTTTCTTTTCTTTTTTTTTTTTTCTTTCTTCCTTTTTCAACCTCTTTTTATCCCCTTTCTCCCCACTCACGATTTTGGATCTCTTCTAATTTGGTTAAAGCATATTTTCCTGGGGTTGTTGCCACCCTTTTAGTATTTTACTTGCCCCTTCATTTACTCTTATCTGGACAAAATGACAAGACGTAAAAATTCAACACAAAAAAGAGAACAAGAGCAGTACCGAAGGCTAGGGACCTAATCAATACAGACATCGGTAATATGTCAGATCTAGAGTTCAGAATGACAATTCTCAAGGTTCTAGCCGGGCTCGAAAAAGGCATGGAAGATATTAGAGAAACCCTCTCGAGAGATATAAAAGCCCTTTCTGGAGAAATAAAAGAACTAAAATCTAACCAAGGTGAAATCAAAAAAGCTATTAATGAGGTGCAATCAAAAATGGAGGCTCTAACTGCTAGGATAAATGAGGCAGAAGAAAGAATTAGTGATATAGAAGACCAAATGACAGAGAATAAAGAAGCTGAGCAAAAGAGGGACAAACAGCTACTGGACCACGAGGGGAGAATTCGAGAGATAAGTGACACCATAAGACGAAACAACATTAGAATAATTGGGATTCCAGAAGAAGAAGAAAGTGAGAAGGGAGCAGAAGGTATACTGGAGAGAATTATTGGGGAGAATTTCCCCAATATGGCAAAGGGAACGAGCATCAAAATTCAGGAGGTTCAGAGAATGCCCCTCAAAATCAATAAGAACAGGCCCACACCCCGTCACCTAATAGTAAAATTTACAAGTCTCAATGACAAAGAGAAAATCCTGAAAGCAGCCCGGGAAAAGAAGTCTGTAACATACAATGGTAAAAATATTAGATTGGCAGCTGACTTATCCACAGAGACCTGGCAGGCCAGAAAGAGCTGGCATGATATTTTCAGAGCACTAAACGAGAAAAACATGCAGCCAAGAATACTATATCCAGCTAGGCTATCATTGAAAATAGAAGGAGAGATTAAAAGCTTCCAGGACAAACAACAACTGAAAGAATTTGCAAATACCAAACCAGCTCTACAGGAAATATTGAAAGGGATCCTCTAAGCAAAGAGAGAGCCTACAAGTGGTAGATCAGAAAGGAACAGAGACCATATACAGTAACAGTCACCTTACAGGCAATACAATGGCACTAAATTCATATCTCTCAATAGTTACCCTGAATGTGAATGGGCTAAATGCCCCTGTCAAAAGACACAGGCTATCACAATGGATAAAAAAACAAAACCCATCTATATGTTGCCTCCAAGAAACACATTTTAAGCCCGAAGACACCTCCAGATTTAAAGTGAGGGGGTGGAAAAGAATTTACCATGCTAATGGACATCAGAAGAAAGCAGGAGTGGCAATCCTTATATCAGATCAATTAGATTTTAAGCCAAAGACTATAATAAGAGATGAGGAAGGACACTATATCATACTCAAAGGGTCTGTCCAACAAGAAGATTTAACAATTTTAAATATCTATGCCCCCAATGTGGGAGCAGCCAACTATATAAACCAATTAATAACAAAATCAAAGAAACACATCAACAATAATACAATAATAGTAGGGGACTTTAACACTCCCCTCACTGAAATGGACAGGTCATCCAAACAAAAGATCAGCAAGGAAATAAAGGCCTTAAACGACACACTGGACCAGATGGACATCACAGATATATTCAGAATATTTCATCCCAAAGCAACAGAATACACATTCTTCTCTAGTGCACATGGAACATTCTCCAGAATAGATCACATCCTCGGTCCTAAATCAGGACTCAACCGGTATCAAAAGATTGGGATCATTCCCTGCATATTTTCAGACCACAATGCTCTAAAGCTAGAACTCAACCACAAAAGGAAGTTTGGAAAGAACCCAAACACATGGAGACTAAACAGTATCCTTCTAAAGAATGAATGGGTCAACCGGGAAATTAAAGAAGAATTGAAAAAAATCATGGAAACAAATGATAATGAAAATACAACGGTTCAAAATCTGTGGGACACAACAAAGGCAGTCCTGAGAGGAAAATATATAGCGGTACAAGCCTTTCTCAAGAAACAAGAAAGGTCTCAGGTACACAACCTAACCCTACACCTAAAGGAGCTGGAGAAAGAACAAGAAAGAAACCCTAAGCCCAGCAGGAGAAGAGAAATCATAAAGATCAGAGCAGAAATCAATGAAATAGAAACCAAAAAAACAATAGAACAAATCAACAAAACTAGGAGCTGGTTCTTTGAAAGAATTAATAAAATTGATAAACCCCTGGCCCGACTTATCAAAAAGAAAAGAGAAAGGACCCAAATAAATAAAATCATGAATGAAAGAGGAGAGATCACAACTAACACCAAAGAAATACAAACTATTATAAGAACATACTATGAGCAACTCTACGGCAATAAATTTGACAATCTGGAAGAAATGGATGCATTCCTAGAAACATATAAACTACCACAACTGAGCCAGGAAGAAATAGAAAGCCTGAACAGACCCATAACCAGTAAGGAGATTGAAACAGTCATTAAAAATCTCCAAACAAACAAAAGCCCAGGGCCAGACGGCTTCCCGGGGGAATTCTACCAAACATTTAAAGAAGAACTAATTCCTATTCTCCTGAAACTGTTCCAAAAAATAGAAATGGAAGGAAAACTTCCAAACTCATTTTATGAGGCCAGCATCACCTTGATCCCAAAACCAGACAAGGATCCCACCAAAAAAGAGAGCTATAGACCGATATCCTTGATGAACACAGATGCGAAAATTCTCACCAAAATACTAGCCAATAGGATTCAACAGTACATTAAAAGGATTATTCACCACGACCAAGTGGGATTTATTCCAGGGCTGCAAGGTTGGTTCAACATCCGCAAATCAGTCAATGGGATACAACACATCAATAAAAGAAAGAACAAGAACCATATGATACTCTCAATAGATGCTGAAAAAGCATTTGACAAAGTACAACATCCCTTCCTGATCAAAACTCTTCAAAGTGTAGGGATAGAGGGCACATACCTCAATATCATCAAAGCCATCTATGAAAAACCCACCGCAAATATCATTCTCAATGGAGAAAAACTGAAAGCTTTTCCGCTAAGGTCAGGAACACGGCAGGGATGTCCATTATCACCACTGCTATTCAACATCGTACTAGAGGTCCTAGCCTCAGCAATCAGACAACAAAAGGAAATTAAAGGCATCCAAATCGGCAAAGAAGAAGTCAAATTATCACTCTTCGCAGATGATATGATACTATATGTGGAAAACCCAAAAGACTCCACTCCAAAACTGCTAGAACTTATACAGGAATTCAGTAAAGTGTCAGGATATAAAATCAATGCACAGAAATCAGTTGCATTTCTCTACACCAACAGCAAGACAGAAGAAAGAGATATTAAGGAGTCAATCCCATTTACAATTGCATCCAAAACCATAAGATACCTAGGAATAAACCTAACCAAAGAGACACAGAATCTATACTCAGAAAACTATAAAGTACTCATGAAAGAAATTGAGGAAGACACAAAGAAATGGAAAAATGTTCCATGCTCCTGGATTGGAAGAATAAATATTGTGAAAATGTCTATGCTACCTAAAGCAATCTACACATTTAATGCAATTCCTATCAAAGTATCATCCATCTTTTTCAAAGAAATGGAACAAATAATGCTAAAATTTATATGGAACCAGAAAAGACCTCGAATAGCCCAAGGGATATTGAAAAAGAAAGCCAACGTTGGTGGCATCACAATTCTGGACTTCAGGCTCTATTACAAAGCTGTCATCATCAAGACAGCATGGTACTGGCACAAAAACAGACACATAGATCAATGGAACAGAATAGAGAGCCCAGAAATAGACCCTCAAATCTATGGTCAACTAATCTTCGACAAAGCAGGAAAGAATGTCCAATGGAAAAAAGACAGCCTTTTCAATAAATGGTGCTGGGAAAATTGGACAGCCACATGCAGAAAAATGAAATTGGACCATTCCCTTACACCACACACAAAAATAGACTCAAAATGGATGAAGGACCTCAATGTACGAAAGGAATCCATCAAAATCCTTGAGGAGAACACGGGCAGCAACCTCTTCGACCTCAGCCGCAGCAACATCTTCCTAGGAACAACGCAAAAGTCAAGGGAAGCAAGGGAAAAAATGAACTACTGGGATTTCATCAAGATCAAAAGCTTTTGCACAGCAAAGGAAACAGTTAACAAAATCAAAAGACAACTGACAGAATGGGAGAAGATATTTGCAAACGACATATCAGATAAAGGACTAGTGTCCAGAATCTATAAAGAACTTAGCAAACTCAACACCCAAAGAACAAATAATCCAATCAAGAAATGGGCAGAGGACATGAACAGACATTTCTGCAAAGAAGACATCCAGATGGCGAACAGACACATGAAAAAGTGCTCCATATCACTTGGCATCAGGGAAATACAAATCAAAACCACAATGAGATATCACCTCACACCAGTCAGAATGGCTAAAATCAACAAGTCAGGAAATGACAGATGCTGGCGAGGATGCGGAGAAAGGGGAACCCTCCTACACTGTTGGTGGGAATGCAAGCTGGTGCAGCCACTCTGGAAAACAGCATGGAGGTTCCTCAAAATATTGAAAATAGAACTGCCCTATGACCCAGCAATAGCACTATTGGGTATTTACCCTAAAGATACAAATGTAGTGATTCAAAGGGGCACATGCACCCGAATGTTTATAGCAGCAATGTCCACAATAGCCAAACTATGGAAAGAACCTAGATGTCCATCAACAGATGAATGGATCAAGAAGATGTGGTATATATACACAATGGAATACTATGCAGCCATCAAAAGAAATGAAATCTTGCCATTTGCAACAACATGGATGGAACTAGAGCGTATCATGCTTAGCGAAATAAGTCAAGCAGAGAAAGACAACTATCATATGATCTCCCTGATATGAGGAAGTGGTGATACAACATGGAGGCTTAAGTGGGTAGAAGAAGAATAAATGAAACAAGATGGGATTGGGAGGGAGACAAACCATAAGTGACTCTTAATCTCACAAAACAAACTGAGGGTTGCCGGGGGGAGGGGGTTTGGGAGAAGGGGGTGGGATTATGGACATTGGGGAGGGTATGTGATTTGGTGAGTGCTGTGAAGTGTGTAAACCTGGTGATTCACAGACCTGTACCCCTGGGGATAAAAATATATGTTTATAAAAAATAAAAAAAATTATAAAAAAAAAATAGGCAGAAGATATGGACAGACACTTCTCCAATAAAGACATACAAATGGCTATCAGACACATGAAAAAATGTTCATCATCACTAGCCATCAGGGAGATTCAAATTAAAACTACATTGAAATATCACCTTATACCAGTCAGAATGGCCAAAATTAGCAAAACAGGAAACAACATGTGTTGGAGAGGATGTGGAGAAAGGGGAACCCTCTTACACTGTTGGTGGGAATGCAAGTTGGTGCAGCCTCTTTGGAGAACTGTGTGGAGATTCCTCAAGAAATTAAAAACAGAACTTCCCTATGACCCTGCCATTGCACTCCTGGGTATTTACCCCAAAGATACAGATGTAGTGTAAAGAAGGGCCATCTGTACCCCAATGCTTATAGCAGCAATGGCCATAGTCGCCAAACTGTGGAAAGAACCAAGATGCCCTTCAACGGTTCTATGGATCTAATACTATGGAGTATTATGCCTCCATCAGAAAGGATGATTACCCAACTTTTGTAGCAACATGGATGGGACTGGAAGAGATTATGCTGAGTGAAATAAGTCAAGCAGAGAGAGTCAATTATCATATGGTTTCACTTATTCATGGAGCATAACAAATAGCATGGAGGACATGGGGAGTTAGAGAGGAGAAGGGAGTTGGGGGAAATTGGAAGTCACCATGAGAGACTATGGACTCTGAAAAACAATCTGAGGGTTTTGAAGGGGCGGGGGGTGGGAGGTCGGGGTACCAGGTGGTTGGTATTATAGAGGGCACGGATTGCATGGAGCACTGGGTGTGGTGAAAAAATAATGAATACTGTTATGCTGAAAATAAAAAATAAATCAAAAAGAAAAAAGAAAAGAAAAGAGAGAGGACCCAAATTAATAAAATTATGAAAGAAAGGGGAGAGATCATGACTAACACCAAGGAAATAGAAACAATCATCGTCAGAAATTATTATCAACAGTTATATGCCAATAAGTTAAGCAATCTAGAAGAAATGGATGCATTCCTGGAAATCTATAATCTTCCAAAACCCAATCAGGAAGAGATGGACAACATGAATGGACCAATATCTAGTAAAGAGATTGAAGCAGTGATCAAAAACCTCCCAAAAAACAAGAGCTCAGGACCTGACAGATTCCCTTGAGAATTCTACCAAACATTCAAAGATGGAATAACACTTGTTCTCCTGAAGCTGTTTCAAAAAATAGAAAGGGAAGGAAAACTTCCAGACTCTTTCTGTGAAGCCAGCATTACCCTGGTCCCCAAACAAGTCAAATACCACATCAAAAAGAAGAATTTCAGACCAATATCCCTGATGAATATGGATTCCAAGATTCTCAACAAGATCCTAGTTAATAGGATCCAACCGTACATTAAAAGATTACCGATCATGACCAGGAGGGATTTATCCACTGGATGCAAGAGTGGTTCAACATTCGCAAATCAATCAATGTGGTAGAACAAATCAATAAAAGAGAGAAGAACCACATGGTCCTCTCAACTGATGCAGAAAAAGCATTTGACAAGATACGACATCTGTTCCTGATTAAAACAATTCAAAGTATAGGGCTAGAGGATACATTCCTCAACTTCATAAAATCTATCTATGAAAAACCCACAGTTAATAATATTCTCAATAGTGAAAAGCTGATAGCCTTCCCTTTGATATCAGGAACAGGATAAGGATGTCCACTCTTGCCACTATTGTTCAACCTAGTACTAGAAGTCCTAGCAATAGTAATCAGACAAGAAAAAGAAATAAACTGGCAAAGAAGAAGTCAAACTCTCTATCTTTGCAGATGACATGATACTTTATTTGGAAAACCCTTTCTGATTATTTTGTCTTCATATCTATACATTGTTGAAAGTTGGTACTGAAGTCTACTCATTATATTTTTATTACTCTCTTCAAATCTGTTATTAATGATTAATATATTTAAGTGCTGTAATCATTCATATATACATATAGATATAGACCTATGTATCTATCTATCTATATGCATAAACACACACAACCACAATTTTTCTATCTTCTTGGTGAATTGATCCCTTTATAATTATATAATAACCTTCTTTGTCTCTTGTTACAGTTTTTTACTTAAAGTGTATTTTATCTGATGTAAGTATAGATATTCCTACTCTCTTTTGCTTTCTGTTTGCACAGAATATCTTTTTCTACTACTTCACTTTGAGCCTGTATGTGTTCTTGAAGCTGAAATGAGTCTCTTGTAGGCAATGTATAGTTGGGTCTTGTTTTTTTTATCCATCCAGTCCTTCTAAACTTTCTGATTGGATCATTTAATTCATCTATATTTAAAGTAATTATTGACAGGTAAGGACTTCCTATATTGCATTTTGTTAACTGTCTTCGGTTTGTTTTGTAGCTCCTTTGTTCCTTTCTCTCTTGCTGTCGTCCTCTGTGAATGGTAGTTTTTCACAGTTGTACACTTTGATTTCCCCTGTTATTGTCTTTATGAATCTACTGTAGGCTTTTGTTTCATAGTAGCCCTGAAACTTACTTAAAACATCTTATAGATATAATAGAAAATAGAAAATGGACAATTCTACCCTTTTATTTTCTTCTCACACATCGTATGTTTTTGATGTCTGCATCATTTTATATCTTGTATTGTGTCCATTAACAAATTACTGTTGCTATAGGTATTTTAAATATTCTCATTTTTAAGCCCTTAAACTAGAATTAAGTGGTTAATACATCACCAGCATTAGAGTATTGTGATCTGACTAAATACTTGTCTTTACCAGTGTTTTATTTTTTTAATGTTTTTGTGTTACTCGTTAGCATCCTTTTATTTCACTTGAAGAACCCCTTTTCAGAAAATCTTATGAGGCAAATCTAATGATAATGAATTCCCTCAGCTTCTGTTTGTTTAGGAAGTCTTTATCTCACCTTCGTTTATGAAGGATAATTTTGCTAAGTAAAGTATTCTTGGTTGGTCTTCTTTCTGTCAGCACTCTAAATACATATCCTCTTCTCTCTTGGCCTGCCAGATTTCTGCTGAGAAATCTACTGATTGCTTTATGAGAGTTCTCTTATATTAGAGAGGTTTTCTTTCTTGCTGCATTTAAAGTTCTGTCATCTTTGATTTCAGAGAGTTTTATTATAATGGGTCTTGGAGAAGACTTTTGCTTTGGAATTTTGGGGTGATGTATTAGCTTCATGTACTTGGATGTCCCATACTAGATCCCTAGGTATGGGAAGTTCTCAGCCAATATTTCTTTTAAGAAGCTTGACACCTACCACTTCCTCTGAACCTAATGATACAAAGGTTGCTTGTTTAAATGATAACCCATAAAACCTGCAGGCTTTTTAATTCCTTTTCATTTTTTTTCCATTTTCCCCCTCTTACAGGATAATATCAAATGATCTGTCTTCAAGTTTACTGTTTCTTTCTCCTGGTTGGTCCAGTTTGCTGTTGAAACTCTAATGAATTCTTCAATTTGTCATTGTATTCTTCAGTTCCATAATTTCCGTTTTTTTTTTTTTTTTTATGTTTTCTATCTTCTTGTTGAACTTCTCTTTTGCTTTTGCACTGCTTTCTTGGTATTGTTCAATTATTTACTGCTGTTCTTTTGTAGCTCTCTGAGCATCATAAAATAATTATTTGACCTCTTCCTTGTCCCTAGCCATCTCTATATATCTCAGCTTTGCCAATATCTGAGTGGGGTGAAACCAAACGAGGACCATCCTGCAGTGCTCTAAAAGGCTGGAAAGCTGGTCACTTAATCCATCCTTCCTTTCTCTGTGAAAACTCTCTCTAGTTGGGTTGTTTCCTCTTGGCACTGACAATGCTACCTTGTTGGATGAGATGGTACAGGCAAAATGAAGCTGTTTTCCTTTCTGTTTGTGTGTGTATTCTCTCTCTCTCTCTCTCTCTTTTTTTGTTTTTTGGTTGCACTGAATAATTGGTGTTTCTTAAATGATTTCCCAGAGCACTCTAAGATCTGTTTTCATTTTTAGATAGCTATTTGTTGATCTTTGTTAGGTATGGAGGTTGAGGTCTCCTACTTTTTCCATCTCCTACTCTTTCCATCTTGTGCTTACTCTTACACAATAGCAAATACCTGGATGTCTGTAGATAAGTATATAACTAAATGTCATTTAACTTTTTTTCTTTAGTGTGTGGCTCTATGCAGTGTAGACATAAATAAATGGAAATCTGTTGGATACAATCTTTTGTTATGTCTATGGAATCAAAATTATTAGATTATTCTGCTGTTTTGAGGTTGTTCTGAGAGGCAATTCAAACTGTCATTCAATTGACTGTGCCATGCAAAAGAGCTTCCTGATTTTTAATGTGACTAAGACAATAGTAATTTCACTCATTACACAGAGAAAGAACCTACATTGTTTTCAGTTATTTTTTTGAGCTAGTTGTTTTTTTAATCCAGTGCATAAACTATCTTCAAATAGAAAATTGTTGTTTTTTTTTGGAGTAGACTGAATTAAGCTTTTTAAGCCATAAGGGTGTTGTTTTATATAACAAAGTAGTAAATTACCAAATGGTGAACTAAATCATTAATTACTAAATGATTCAATGAGTCAAAGGGAATAAACACAGCTTCCCAAGATCCTAATTCTCAGGGTATAGTTTATATATTAATAGATGATCTTTTTATACAACTTTATATATGTTATCATTGCTTAGCAAAATTTACTTATCTACATAAAAATGCAAAGATATCTATTAAAATGCAAAGATATTGACAAAAGGCACTATTTTATGTTTAAATTTGAAAACTGCTTTTCTGTCACTTCATTATTATTATTATGTAGGTTTCTATTAATCTCCTAATTTTACTGTTGAGTAAGCTGAGACACAAGAGGCTAAGTTACTTTTCCAAATGTATAAAGTGAATTAGTAGCAAAACTGGAATTACTTATGGAGTTCCCACTCTATTACTTTGCTCATTGAATCACTCTGCACTCCTGCTTTGTGTGTGAGGATTGTTTTACATTAATTAAAGAGCCTGACAATAAACACTCATTTACTCATTTTGCTTTTTTATAATGAAAAATGTTCAGTTGGATATTAAAAAAAAAAAAAAAAAAGTCTTTACTTTGGCATTCACATTAGCCCAAAACAGCTGAACTGGATGTTTGTCAAACTTGGCAAGGACTGAAGTCTGACAGAGAGTAAACTCATGCTAAGTTCCATTTGAAATTAAATGTTCTGCCAAAGTTATAAGCTACTGAAAATTGGGACTTCACAGTAATCTGCCATTTCAATATACTCTACCAATGTCTCATAAAATTTCTTATTCTAATAAGTAATGTTGATGTTATTATAAAACTTGTTTGCTGTAGCAAGTGCTAGACCTCCCAGAGAAAAGGACTCTCTTAAGTTTAGTTATTTGGAGATTCATTAGATATTCCATTTATACTATTTTTTAAATTGTCTTTATTTATTTATTTGTTTGTTTTTTAAGATTATTTATTTATTTGCCAGAGAGAGAGAGAGAGACAGTGAGAGAGGAGCACAAGCAGGGGGAGTGGGAGAAGGAGAAGCAGGCTTCCCGCCTAACAGAGAGCCCAGTGTGGGGTTTGATTCCAGGACCCTGGGATTATGACCTGAGCTGAAGGCAGACCCATAATGACTGCACCACCCAGCGCCCCTTTTTGATTGTCTTTAATCATATGCAGCTTTTTTTTTCCCATCTATGTTTTGACCCCATATTTAAATCTAGTTTTATAAGTACTCTTGCTTTCATTTCAATTTTAGATGAAATGCTTTAGAAATATCTAAGAGTTCTCTCTTTTGAGTAACTCCATATATGTGTGAATTTGTGGCATATGCTTTGCTGTCCACTAAAGGTAAAATTGTTAGCAAGAGTCTCTTACCCTTGACTGCTTTCTTCTCCATTTCTTCTCTTTACTAGAGAAAAGAGCATCTTTTCACTTGAAATTCCCCCTTTGAAATGAAAAAGAGCTGATTAGATATATGCAAAGTATCTGCCAAGTGCTTTAAAACCAGAATACACTACTTCTAGATTTTGGGGAAAATTAAAAGCCTAACAGAGGAGAACATGTTGAAATACTGTTTTCCTGATACCAATTAAATGCCTCACAGTTATATTCTCTGGATAATGCTGCCAGTTATTTAATGACTTACAGAAACTCAATGCCCTGCCCTTCTGCCAGCCTCCATACTCTAACCTGTGTCCTAAAGCAGACATTTGGGAGTCCCCATTGATTATTCTTTTCCCTCACCCTCACATTCCAACCCTTCTAATTCTAGTCCTAAGTGTTTCCTGATCCTTTTTCTCTGTCTCTGCTGTCATTTCCATTTTCTTAATCAGAATTCCAGCTTGATTACTGTACCAGATGTGGGCTTCTTAGCTCTGAACACACCTCCTTCCAGTAAAATATTTTCATGTCTACAGAGTGATCTTTTAAATAGGAAAAGTTTGATTATATCTCTCCCTTGATTAAAATCCTCCCATAGTCCCTTAGTGATGTCATGATGAAATCTGAATTCCTAACTCTGCTGTGTAAGATCTTCCACTATCTGGCTGTGGCATCCAATAGATTAATATCTTGATTGTGCTGTATTACACTTGACACTGTAGTTCCCTATAGCTCTTGTAGACTCTGTACTACAAGAGTTATGTAGTTATGTTGTAAAATCCAGCCATAAACTATCCTTTATCTGAATAATTCATGTATATCTTTTAAGACTAAACAAAGATATTTATACTCAAGGATGCCTCCTTCTCTGTCCACCCTAGGTGCTGGTAAGTGCCTTTCATCTAGTGAGTATTCACATCATTGCACTCAACACACTATAAAACAATGTCTTGTACACTGGCTGTTTCCCTCTATTAGAGTATATGGTCTTTGAGGACAGAGGATGCTTTATTTAGCTCTATAAACTCAGTTTCCCATAGTGTTAGGTACATAGTAAATACACTGAATAAATGAATGAATAAAAACATCTTTTTCCCCTTTGTGCTCCCTGGAGTTCAATGCTCCTTCAATTTTTCTTGCCAGACTCAAGACAAAACTTCACATATTTCTATGTGATAATCTGTGAGTCATAACTTCTAGAAAAAATGAGCTGCATCATAAATAATAATTATTTTAGGGTCCATTATTTGGTGGGCCCTATTCTAAAATCTATACAACCATTATCTCACTTAGTCATAACACAGCCCCATAAAAGAGGTGCCCATAATAACACCAACTTTTAAATGGAGACACCAAACCAGAGCTTCCGAAGGTTAAGTAGCCTAGCTAACCAAGATCCTCTAGCTAAAAAGAGACAGAATCCATATTTATTTTTGAGCTATCTAGCTACAAATGCTACTCTGCTAAGAGAGACTGTGTATTATTCTAAAATCTTGTAACATCTTGTTATAGTGACTGATGTCAATACAAATTAGTTGGAAAAAATCACTAGAAAACTAGTGACAATAAACTTTTGCAATAATACAGGTTAACTTTTGTTTTATATATTTTATGATTTTTTTACAGGGCATGGAGAAGGTATAATGTTTAAAAGCAATTCATTTATTTGACTGATATATAAAAGAAAAATATATATTTGCTTTTTATTCATCTGTTTGTAGATTTTGACTTCATTTGTTTATAATCATTTTGCCACTGCTCCTCCCAATATGTCTTTAAATGTTAAGCTCTCAAAACTGAAAGAGGAAAGAAGCTGTTGAAAGCATCAGAATGGGATCAGTTGCAGTTTTAACATTTTTTCTATTTTTGTCTTTTTGGGGTTTCAAGAGCCCTTCCTTCCTCTCTTGATGGAGTCAAAGATGACTTTTTAAGCTAGTTATATTACCACAGCGTATAATTAAGAAAATATATTAGAAGCACTTTTATGACAACAGAATCTTTTGTTCCTTTTCAACGTTTACAACTGAGATTGTTACTTAGAAACATTGAGAGACAAGGGAAACATGACAACAATGATTAACACTTACTTGGGGAATGGGAAAGATACACAGCCAATTTAATTCATTTTTAGTGACATAGGTAAGCCCCTGAAGCTAAAATGGCTAGAAGTTTACATGACTCCAGGGATGGAGTAGAGATGGGGATAAGGAGGCAAGGAGGGGACATCTTCCCTATCAAGAAAATTTGCAAATGATCTCAAGAAGATTTCTTTCCAGCCTTCTCATTCCCTCTTCTGACATTCCCATATGGTGATTCATATAATTCAGGTGAGCATTTTCATATTAATTTCCTACCATATGCTCAGAGTAGAATTGCTAGACAAATAAAATAAAAATACAAGGCAAATAGTTAAATTTGAATTTCAGATAACAGATACACCTTAAAAAAACCCTACATATTATATATGTATATATATATATACACACACACACACACACACCCATGCAACACTTACACTTTAACAAAAAAAAAAAGTTGGTTATTTGAAATTTAAATTGAACTGGAATGTCCTGTATTTTATCTGGCAACCTTAGTCCAGGAGCTCTTTCAATTTATTTACATAGAATTACCATCCCTTTCTGTAAGGATACACAATATACAAGAGGAGAGGAAATATAAAAGGGATTTGAAATCTGTCTAAATTTTGATGAATCAGTGAATCAATTTTGGAGCCTGAATAAAGTTGCAAGAGATGACACTTTACTACTAGGTTTTATTTATTCATCAGTTGAAAGATATCAATAGGCATCACATTTTCTATAGTTCCTTACAAAGGTTAGTCTTGATAAATTTAAACTTCCTGGTGATAACATAAAATAAATCCATAGTTCTATTACATATACAAATTTCAGCCACCTAGAAAATTGTCCCTACTGAGGCTTCATCTTGTAAGGAGTGCTCCTAACTTTATTCCCAGACTATCTACCAAGAGGTGACTTCAAAAGTTGACTGGACTTAGTCTGTAGGATTTTACTTTTTAAATAATAAAAAGGTTCTGTTTGTTTGTTTGTTTTTTGAGATTTTTGTATAAACAACTCAGTTATTCTTGATAATTGTAGATTTTAGGATAGTTTAAGCCCTTTGGAGATCTTAAGGACTGATAAAGTTATGGTATGTTTTTAACTACTGCCCATCTAATAATATACAATTCAACAAAAAGCAACACCAAACTATAAAATATCAATTGAAACACCAAACATAGTTTTTTTGGTCACATTTTTGGAAATAGTAAATTATTTCAAATTTGTTCAAAATAATTTGGGTCCCTTTACTTTGCTAGTATCCTAAACATATATTTTGCTATTACATAATCCATTATTGGTATTATTCACACAATGAAATAACCAGTAAACTACTTAGTAGTTTACAAGTATAAATAAAAATGACTGAGAACAAGGTATAAACATGCTCATTCATAATTAAAGTAAATGTATAGTATTAATACCTGTGGTTACTTTGGACTGTGTCTATTACCTAAAGTGAAACTACATATCCGGAACCCCCTTCCCTGTAGGCACTACCCACAAGATACTTTGTGCAAGATCTGGAAGGCAAATCTTAAATTCTAAAGACTGGTGCAGATCAGCAGGTACTGTGGAAGCTCTTTTACCTTGTTGCTGACCTACTAATTCATTTCAATAGAGTAGGGCACCAAAGGATCCTCAGATTCTTCAGTTCATATCATGTCTCCTGCTTCTTTAAGTTGTGGGCCAGGTGTAGAGAAGCAACAGGGCAAAGGGTACCTCCTTCTCTTGCAGCTATCATGGTATCATTCTTTTTTTTTCTTTTTATAAAGATTTTATTTATTTATTTACAGACAGAGAGAGTGAGTGAGATCACAAGTAGGCAGAGAGGCAGGCAGAGAGAGAGGGGGAAGCAGGCTCCCCGCTGAGCAAAGAGCCCGATGCGGGGCTCAATCCCAGGACCCTGAGATCATGACCTGAGCCGAAGGCAGAGGCTTAACCCACTGAGCCACCCAGGTGCCCCTCATGGTATCATTCTTGTAGGTGGTGAGAGACAAACACAAATTCCATTCTGTCCTTATGGATTCCAGTAGCCACACTCTCATGAATTCCAATCTTTCTGTGCAGGTGTCAGCTTTTCTACTTTATTTCCCAATTGCTTGTCTGGCTGACCTAGAGCCAGAACAACAATACCCACATAGGTTGATCTATCCATTCACAATGGTCTACCTCCTATAATGTATCAGCATTCTAGATCACTTGTCTGATGCATAGTCTTGAAGGATTACTGGGGGAAATTTAGATGAGATTTGTGTGAAAGTGTCTATCCTGAGTGATCTTCTCCATAGCTCTTCCTGATTCTGCATTTTTCCTTCTAGATTCCTAAGCTTTCTGATGATCCATGATTCATGTTACAGTAGGACAATCACTTTTTTTTTGGTCAGAACTGGATAAAAATAAGTAACATTCCATTTAATTGCACTTTGTATAGTTGGTTTATTAAAAGATCTGTTTAAATTCAATTATCTTCTGTCTCTGAGTGTCTTCTGAAGTTCTAGAATTAATTTATCTTGGAGTATTATGAAGAAAAGTAGTATGATTTAGGAATAATATAAACCCTGGATAGAATAGACTATGTAATATTTACTCATGAGCCAATGTATCTTCGCCAAGCTACAAATAACAGGTAAGCACTCCATGAAGTAAAAATTACACAACTTCAAGGCAATTTTTTCCCCCAAGACACAAGGAAGAACTTTTCTTCTCTCTCTTTCTCTCTTTCCCTCTTTCCCCCTTAACTGTTATTGCCATAGAAATAAAGAGAAAACTTGTCCAATACCTTGTAACCAATGCTACCTGGTCAAAGTATTGTGTGTAACCTGATTCTTGCCCTCGGTTACTGGGCAGCAAAGGCATAGCAGCCTCTTACAAACTTCTGAGTTCTTGACTGATTTGACTTTGATGTATCTAAACCTGATTTTAGTTCCTCTACTAGTGGGATACAGTTCTCCCTCTAAAATTCCCTTTCAGCTAATAACAACAGATTATTCATTACTGTTTGAAAATATTCCTTGTCTTTTTGCATATGGAAGTTTAATACAGTTGAACTATAAACTGTTTTTCAGACATTTTTCTCTGCACATACATACTTCCACTCTACCCAGGCTCCTTGATGGCACTGCTCTTGGAAAATAATGGCGCAGCAACAGAAGCAATTGGAAGGGAATTTCTCAATTAGCTTTTAGTTTCAAAAGATGAGACAAGAAATGAGATATTTCAATGGATGCCAGTAAGGACAAATAAAGAATCAGATATTCCAATTCCTCCACGATGCCTTAGAAATGCTTACTCTTGAATTTGGATCCATCTTGAAGGAGGTAAGAGATGAAAAATATGGGGCTGGGAATCCCCATCCATATTAGAGTAGTCACACTGCCAATAAGCTATAAAGGAATTGATTACTGGCAGCAAAATGTAGAGTATATGCAAGGTGTGAAAGAGCAGTACACAGAGCTGAAAACTTATCTATTATGAAAATTTGTCATATATCAACCTTGAATAATAAGAAATCCTATATTTAAAGAAAGTTAAAAAGTAGAAATAATAAGCCATAAATATAATTGCTATCATTTAAATGAATGTATACCACAGGGTAGACATTTGTTAGATACTTTACATATATTGCCTTTAGTGGTTTCACAGCAATGGAGGTTGAGCATCCCCATTTTATAAATGAGGGAACAGAGTTCTTAGTGGGGATATGATTTGCCTAAGGTCACATAGATAATAACTGGCAGATCTAAGATTCTGTCAAGGTTTGCCTGAGTTCAGAAAACATTTCCTATCTGTTACTATTCAAAAGCCAATTCTCCTGATGTGCATATTTTATTTAATCAGACAGACCTCTAATTGTTATACTTGAATTTGTTCAATAAGCCTTTATAGAGCACTATCTTTGTGTACAACATTGGGCCATAATATGAGCTTACAAGAATAGAAAAACATATAATAACTATCCTCAAATTATAATTATTAAAAAGTCATGATACTTCTTATGAAAAATATTATTTGTGAATTCAGTTATAGCTATATTTATGGATTACATTCCCTTGTTTTCAAAAGAAAATTAAGTTGTTTACAAAAAACACATAGTAAAAAGTATAATAAATAATAATATCTTATATGAAATTTAAAAACACATGTAAAAACCACAGAGGAAAAAAGAGCCTTAGGCACTAATCAAAATACTGCATTCAAATAATTAAACTAGCTCTAGATACTTTTACTACAAATAAATAAAGAGAAATAACCAAACTATCTCACTATATATTTTGTGGAATCTCCTCACCATCACCTGAATTATTCCAGGAAATAATACGAAACAAATTTCTCGTGGGTTATTTGGGTCCAATATGCATTAAAAAGGATATTTTAATTAATTAATGATTTTAATTAATTAATGATTAATAATTAATGAATACTTTCATTGTTTCTAATAAATCTAGACTCAGAGTTTGGCTTGTACACTTATCCTGTTAGATATTTTTGATTCAATTATATTTCTGCAGCATTATATTGACATATTTAACCCCATCCCCCTCAGGATTAATCAGCTCTATCTCATTTTCTTAGTCAATGAAAAATAATTTGTCTAATTTTTTGCTAAAACTTATTTAAATAAAAATGTTCACAATTTGTTTTTCCTTTAAAATGCTTATCAGTGAAAATAAATATTAACTAACAAGGCTTTTAATAGAGTTTTCATAATTTGGATTTAAACCAAATATTTGAATTAGTTGAATTCATAAAGAGTAGCAGGGGATTGAAAATGTCATAAAATGAAAGAAATATCAAATATTAGAGAACTAAAAGCAATAATAACCTCATGCGTGGATAATCTAAGGATAGAATTGTTTAACCTGTGTTTTTATTCAACATTAACTAATCTTCTTTTGGACTTTTATTTGAATGAAAGCTCTGGAAGTATTAAGAAAGCACAATGCTTAAAGAATGTTAAGATTCTTCTACAATTAGCAAAATTCTTTGTCATTTTGGCAGAGCTGAAATAATCCCTCACATAACTGCTTAAACCCATGTCAAAATGTCAGCAGAAGCGAAGAGCTTTTCCAGTACTCAGAATCCTATATAAATGTTAAACAGTGGCATTAAGCTCACTAAGACTATGCCACTTGCAGATTCTTGGGGGTGTTCAATCTAAAGAAAAACTAAAGTATGAAAGTTATTTCAGCACCTCTTTAATTTTAACCCAAACTACTTCTTGCAGTAAGAGGAGACACATTGTCTACCAGCCAGTCAGCCATTAATGCTGAGTGAACCAGAGCAGGAAGCAGAGGCAAAGTTCTAATCAAAGAAGAGTTCTTGCATAGGAGTTGGAAATTACAGACATACTAAGTCACTTTAGATAAACCAGTTTATCTCTTTTAGCTTGGCTTCTTAATAGTTAAAATATGAGAACACTGACCCTATCTTACACAACAGTGGGGAGGAATGACTAATAAATTCATAGTAAAGTTCTGTAAAAACTTTGAGTAATAAACCATACATAGAGATAATTGTTCTAAATTTTTTTACATAAAAGAAATGTTTTTACTCACAATGTTTAGAAGGCATAATAAAAAATGTGGGAAATATGACTACTTTCTTTAGGATGCTTTCATCTATTAGAAAAAGCTCAAGTGATTTCAGAATGATACTTTATTATCTCACATTACTAGCTCTGTGAATGGAGGGTTGGAGGATGGGTTAATGCAGAGACTTAAGGATGTCATAAAAAATATGGCTCCAGGGGGCTTAAGTGGGTAGGAGAAGAATAAATGAAACAAGATGGGATTGGGAGGGAGACAAACCATAAGTGACTCTTAATCTCACAAAACAAACTGAGGGTTGCTGGGGGGAGGGGGTTTGGGAGAAGGGGGTGGGATTATGGACATTGGGGAGGGTATGTGCTTTGGTGAGTGCTGTGAAGTGTGTAAACCTGGTGATTCACAGACCTGTACCCCTGGGGATAAAAATATATGTTTATAAAAAAAAATATGGCTCCATTTATCCCTTCTCCTTGCCATCCTCAGCATATCTTTTTTTTTTTTTTTAAGATTTTATTTATTTTAGAGAGGGAGAGAGTGAGTATGGGGAGGAACAGAAGAGGGGGGAAGATAAGGGGGAAAGAATCTTCAGCAGATTCTGCTGAGCATGGAGCCCAACCTGAGATCTTAACCTAAGCCAAAACCGAAAGCCAGACGCTCAACCAACTGAGCCATCCAGGTGCCCCCTCAGCATATTCTTCTAGTCACAAAGTAATGGCTGAAGTTTTAGGTATTACCAGCAGATAGAGCAAAACAAAGCAGAAAGAAAAGCATTAGTTTTCTGTTTATCTCTCCCTAGGAAATAGGATCTAGAAGCTTCACATCTCCTCAGGACTTTCACATCTCTTGGAGCAACTCCAAGCCAATTTCTAACAAAAGGAATGAGGCAATAGGATTGGATTAATCTAATCAGGATTTATTTGGGTCAAGTAGAGGTGGGGCACCACAATACTGAATTACACCAATGCTTCCTCTTCTTTTCCTGCACTACCACACTACTGAATGTAACCGTACCTATTGTTAGTGTCCCATAGCTTTATGGTCTTGAATCATATTAAGGCCTTCAGTGCTATCCATAAATTCTTCTATTTCTACTTGAAATATAAAATTCTTTAAAAATACTGATGTCTCTACTCTACAGTCACTGTTATTTATTTTAATATTATTATTATTATTTTTTTTTTTTTTTTTTGGTAAATCTGCAGTCTTCACTCTTATGTTCATTCTGATTCTCTTGAGTCTCTTCATGTGTAATAGTGGTGGTGTCTCACCGTTATGATAGCCCGTAAGAAAAATCCTGTGATTTTGCTATAACAGAAGTATTACAAACTGGGTGGCCTGTAGTTTTGGAAGCCTCAAAGTCCAAGAGCATGGTGCCAATAGATTTGGTGTCTTGGTGAGAACTCGCTTCCTAGATGGCCATCTTTCACTGTGTCTCATATAGCAGAATGGCAAGGGATCATTTTGGGTTTCTTGTAAGGGCTCTGTTCCCATTCTGGAAGGCTAAGGACCTAATCACCTCCCAAAGGCCCCACATTCTTATATCATCACCTTGGGGTTAGAATTTCAAACATATAAATTTGGAGGGAACGCAAACATTCATTCTGTAGCACTCTCCCCTTGAAATCCTAGGATTTCACATCTCATGAAATTATGTTTAAATCTTTCCTTTCAGCTATATATCCATATGTTTACTTGCTAGCAAAAGTTTCTTCGTGGTAAGTCTAAAAATAACTGGGACATAGTTTAGTCTAAGCACAAGGAAGAGGCCCTATATCTTAACTTTCGCTATTTTCCACTAGTTTTCATTCTAGTTTCTTAATTATTTAAAGTCCAAGCAATAATAAAATTCATTGGTATCTGTAATCACCATTAAGAGAAGAGACAGTGGTACCTGGCCTAATCTCTCACAGTAAATCATAGCAGAAGTCATCTGAATATTAGTGTCAAACTAAGAATACACATACAGTTTATAACAAAACTTGTATTGAGGTATAGAATTTGAAATACTGCTGTAGATGTGACTGAGTAAGTAGAATCTTGGCAACTGGCTTATGAAATACTTTCCAAAAAAGAGATTTGTTTCTTTTTTGACTTGACCTGACTTGATTATGCTTTGAAATCCAATCTGGATCATCTAAAGAGAACACTACACACTGAACTGGAAAAAAGCCTTGCCCTGATTTCCACCAGATATACTGAATTACTGTTTGTAATATTCTTAGTTCCAAATAATTAATCTGCTTTTATCTGGTAAAACAAAACAGAAGTGACTGTTTTGATTACTTTCCACACTGTCCAGGAAAATAATTGACACCTGAGCTAAAGTGTTCGATGGCTATGAGTGGTGATGGGAGAAATCTTTTGTTTCTCTGGGAATATCTGCGCTAAGACCAAGTTGATTTTCATTAAGAGGCCTTTCAAGAGGTCGGTCACCCTGAAATCCCATTTAATAAGCAAAGATTGAGAAAGAAAGCATTAGCCACACCAGGCAAGAAACTATAATTTTTGCATATGCTTATCTCTGTGCCATAGTTTCCAAACCAAAGTGTATTCAGAAAATACCTGGTGAGTTTCCCTGTTTCCACGGCAGACTTACTAAAAACAAAAATCTAGAAGGATACTCAAAAATCTGTACTTAAAGAAAGGTTCCTTTGGGATTTTACATGATGCTTGTCCTTCAGTATTTCTTTGGCAATCATTTTATTCAATGTATGTTAAAAGTGTTATACCTGAAGCATATTCTCTTGAAATCTTGCAAACATCATGCAGCTGGGTGGCAGAGACCACTCCACAGAGCCCACTGATTTCTACCTTAGTGTTGTCCTATTCATTGTCCTGTTTCTGCATGACTGAGTGGTAGGTGGCATTGTTTATTCAATTGCCAGAGACAGAAAATTGGAATTTTCTAGGACACTTCACTTACCTTACACATAGAATCAACTACTAAATCTTATCCTAATTTTCATGTCACTAACATGTATTTAATAATTCTTTCCCCTCTACTATTTCTCAGATTCATTCACCATTATTTCTCATTTTGAATTACATAAATGTCTTACTAAATCATCCCCATTTTTGTGCATTTGCAACTCTACTTCATTCTCCACACCCTGGTGTGATACCGGCAATCCCCTGATTAATGAGCCCATATATCCCCATTGTCTCAAGATATAATCCAAAAACTTTCAAATAGTCTTTCAAATAAGACCTCTAATGGTTTAATGATTTCAATAGTAGAATGAAGTTCCTTTGTAAGTAGTTAAGAGATTTCCAAGGGTATGTTTAACAGTAGTAGTTTTTAAAAAATGAAATTCCTGACCCTAACTTCATGAAAAGTTTCCCTTTCCATTTTCCATGTCATAATTTCTCTTTCCCCACTTAATGGGAAAAAAGATGCATATAACTCAGTCATTTATTATGGTATATTCTTTAGTTATGTAAAATGCTTTAGGGTAACTAAAAATGGAAGATTATTACATCAGAAGTCTTACTGCCTCTTTTTATTTGGAACATATTGTTATTACACATGAAGCATGACTTTAGAAATGAGTAGTTCTGGCAATTGTTTGGATGCTCTGACTCCACATATACTGGTAGAACGTGTAGGCAGGGAGAGGCATGGTGATTTTCTTTTAAGAATCCTACATTTTTCACCCACTGACTTTCAAAAAAGGCAAAAACTTTATGGGAGAGTTTGAGGAGGCAAATCAAAAGGAATAATTTCTCCAAAAAATTAAATGAAAAAAAAATGGCCTTTTCTCCCACCTATTATAAGTATGCAGTTTATTTTGGATATAATCATGCCCCTAAGATGTGCATTAGTTGGAAAGGAAAGTATTTTTAAATAGATTAAGAGACCCATGCTATTCATATTGACATACTTCAAAATAACTGGAAGGTTTTCAGGGACTATGAGAATTGTCATGTAACACAGTAGAAGATCCACAGATTAAAATGTTACACTGTATCTTATCAACTCAGGGTACATTTTATAATTGCCGATTTGCCGAATTGTGTGATGCTTACTTGGCTAAGGTTGGGAATCAGGTTTCCAAGAAATTCCTTCCTGGTATGTGCCAAGCTAAGAATGGCTTCTTAAAAGAAGAACCTATTCACAATTTTGAAGGCTGAAGTAAAGCAGATACTATTGCACTTGGAAGCCTATTAGTCAGATAAGGTGACAGAAAGATGCCTGGAACCCCAACTTGTCCTTACTCTGCTCTACTATCATCTAATTTTTATCTACTTCTCATTACTTTGTGACATGACTATTATTAAGACTGGAAGGTAATGTCTAAATAAACAAAGATTTTTCTTGGTTATAGGTAAGGTGATTGAAATGACCTGCTATACACATAAACATACAGATATGAAATAACATGTATTGGGAAATATATGGCTCAATTTTATAAACTCAAATAGCTTTATAGTTCAGAAAATATTAGAATCGGTTTCCTATGGAAGCAGTATCATGTATCTAATTAGTATTTATGATTTGTAATAATAAAGATTGATGATATTTAATAGGCTGCTTTCATTGGTCCTGCTGTGATTAGATATATTAACAGAAAAAGGTATCAATTTATATTTTATAACTAGAAAAATAGAAAAATAAGAGAGCAATATAAATGAGCTATGTAGGGCAATTATATATAGATTTTAAATTCAATTAAAATCAACACTCAGGGGCGCCTGGGTGGCTCAGTGGGTTAAAGCCTCTGCTTTCGGCTCAGGTCATGATCCCAGAGTCCAGGGATTGAGCCCCGCATCGGGCTCTCCACTCAGCAGGGAGCCTGCTTCCTCCTCTCTCTCTGCCTGCCTCTCTGCCTACTTGTGATCTCTCTCTGTCAAATAAATAAATAAAATCTTAAAAAAAAATAAAATAAAATCAACACTCAGCCAGTGATACCTGAAAATCTAGTAAGATAATCTTATAGATTAAAAATACAATTTTTATGAATATGATAATATAATCAAAGACTTTTCTTTAAGTAGAAATAACACTTAATTTCAACCTAGCAAAATTATTTTTAGAACTCCACAGTCATGAATTTTTAAATATGCAGGACTTGGTTCTTCTAAGATTACAAATTTGTGGTATCAGGTAAATCAAGTTATAGAGTCATATTGTTATCAGTAGTCTCCTCAATTACTTAAAACTAAATCTACAAGATTACTTTTGGTCTCTATGCTAGGTTTGAAAGGAATTTACCCTTCCCAGTCCCTAAATAAAGGGACTCGTGTAGTGGCATATGTTTCCCTAAGGGCCAGACCCTTCACAGGAATTCCATCTCTTCTTCTTCCATCTCCACTAGAGGTACCATGTTATTTTCCAAACTGGGTGATTTCTAGGTCTTAGTAAGTCACAATCCTGGCACCAGTCAATATTAATTTTCTCAATTTCTTTTGGAGAACCTACTTTAAGCAAGTCTTAGTGCTGGTTTCCCTACAAAGTTTTTGAGGAAAAAAATAGTGTGTACCCTACAGTATACTGTGTACTCAGTTAAAGCAAGAATCATAAGCTTCCATGAGCATCTAGAGTACATAAATGCCAAGTTCTTACTTATCAGGGCCCACATCTTCAAAGTCAACCCTAGCTAATATTTTTTCACTAATCATCTCTTCATGTTTGTACAGAACATCGATTAAAGGATATGTATTCCACTTGGACCCCAAATATATATTTGCTATTACTACATTGCTCTTCAGTGTAAAAACAGTGAGGAATACCTTAGGAAAAAGGCTTCCTTCCTTTCTTCCATTAGAGCCTCTAATGGCATTAGGAGGCCTTCTGTAAAGATGCTGTCCATTACACTAAGTTCAGTATTCTTTAAGTGTTCTTTTAATAAGGTGTTATCTAGCTTTGGTATTTGGAGATAATTGTCTTCCTTTGAAAATGTGTTGGAGATTTATTATAAAGCCATGGTGAATCATGCATCTGATCAAGATTTACTTTTTAGCTGGTTGGAAATCAGAGTCCAATTTGTAGATTCCCCCAATAGCAAGTTAACACTTTATGATATGCATATTTATATCTGTCCTTGGCTCCCATTTATACGCCTACTGTTTTTTTTCCTTTCTCACCTACTTCTAATTTATGCTATTTTGTTACATATTATTTTGTGTTTTTAAACTCTTAATCTATTTTGGGAACAAGGTGTGATTTAAATTAACATTTTACGAAATTATTTTCATGCTTTAGATTTCTCACTTGCTAATATCCCTGGTGTGGGAATTTGCACCAAGCAAAAATTATTTCTGCCACAGATCATAAAACTACTATTGTAATGTATATATTTTACATTAGTGTATATTTTACATAGTGTATATTAGTGTATAGAGAAAAATTAAGATCAGAGGCCCATATATTACAGCTACCTATCACAAAACAACAGGACCCTACCTTGGTAGGTCTTTCTACTGAAGACAGAACAAAATAAGTATTTTTTGAGATGAATTTTAGTTCACAACTAAGATAAGGTCTCACAAAGTATGTTTTATTACAAACATTATTAGGAATTTAATTCACATACTTACTAATGCACAGAGATTTATTATTGTATCCAGAAGCCATTGAATCAACAGGACAAATTCGTCTTAAAATATGTGAAAAGAGGGGCGCTTGGGTGGCTCAGTGGGTTAAAGCCTCTGCCTTCAGCTCAGGTTGTGAGATCGAGCCCCACATCGGGCTCTCTGCTCATCGGGGAGCCTGCTTTCTCCTCTCTCTCTGCCTGCCTCTCTGCCTACTTATGATCTCTGTCAAATAAATAAATAATCTTTAAAAAATATGTGAAAAGATAAATGCATAGAGCAAAAGGTAAATGCATTAAATGTGTATATGTCATACTGATTCAAAATATACTAACTTAAGAACTTATACAAAATAATTTTGGTAACCTTTGCAGACTAAAAACTAATTTAATAAAAAAAAAAGTTTCCTTATATTGTCGTCATCACTCTATATATTTAAATGTGACATTCTTTCTGAGTGTGATTTTTTTTCATATAAGCCAACAACCTCCCTGAAATTTCCCTGCATATCATTCTTCGAGTATAGTCTGGTAACTACCATTGATCTTATCTGGAGTGATTAACACTCTTTGGTTACAAGTAACAGGAATCCATTAGGGATATATGAACAAAAAAAGGAGAAAAGGACAGATACGACCTACTGGGTTTCAGAAAGAAAATGGAACCAGGAAATACAGTGATAGCTAGACCAGCTAGACAAAGACTGGGATATCATTTTCAAATTTTGCTAAAGAGGGTGCTCATTGTCAGAGTTTAGGTCACCTTAACTATAGGTAAGGAAAGGATGTTATCCAAGTTATAATCATATGAAAGATTAAAAAAAAAAGACAATCTTAATTAAACTAATTAGAATAGTGGGTTTACAGTTAACAAGAGGTCGCATCTCTCTTAAAAAAAAAAAAAAAGAAAAGAAAAAGGGCACCTGGGTGGCTCCGTGGGTTAAAGCCTCTGCTTTCAGCTCAGGTCATGATCCCAGGGTCCTGGGATTAAGCCCCACATTGGGCTCTCCGCTCAGCCGGAAGCCTGTTTCCTCCTCTCTCTCTCTGCCTGCCTCTCTGCCTACTTGTTATCTCTATCTGTCATAAAATAAATAAAATCTTTAAAAAAAAGGGGGGGTTGCATCTCATGTAAATATTTGGAAGTCATAATCATATTAGAAAAAGCTGAACCTGTAAGAATATATAAAATTGTTACTGGAGATACACATGTATAAATATAAATTAACATGTGTTTAACAATATAAAACTAAGATGGATCTACAGTGCTGTGGAGTGTTAAAATGAATGCTATTGAAGTATCTTTTAGAAACAATAAAACATACCTATTTAAAATGTAAACAGGAAGACTTCTGAGAAGTGTGACACCTGTTTCTTCTGTGAACACATGTCTATTACCCCAGACAAATCTAGCAAATCTCCTTAACAACTTAGCCTGAGTTAAATTCTGACCTACCTTCTTTAATTAAAAATGAGTGACTCTTTTTCCTAAAACTGCATGTAGATATATTCATACACTATGCACTGGTGAGATTGGTGTATTTATTCAATACAAAGTTTTCAAGATTCATCCACATTAATGTACAGATCAGTAATTTGTTGACCATATTTTTGTAGACCTACTTTCAGATGCTCTACTTCGTTCTACAGATTGACATGTCTGTCTTCACATCAAAACCAGTCTTCATTATAGTACTTTTTCTTTCTTTCTTTCTTTTTAAGATTTATTGAGACAGAGAGAGAGAGAGAAAGAGAAAGGGATCATGTGAGCACACATGAGTGAGAGAGGCAGAGGGAGAAGCAGAGACTCTCCAGCCGACTCAGCTGAGTGCAGAGTCCCACAAGGAGCTCTAGCTCACAACCCTGAGATCATGATGTGAGCTGAAACTAAGAATTGGACACTTAACTGACTGTGCCACACAGGAGCCCCGATTATAGCACTTCTATAATGAGATGAAACCAGGCAAAAGTTTTCCAAATTTCTTCTTCTTTTAAGAATTGTTTTGGCTATTCTTGTTCTTTGCCTTTCCACATACATTTTAGAATCAGATTGTGCTTCTCCTGCTATCAGAAATCCTTCCCTATGGGACACCTGAGTGGCTCAATTGGTTCAGCTCAAGTCATGATCCCAGGATCCTGAAATCAGTGGCGCATCCAATTTCTTCTTCAGTGTGGATCCTGTTTCTTCCTCTGCCTACCGCTCTGCCTGCTTGTGCACTCTCTCTCTAATAGGCAAATAAATAAAATCTTTAAAAAAAATCCTCCCTCAAAAAAATCTGTTGGAATTATGTTCACATTGCATTGAATTTATTGGTCATTTTTGGGAGACTTGATATCTTAATAGTATTTAGTTTTCCAACTCATGAACATGGTGTTTTTCTCCACTGAGTGCTTTAAAATTTCCTTCTCCTAGCAATATTTTGTAATTTTTATAAGTATTATATATAGTGGGTTAAGTCTACCTGTAATTACTCCATGTTTTAGGCATCTTAGTTTTAATTTTCAACATTTAATAACTAATATAAAACATGCTCAATTTTATATACATTATAATTTATGACCGTATATATTTTTCTTTTAAATTTTTATTTAAATTCTAATTAGTTAATGTATAGTGTAATATTGGTTTTAGAATTCAGTGATTAATCAGTTACATATAACATTCAGTGCTCAGGGGGTACCTGGGTGGCTCAGTCGGCTAAGCACTGGACTCTTAATTTCAGCCTAAGTCTGTGATCGTAGGGTCATGGGATCAAGCCTCATGAAATGGGCTCCCTACTCAGTGGAGAGTCTGCTTGAGATTCTCTCTCCCTCTCCCTCTGCTCCTGTACTCTCTAAAATAAATGAATAAATCTTAAAAAAAAAAAAAAAAGAACACCTAGTGTTCAACACAAGCACATAAGTGGGAGCCCTCCTTAATAACCATTACCCATTTAGTCCATCACTTCCCACCACCCCTTGCTCTTTATAGTTAAGAGTCTCTTATGATTTGCTTTTCTCTTTTTTTCCTTCCCCCATATTCATCTGTTTTGTTTCTAAAATTTCAAATATGAGTGAAGTCCTATGGTATTTTCTTCCTCTGACTGTTTTGTTTCACTTAGCATCGTACACTGTATTTCCATCCACGTTGTTGCAAATGGCAAGGTTTCATTCTTTTTGAAGGTGAGTATTAGTCCCCCCTTTGATGTATATAGAATACATCTTCTTTATCCATTCATCTGCCAATGGACATCTGGGCTCTTTCCCTAATTTGGCTATTATTGATAATGCTGCTATACACATTGAGGTGCACATGCCCCTTTGAATCACATTTTTGCATCCTTTAGATAACTAGTAGTACAATTTAGGGTTGTAGAGTAATTCTATTTTCAACTTTTTTGAGGAACTTCTGTATTTTCCACAGTGATTTCACCAGTTTGCCTTCCCACCAACAGTGTAAGAGGATTCCCCTTTCTCCACATCCTTACCAACATCTGTTGTTTCCTCTTTTAATTTTAGCTATTCTGACAGGTATGAGATAATATCTCATCATGGTTTTGATCTGTATTTCCTGATGAGTGATGTTGGCATATTTTCATGTGTCTGTTAGCCATCTGTATGTCTTAGAAAAATGTCTATTCATGTTTTCTGCTCATTTCTTAACTAAATTATTTGTTTTCTGGGTGTTGAGTTTTGTAAGTTCTTTACATATTTTGGATACTAACTCTTTATCAGCCATGTAAGTTGCAAAGATCTTCTCCTGTTCCATAGAATGCCATTTAGTTTCGTTGATTGTTTCCTTTGATGTGCAGATTTTTATCTTGATGAAGTCCTAATAGTTCATTTTTGCTTTGTTTTCCTTGCCTCCAGTGACATGTCTTTTAAGAAGTTGCTATAATCAGTGTCAAAGAGGCTGCTGCCAGTGTTGTGCTCTAGGATTTTGATGGTTTCTTGTCTCACATTTAGGTCTTTCACCCATTTAAAATTTTTTTTGTGTGTGTGTGGTATAAGAAAGTGGTCCAGTTTCATTCTTCTGCATGTTGCTATCCAGTTTTCCCAACACCATTTATTGAAGACAGTTTTTCTTTCCCTCATTGAATATTCTTTCCTGGTTTGTCGAAGATTAGTTGACCACACAGGTGTGGGTCCATTTCTGGGTTTTCTATTCCTTTGATCTATGCATCTGTTTTTGTACAGTTTATGACTTCTTTAAATCCACATATTTATATTCTAGTCTACAAGTCTTTTGTTTCTTGTTCTTGCATTACTGAAACAACTAGAAACTGTATGATGCTTAGTTGGTTTTTAACCCAAATGCAGGTTCCTTAATGCCAGCCTAATTGGTTGTTTTGGACTAATTATTTTGGCTTATTTCTGGCTAATTGAAAATGGGTTGGTATGGATTCTTAATAATACTCCTTATGGTCTATAATAAATAATACCAGTCTGGTATGTGAAGAGGAAGGAACAAGTTTCTCTTACTCTGCACTCCATCCCTATCCACTAGAATAGGCCAATGAAATACTGTAAGAAATGTATGGCCAGTGCTTTAGATAAGAAATACAGGCTGTTGAGGCTAATTACTTAACTTGTGAAACTGCATAGTAGTCTGCTAGAATATAAGATGATTTGAGGCAAGAGCCTCATCTATCCTGTGTATTGTTTTATCATTATTGCTTAGAACAATGCTTGGCACAGATTGTAACACAGAAAATTTGCTGACAAAAACGAAAGGCCATTAGGGATACATGTGAGTCCAACATCATTCAGAAAAGATAGGTAAGGATGTATGAATAAAATATTGTCATTATTTCAACATAATATTTGTACACAAATACAAGGCATTGAGTAGGTAAATTAATTCTTGAAACACTTCCATGATCACACAGGTTGAAAAAGAACACCGTGTATATATTTTTTCAGTGCATTACCTTTTAAAGCTAAGAAAATTCTTTAAAACATGAGATGACATGAGTATCAAAAACTGGTAGTCTCTAGACCAATTATGAAAGGGTTTCAGTGAGGCACAAGCTTAGCTGATAAGATAAACTCAAAAAGCTGGGTACTAAAGGTCAAACAGTTTAGGCAGACACAGTCCCAAAGATGCATGTTTCAGGAGGTCTTTGAACAGGACATCATAGAGATATGAGAAATTGAAAAGGATGATGATAAAAGAGCTGCCCTGAAGGAAGCAGAATATATAAATGTGTAAAATGAAGAGCAGTGAGTCAGGAGAAATATTTTCAACTGTGTGTTTAATCTGCTGTTTTATCGTTGTTATGGGAGTACGAAAGAATGCTTTGATACATTCACATATGGTGTTTTATAATGATGAGTTATTTTGTTTATATAGATTTGTTCTATTAATGCAGTGTGGGCCTTTTTAACCACATGATTTTTTTTTTTTGTCTGTTTTACAGACCATTTGCTCGCATTAAAAGAAGTTGATAAAATGAACTGTCATTACAATAATAGATGTGCCATATTTAATGACTCCCTTCAAAATGTTGACAATTCTTCAAGTCTGGTCATTGGTAAATGGGGATTTGTTGTACTTTTAACTTCTGAGTATTTATAGAAGTTTTCAAAATATTTTAAGATGGTTCCCTGCAAGTTTTTCAATCACTCATTCTACAACTATTTAGGGAGCACCTGCTGTACAGCAGGCACTATTCTCCAAAGTGGAGATACAGCAGCGAGCAAAACCGTCTTCTCTTTCATAAATCTTTCATACTTCCTACAAAAATAGACAATAATTACACAAATTAATATGAAACATAATATCATACATAGGAATACTAAAAAGAAATATGAAGCAAATAAGGGGACAGGATTCCACTTAAAGGAGTAGCAAAGGCAAATGCCCTGCAGATAAACATGCTTGATTTGCCTAGGAAAGGCAAAAAGACCGGTAGTGCCTAAGGAACATTAAAACAAGGACATACAGAAAAGGAGAGATAGAAAATGGTATTTAAAAGACAGGCAGGAGATGGGCCATGCAAATTCTTTAGAATTCTGGCAAGAGTTATTTTAGAATTTAAGAGTTTAAGACTTTAAGATGTATCTCAAATCTGAAAACATACTGGATATATTTGTGTATATAATTTCAATAGCTTTTTAAGAAAATACAAAAACTTTATCTTACAGAGCACTTTAACTTTACAGAAAAATAGAGTAGAATGAATGTAGTTCCTATATGCCCTCTCACCCAACCTCCACAGATTTCTTTATTAATATCTTGCATTAGTGTGGTATATTTACAATTGTTGAATCAGTATTGTTATATCAAGTCCATTGTTTATATTAGGGTTCGTTCTTTGTGTTGTATATTCTCTAGACTTTGAGAAATGTATAAAAACACATATCCATCTTCACCGTATCACACAGAATAGTTTCATTGTTAAAAATCTCTGGTGTTTCACCTATTCATCCCTCCCCTGAGCTCCTGGCAACCATAGTTTTACCATCTCCACAGAATTGCTTCTTCCAGAATGTGTAGTTGGAATTATACAGTATGTAGACTTTTCAGATTTGTTTATTTCACCACAGATATGCATTTAAGGTTCCTCCTTGTCTTTTCGTTGCTTGATAGCTCATTTTATCACTGAAAACTATTCCCTTGTATGGATGTATTACAGTTTATACATTGATCTGCTGAAGGGTATCCTGGATGCTTCCAAGCTTTGGCAGTTATGAATAAAGGTGTTATAAGTATCTGTGTCTGGAGTTCGTGTGGACATAATTTTCAGCTCATCTGGGTACATATCAAGGGATTCAATTGGTAGATCATAACATAAGAATTATATTATTTTTGTAAGAAATCGTCAAACTGTCTTCCAAAGGGGCTATACGATTTTGCATTCCCACCAGTGATGAGTGAGCAGCTTTGGATTTTAGCTTTTCTAATAGCTGTATAGTAGTATCTCATTTTCATTTGCAATTCCTTGATGACATACGTAATCACCTTTTCATATGCATATTTGCAATCTATATATCTTATTTCTTGAGGTGTCTGTTCAGATCTTTTGCCTACTGTTTACTTATTCTTGAGTTTTGAGAGGTCTCTGTATATTCTGCAAATACAAAGCATATATGTGTTCTATAAATCTTCCAGACTACTAGTTTGTGGCTTGCCTTTTTGTACTATTAGGAATGTCTTTTGTAGTGCATAAGTTTTTAGTTTTAACATAGTCAAACTATCGGTTTATCTTTTATGGATTATACTTTTGTTACAAAAAGTTATTGCCAAACCTGTGACCACCTAGATTTTCTCATATGTTGTCTTCTAAGAGATTTATAGTTACATTTTACATTTACGTGTATGTTGCATTTTGATTCGTTTTTTGTAAAAGATAAAAGTCTAGTCTAGATTCATTTTTTTTTCAATAGCTTTTAGTAGTTCTGTAGTTAACATGTAGAGAATACTTATAGAATGGGAGGACTAGAAGCAGGGAAATCACTCCAGATGCTGTTGAAGTCATCAATGAGCAAGACGACAAAGGCTTGAGTGTGGAGAATAGCAGTGTACTTTGTATCAGGTTATTGTGTTTCTGGTATTTTGAAATTGGAGTCAGTGATCTTTTATAAGGGGATATACATGGGATTTGGGTAATAAGAACAGTCAAGAAAATGCAAAGTTCTAGGCCTGGTTAACGGTATGAATAGTGGGACTATTTATTAAAATGGAGAATACTGGACAGATAATGTGGTTTGTTGTGGGGAGGGGATATCATAGAAATAAGATCCGTTTTGACATGCCATATTTGAGGTTTGAGGTTTTTATGTAAGTATCCAGTGAGAAATATCAAGTATAAAATTGGCTACATGAAGGTGGAACATAGGAAAGTAGTCAGGGGAAAATATCAATTTGGGAAATATGAGTATATAGGTGGTGTTTGAGGTCTTCAGACTAGGGTGAAAGGAGCAAGAAAATGACTGCAGATATAAATAAAAAGAGGTCCTAGAAGCTTGGGATACATCAACACTTAGAGTTATCTGGAAGTCGTGAATCTATCTACAGATTCTGAAAGGGAGCTTTTAGAGCAATAAGGAGAAATAGAAAGGAGAGTGGGGTATATATTTTTAAGATGAAGGATCAGCTGTGCCAAATTCTGTTGGAAGAATTGAAAAAAAATAAACTAAGAATTGATTACCACATTTGACAATATGAATATTGTTGGTGACTTTCATGGTGACAGAATGGGAATGAACATCAGGTTGGAATAGATTCACCAGGTACTGGGAGGGTTAAGAGTGCAAACAGCTGCTTTCCTATAGCTCTTGCAAGGAAGTTCTGGGAAGGGGGTAAAAGGGGTCAGGTATGGGAGATAAAGTCATTCACAGTTTTAGAAACAAATAGATTAGCTCTTACTATAGACAATATCTTAAGACACTAACTCACATTCCAATGTATCATAAAGTTACACACACAGACTAACTCTACTACTTTCCTATTGTTTTTTCCTCCCTCACATTATTCCACAAAATCATATTTTTCTTGGCTTTAGAAACAGATGGATTACCAACAGGTGAATTTTTTTTAGATATGCTATCACTTGGCAACATTCAATGCTTCTGAAGTTGCGTATACCATTGAGTCTTTCATTCTCCTCTTAACTTTGTGATCTCCTGTTAATATATTGTGCCTTATCCTCAAAGGCACTTTGTACTTATGTACACTTGTCTTTTGCTATATAGTATGTGAAAAGATTGAGAGAGATATTTCTGGGACATAAGACCCTAAATATTGGAAACTTCTCCTTAAATCATTGTCTGTCTGAGACCTGGGACATTCTCTAAAGGGATATTATATGAGCACAGTAGCCAAGGATATACAAAGGGATGTGTTATCACTAGTAACTGTTTTGGCTCCACAGACCACGGAGCAGTTTTCAGTTGAGCTCAGGGTTATAAGTGAGCGTAAGGCCTACAACGAAAATAGATCAAGTAGTATTCTTCATGCTTTCTCTCTAAATTCTCATCCACATCTTGGCCTCTGTAGCTTTCGATTCTGATTAGGAAGAAGAGAGTCTGAGAAGATCACATCAAAGGGAACACCAACAGAAGGAAGTCAGAAGCAAACTTTTTTAAAACTCTAAGGCTCTTAACAATAGGGTTCAGTTAGAGTCCTTAAAGTTTACCAAGCCCATAGCAGACCTCCTTTCCTTTTTGGGAGATGGTGGGTGGTGGCAGTGAGGGAGCTGTGTTGCTTTATCTTGTCAGTGCCACTGTAAAAATATGAAGTGCTCAAGAACAAGGACCAATTCTCATTGTTTCCCCAGTGCCTATTAAAGAACTCCTATTGCCTGTAATTTTAAAGTATTAGTAATCATATACATACTTTTTAATTGATTAAAATTTCAAATTTACTTATTTACTAATTAATTATGATTGTTTCCTTATTTGAAGATGTCTGATAATACTGTAGGACTTTTGTTTTATTATTTCAGGAATTATATATTATTTTAAGATTTTGTGTAAGTGTTTTAAACTGTTTTCATACATTGCATTTTACTGATATAGGAAAAGTGCTTCCATAATTTTTTTTTAAGATTTTATTTATTTATTTTAGAGAAAGACAGAGACAGAGAGACAGAGAGAGTGTGAGCACCGGTTCAGGAGCAGAGGGAGAGGGACAAGGAGACTCCATGCAGACCCCAAGGCGGGGCTCAATCTTGCAACCTTGAGACCATGACCTGAGCTGAAACCATAAGTTGGACTAAGCCATTCAGGTGCCCCACTTACACAATTCTTATCTAAAGTTGTTCTCAATGAAAATGAGAAAAAGTCTAGAGAGGAGCCAAAAGAAATCTTGAATTTCTTAAGTCATTGGTAGTTTCCATTGCAGTGATATCTATTTTTTATAACTGATTAATAGATTATTATTTGACACTATATTTCAATTTTCAGTCTTAATATGTATTTTACTTGTTATAAAGCACATATAGATGTACAGATGTTCATTAGGCACATATAGATGCATTTATAAACAATAAATTCAAATTTACTTATATCATCAATAATAAAGCAAAATTTAGTCTCAATGTTACTTTTTTCCCTAATAGTTCCAACCACTTTGCCAAATATAAACACACATGTGTATGCAACTTTACTATAGATGTCTAGCTTACACATTGCCAAACGTGGATATTTATAAATAGATATTTTCAGTTTGTACTTTGATGTAAAATACTGTTTCTCAGCTGGGATGCTGGAAATACAAATAAACCAAATGTTGGCTTATGTACATACACACCTACCTATATCATTTAGTTTACTAGTTTGTGAAATATTAAAATATGTTTGTATCTTTATTAATAAATTTAATGGCCTTTAATTTTTTGTGTAATTTTATTTTTTCAGTGTTCCAAGATTCATTGTTTATACACCCACCAAGTGCTCCATGCAATATGTCTTCCTTAATACCCACCACCAGGCTCACCCAACCCCCTGCCCCCTCCCCTCCAAAACCCTCAGTTTGTTTCTCAGAGTCCTTAGTCTCTCATGGTTTTTCTCCTCCTCTGATATCCCCCCAACTCACTTCTCCTCTCCAGGCACCTCAAGGCTGCAGTTGTTTTAAAGCCCAACCATGAAATCTTGTACAACTATTCTATGATTTATGAACCTTAATTTCATCATACTTAACTTTTTAAATCAAATTTATAAAACATTTAAGTTTTATTAATCAAACCGGACATGTGCTACATGATTATCACTGTGCTAAACTTGGAGGTATTCAGTTAAATGAAATACTGCAGCTATTACTTATTGAATGCAAATTATAACATGACTAATAAAATAAGAATACCATGAAAAATGAATAACATAAGAGAGGTCAATAAATATTACTTTTCATCTTCTGAACAAATCTATAGCTATATTTGTAATGTTCAGGATTTTTTTTAAAGATTATTTATTTATTTATTTGAGTGAGAGCTCACTTGAGCAAGCGGTGGGGGTGCAGAGGGAGGGAGAGAATCTCAAGCAGACTCTGAGCTGAGCACAGAGCCCAATGTAGGGCTTGATCTCATGACTGTGAGATCATGACCTGAGCCAAAATCAAGAGTCAGATGTTTAATGGACTGAGCTACACAGATGTCCCAAAGCTGAGGAATTTTTTAAGTGTGCTACATTCAGAAAACCTGAATGTGTTCATTTTTACACACTGACTTGGTTTTCTGTGTAATGAATTTCTGTCCTTTCTGACATCTACAACTATCCACAAATCTTGATTATGACTGTATGGAAAATAACTACTCCTAAATAGCCAGTATATTAATTTTTATTCTTTTTTTAGAAGATTTTATTTAATTATTAGAAAGAGAGAGCATGAGTGGGGGCGAGGTGGGGAGAGGTGAGGCAGGAGCAGACTCCCCACTGAGCAGGGAGCCCAATATGGGGCTTGATCCCAGGACTCTGAGATCATGACCTGAGCTAAAGGCAGACAGTTACTCACTGAGCCACCCACGCATCCCCTATTTATTTATATTCTATCAGCATTTCTATATTAAATTTTAGTAAATTAAGATATATGTTAAGATATATGACACTATATAAATCAGAAAAGTTGTTATATGAAAACTTGTGCTGGGGTTCTGTCTCTATAAATAGAAAAATTTATTCTACTCTTCTGAGCAGCTATTTATTCAATGGTAAATAGTGATGATGATGATGACGACGATGACGATCACAGTAAAAAAACCATATTTGCTTCAGAGGGTTACTGTGAGAATCACTTCAATTAGAATGCTTGAAAGTGCCTTCAATCTGATGAATGACACACATATTATTCTTCGTGAACTGTAACTATAACATTATAAGATTTCAGACGTGCTCTGTTAAGAGAAATATCACAATTTAGATGTGACATTTTGTTTGGTTCTTCCATTAGAAGAGATTTATAAAGGGCACCTGAGTGGTCCAGTTGGCTAAGCATCCAGCACTTGAATTCGCCACAAGTCATGATCTCAGGGTTCTGCGATCCAGCCCCATGTCAGAGTCTGCATTTGGTGCCATCTGCTTAAGATTCCCTCTCCTTCTATGCCTCCTGCTCATTCTCTCTCTCAAATAAATAAATAAATAAATCTTAAAAAAAGAGATTTATGAAATTATAAAGAATCACTGTATAAAATATAGTTTGATGACCACCAACTTACTGAACTAGCCAAGGTAATTTTATATTTAAGCCAAGGCATCTTCACTTATTTTCTTATTTTCTAGCTTTTCATATCATATCCATTATCTGTTGTTTTCTTGTTAAAATTAATTGTCATATTTTATTATTTTTATTATTGTTTACTAGAATGAATTCAGTTTTGACATCACTGGAAATAAATGAAGGAACAATTACATAATAAACTTTTTGATTGTCTCCAGAACATGCCCTATTTCTCAGAGCTAATTACTTTTGTTGAAGCTGAGAAATCCTTTTTTCTTTTCTTCCCTAATCGATTCCTCTGTAGCTTCTACAAATCAAATCTTACCTTCTCTTTTTTTTTTTTTTAATTTTTTTATATTTTATTTTTTTTTTTATACTTTTTTTATTTTTTATAAACATATATTTTTATCCCCAGGGGTACAGGTCTGTGAATCACCAGGTTTACACACTTCACAGCACTCACCAAATCACATGCCCTCCCCATTGTCCATAATCCCAACCCCTTCTCCCAAAACCCCTCCCCTCGGCAACCCTCAGTTTGTTTTGTGAGATTAAGAGTCACTTATGGTTTGTCTCCCTCCCAATCCCATCTTGTTTCATTTATTCTTCTTCTACCCACTTAAGCCTCCATGTTGCATCACCACTTCCTCATATCAGGGAGATCATATGATAGTTGTCTTTCTCTGCTTGACTTATTTCGCTAAGCATGATACGCTCTAGTTCCATCCATGTTGTCGCAAATCAAATCTTACCTTCTCTTAAAAGTACCTGTAATAATTTCAATTCACCATGATCTCTTTATTTTCTGAAATCTGTGATATTTATTTAGATACTACTTTGCTGTATTTCCTGTATCGCTACATAAACTTTGAATTAGTTTTTTTTTTTTTTCTAAAGATTTTATTTATTTATTTGACAGAGAGAGATCACAAGCAGGCAGAGAGGCAGGCAGAGAGAGAGGAGGAAGCAGGCTCCCCGCTGAGCAGAGAGCCCGATGCGGGGCTCGATCCCAGGACCCTGAGATCATGACCCGAGCCGAAGGCAGCAGCCTAACCCACTGAGCCACCCAGGTGCCCCTGAATTAGTTTTTTATATGTCTTATTTCTAAGTAAACAAAAAATATTCAAGAGTATTCACAGATTGTGTGTGACTGTATGCATCTAATTACATTTTAATATATAGCACTTACTTGAATAGAATTTCTTGAAAGATAGATGACTGAAGATTTTTTCTTGTCTACCAAGTCATTTGGACATAATCTGGATCTTTAGCCAGATCAAGTTTTCATTCCCTCCTGTGGAAAAACAGCTTCAGAAAAGACAGTAGAAAAGGTGTGCATTAGTTAGTCATATAATGGTGGTCTTTCAAATGATACAATTCATTTATATTTATATACAATTCATTTATATTTAGATAGTAAAAATACAATTCATTTATATTTAGAGTGCTATCATTCACCAGTAGTACACACTGCTGAGTTTTACAAGTCTCCAAAAGGATGAGAAAGTTGTGAATTTTTGTTAGCAATTATCACTGTAGGTTTTGAATTGTACAGAGCAATTTCTCTTGCTGTCATTTAATGCTCTATTCCATGAAGTTTTAAAATACTGTGTAAAAAAGATGGGTCTTGGAATGCATTTTTCATGAGAACATATTGGATGTTGCATTGTTGAATGGGGGAAATTATAAAATAAACTCTAGATATTTCAGGAACAATAATTCACTAAGAGAAGCTATTCATTTTGAACTGTGATTTAATGTCATATGTTAATACTTAATATATAGATATGAAAAGTTATTTGTTAATTGATATCACAAATAATTGATCATATTTTACTGATTTTATCCTGTGTAGCATCATTTCCTCTACTACTGTCTTAGTTCAAGATCTAAGCATCTCTCACATGCTCTCCTGACATAGTCTTATAATTGGCCTCCCAATTTCTACAATCAACTTCCCATATTGCTCCAGAATAATCTTTTAAAAGCTGAATTGTGATCATTTTATTGCCTCGATAAATATTTTTAATAATGTCCTTAGCCTAGAGAATAAATTTGAAACTCATTTTAATGACACTCAAAATTAAAGTATAACCCCTCTCTTCTTTTTAGGCATATATCCCCATGTTTTCTCCCCCCACTTTAAGCTCAGACTCTGCTAAATAATAGGTTATCTCCTAAATGTGCAAGAATATTTGATATTTTTGTGCTTGCTAGATCTCCTTTTTAACCTACAACCTCTCTGCACAAGTATAGTAGTACATACTTATAATACAATATTTAGTTCAAGAACCATATCTGTCAAGGCTTTTTTAATCCATCAGTGTCTCCAGGTGGAGGTGACTGCTTACAACTCTGTGACCCCATTGTACTAGGTACACATTTTTACCCACATAATAGTGAAATATATTATCTACGGACTTGTCTGTTAACCTACTCTACATGAACGGCCCTTTCAGAATGGGAACTATATATTATTTATATTGAGTGCTTAGCTTTTAACATTCATTGCTCAATTGATATACCTCGTGTTATAACTTGAAAGAAAAAAAATTCAGCCTAAAATAATTTAAACGGTAAAACTGTAGCTCTCAGCAGCAGAAATGAAATTCAGATCTAGGTACTTGATCCAAAACTCACAGTCTTTGGAAATGCTGAGATTTAAAAGTTTAGAACCTCAGAATATTAATAATTTTTTTTAAAGATTTTATTTATTTATTTGACAGAGAGAAATTACAAGTAAGCAGAGAGGCAGGCAGAGAGAGGAGGAAGCAGGCTCCCTGCTGAGCAGAGAGCCCGACGCGGGACTCGATCCCAGGACCCTGAGATCATGACCTGAGCCGAAGGCAGCGGCTTAACCCACTGAGCCACCCAGGCGCCCAGAATATTAATAATTTTTAAAGAAAAAGTAACTGCTAAGAAAAAACAGCAGGGATTGTAATTTATCTTTCTCCATTTCCTTCGCTCATTATTAGAGTGCTTAGGAAGTATATTCCTGTATACTGTTCCAGTCACACAAAACTGTGTTCTAAGGACTCATCTCTTTAAGAAAAATATTAATACATTTGTCTAGTTTTGTTTATTATCTACTTTTTGTTTATTATCTACCTTCTAGGTGTTGGAATTTGAGGCCCTCTGCACAAACTCCACCAGCTCCCATACTTTTCAGAGTGTTTTTTGCTGCCTCTGCTATCTCTGTAGCTCCCTCAATGGGACTCCCTCAATGGGAAAGGTATTACTACACCTGTAATAGATCCATAGCAGCTCGCCCCCAACCCCAACCGTCTTCCTGGGGAAGAGTTCTGGGCTTTATTAACTCTGCAGACTTTGTTGCAGGGGAGGAAGCAGGTAAGCTGAGCGCTGACCCTAGATAACTAATGGGGTAACTACTGCGAGGTCCAGGCACTGGTTCTGACTGCCACTGCGCATGAGTCTGCCCTGCAGTTGTTTGTTCTGTTCCTGAACTCTCTAGCGGTGATCCTGAGTGTAGCCTACAATCAGAGGCAGGGAAGCATCCATGAACTGGTGACAAATACAGCTACGAGAGGCAGCCCTTGCCCAGTGCTGACTATCAACAGATGGAAACTGAGTTTTCAGGAAAAAATTGAAGATCATTTTTTATGTGAAATCTCCAACATATTAACTAGGAACTAATCCCCCCCCCCCAAAAAAAAGGTTAAATCTTCTGTAAGGCAAAGGTTAAATCCTCTGCAAAGCTGTTGCAAGCTCTACTATACCCAGGAGGTAGGTGAGGAGACGACCTTCATTCCACACTTGACCCCAGCGCCACATCTGCTCAGAGAGAACCTCTCATTGCTGAACAGAAACTCAACCTCCTGCCTCTCTGCTGGAACATGCCTTCCAGCGAGCTACACACACAAGCCGTGCTAAGCCACGAATTCCCTCCAAGGCTGCTGAAGTTATAGGACCACGAAGTGCCCCGCGCACTTGCCCGCACACCACAGCGGAAGCTCCGCTCGCCGCCGGCCGCCTCCGTCCCTCCCACAATGCTTTGCGCTGCGCGCGGTCGGAGCACGTGGCCCCTGGGGGCGGGCACCGGCGCGTTCTCTGTGCGCGCGCGCGGAGGTACCTGCGCTCGGAAGGCCGAGGTGATTCCTCGCTCTGCCCTTCCGTATTTCAGTAAGTGTAAGAGAGGGAAGGAGGGAGGAAGAGAGGAGTGAAACAATGCAGAGTGCCAGGGATAATGACATTCCGCTAGTTAGGGCGCAGGGTGCCCTGTGAATGGAAAGATTTTAAAGAGAACAACGGCCGAGGCGGTGCTAGGGACATTCTGCAAAGTTATTTCTTCTCTAGCTCCCTCGCGTGCTCCTTCTCGCCCCCACATCGATGCACTGTCACTTCTTTTTTTTTTTTTTTTTTTTTTGAAGATTTTATTTATTTATTTGACAGACAGAGATCACAGGTAGGCAGAGAGGCAGGCAGAGAGAGAGGAGGAAGCAGGCTCCCTACTGAGCAGAGAGCCCGAGGCAGGGCTCGATCCCAGGACCCTGAGATCATGACCCGAGCCAAAGGCAGCGGCTTAACCCACTGAGCCACCCAGGCTCCCCAGTACACTGTCACTTCTGCTGCACTGTCTCGATCAAACCCAGTCGCAGGGCTAGCCTTAGTCTCAAGAGGTCTTGTAGCTTCCGATTATTTGGGTCCATTGTGTGAGGAAGCTGGTCCAGTCGGCTGGAGGAGAGGCCACAGGCCAGGACCAGTGGCTAGACACATGCAGTGGAAGCCGCTGGGAAACTTCCTGCCTGGAGAACCTTGGGTGCAGCATATGACTGAGCCCCGATAAAAAACAACCCGGGCAGGGGCACATATAAAGTCATGATAGATTTAAAAAAAAAAAAAAGAGTATTTTATGTTACAGAATTTGAGATGCCTTGTGACTTAGCAAAAGATGGCAGAAATAGTTACCTTAATTTTGATGCCTAGGGCAAATCAACAATTCTATCCATAAACTATCAATTAGAGATGATTGTGAGAAACACCGTCTTAACGGTGTTTTTAAAACTTTGTTTATTCTCTCTGCTTTCCCCTTCTATCCTCAGGCAAGCAAGTGAGGACTCCTCCCTTTCTTTAATGTTGGAGCAAGATAAACTATTTTACATTTTAGTGCAAAAATATTTCCTAGCCTTAGGATGAAAAGTATTTGAAGGTACCTGGGAGGCGCAGTCATCAAGTGTCTGCTTTGGGTTCACATCATGATCCGAGGGTTCTGGGATCCAGCCCCATATTGGGCACTTGTCCAGCTCCCTGCTCAGCGGTGAGCCTGCTTCTCCCTCTCCAGCTCACCCGTGCTTGTGTTCCCTCTCTGCCATAAATAAATAAAATTTAAAAAAAAAAAATAAGTAAATTGGAAAGGACTGTGGATGGAGGGTAGGAATGGGTATGACTTCTTTGAGCCTGACTCCCAGGGGATATAACTTTTCTTACTTATTCATAGACTTCCCAACTTCTCCCTTAGTTTTTATCTCAACACTTTGATACTAGAAATACAAGATCTCATAACCAAATTATTTATAAACCAGATGCCATTGCCCCTCAGCTGATTCCTCTTTGTTTTCTTCTCTATCCATTCCCTCATTAGCATATGGAGGTCATGTTCTGTCCCTGATCTTACAGCACTAAGCTTCACAGGGTAAGTCCTTTAATGCTCAGCTCAACAAATGCTCAGTGGGCAACAGGAATCCAGCCCACAAGTGGGGAGGGTGGAAAAGGAGGGAAAACAATGACATTTATTAACTTTTCACATACATTGTTATAATCATATTTATTAATGCTTTATAATTCAAAATACTAAGGCTGAAAAGTAACTTTCTATATTACCAGCTAGTAATGTTTGAGAATCAAACAGGTGTTTTGGGGTGCCTGGGTGGCTCAGTGGGTTAAGCCGCTGCCTTCGGCTCAGGTCATGATCTCAGGGTCCTGGGATCGAGTCCCGCATCGGGCTCTCTGCTCAGCAGGGAGCATGCTTCCTCCTCTCTCTCTCTCTGCCTGCCTCTCTGCCTACTTGTGATCTCCGTCTGTCAAATAAATAAATAAAATCTTTAAAAAAAAAAAAAAAAAAAAAAAACAGGTGTTTTGCTTTAAAACATTGTTGGAACTTTGAGCAGCATAGCAATTATTCAGCTGATCTCTCTGTGGCATTGCCTTTGGCCAGAAGAAGCTGCCCCACCCAAGATCGCAGCTCTTCCCAAGGGTACCCTCTTAAGTAATGAATGATTCATTCTGAAGGACAATGGCCCAGTGTCCTTACTTTCATTCGGCACAAATCTCAAAAGTAATCCTGACTCTAGAAGTCTTACTACAATTGATTTCATCCTTTCTATCTACCCAAACAGATTGGTGCCCTTCATCCATTTTGGAAAATTCTCAACAATTGTGCGTTTTAATATTTCCCCCTCTACACTGTCCGTTTTTTACCCTCCAGTTGTATTGGACAAAGAACTGAATCCAAACTCTGGTTCAGCTGCTTACCACTCAAAAATCAGTCCTGAAATGACAAGTGATTGTGGGAAAGGAAAGTTTCCTTTATTCAGGAAGCCAGCATTCTGGGAAGATGGTAGACCAATATCTGAAAGACCATCTTTCCTATCCAGACAAAGCAGAAGGTTTTAATGGGGATGGCATGGGAAAAGGAAGGGCTGCTAAGTGCAGGAGAAGCAGGTGCTCAGGCTATTAGTTGTATGTCAGTGTGACCCTGAACAGACTTGTTGGCCTCAGCCACAGTTGTTTCCGAATGTAGTCAGGACTTTTTTTCTGGGAAAGTTTGGTTCTTCACTCATCAAGGTTAGTTACTGGTCTGTAAATCTGAAGGAAAGTAGGTTAGTGTTACTACAGACCCAGGAACTTAGGTCAGCAAGCAAGGAGAGCATAAGCTTGAAGCAAGTTAACCCTTAAGACCAGTGGGAGTGCTGTGACAATATTAGATTGTACTCTGATCTTCATGTATATGATTTTTAAATTTTATTTTCTTATATTCTTAATGCTGTCTTGTGCATATTTTTTTCAAATCTTTCTTCCAGTTAGTCTGTGACTAGTTAAGTATTTGTCCCATTCTTTGATATTTTAATCAAAATAATTATATTTTTACTTCCAAATTTCATTTTTATTCAAAATATTTGGTCAATTTTGATAATTTGCCTCATAATAATGTCTTTTATTTTGAAACATTTAAGATACCTTTGTATGTCTTATGTCTGATATTAACATTTTTAGAACAGAGTTTATAGGTATATCTTCAATGTTTTTTTTTCTAGCTCTGCTTTATGGCTAGTCATTTCTTTATTTATTATCATTTTTAATTATAAACATGTTACTTGAAATAATATCAATGAGAAGTCTTTGAGACTTGGATCCAAAGAGGATTTTCCTTGATTATGTCAGGTACCTAAGGGGAACTTAGGATCACTATAAAATAAAGTGTTGGTTTTGAGTTCTTATGGGCTACATACATGGACAGGCTGGTTTCTGACTCCCATTCAAAAATAGTATAAGTTTGTGGGAGTTCTCAGAGGAGACATTTTCCCTTTCTGTCCTCCTAGAGCCAGAGATGAAGGGTGAATTTCTTTCATCATAGTTCTGTGGGGGGTAGAGAGTGATTCTAATTCTCCACTGAATGGTCTGAGGACCTGACGGATGATTAAGGGTTCTGGCTTTGTATACTGGTAACCAGCCCCAGATCAGTTCCAGACTTTGTCTCCTGTCACTCACAGAACCTAGGATGCAAATGTTACATGTACATTTTACATGGCTGTTTATTGTGTCTTTCTGGTAGTTATGAGCCTGTTGAGAACAAAGGCCAAGTCTTACTTATTTTAAGGGTCCAGTATTGTGGAGTGCCTTTAATAATATGTTTACTGAACTAAAATAAATTGTATTTTGATATAGTATGACTCCTCAGTGGAGACTCTCTTTTTCATCAGAGCGGATTGTTATGACTTTTTTTTTGACTTCTATAACATTGTAGATATTTTTCTGTGACATCTTAGATATGTCAATGTAATTATTTTTGTAAATGCGTGCTTTCTTCGCTGGATTATGATATTTATGAAGGAAGGGAATGTTTCATTTTTTGCAGTTTTATCTCTCTGAGAAAGTATTTGACATACCATAAAATGTTTTAGTTTAATTTTTTTTTTTTTTTTTTTATTTATTGAAAGACAGAGATCCCATGTAGGCAGAGAGGCAGGCAGAGAGAGAGGAGGAAGCAGGCTCCCGGAGCAGAGAGATGTGGGGCTCAATCCCAGGACCCTGGGATCATGACCTGAGCCGAAGGCAGAGGCGTTAATCCACTGAGCCACCCAGGTGCCCCATAAAATGTTTTAAAAACTGTCTATGACATATATGCATTTAAAAAAGAGGATGGGTCTCCTGGGTGACTTAGTCGCTGAAGCATCTATTGTTTTCAGCTCAGGTTATGATCTTTGGGTCAAGGGATCAAGCCCTGTGTCAGGCTCTGCACTTGGCAAGTCTGCTTGAAATTCTCTCTCCCTCTAACCCTCCTGTTTCACCCCCACCCCAGCCCCCAGCTCACAAGAGTACACTCTTTGTCAAACAATCAAATAAAATTTTTAAAAAAGAAAATAGAAAAGGTATCTAAGAGAAAGTGATCAAAAAGATATAGAGTAATATAGTCTGCTTACCTATCCAAGACCATCATGGAATATTTTATGTTACTCGACCTACCTAAAGGCTACACTTAAAGAGGTTTAGATCTTTTGGATCTTTGAACACTCCAGTTCCATGCCTTAGCCTGGTAAACAAAATAAATGTTTAACTTACTGTTAATTCTACTTAGAAGAGTCAAAAGTTCTATTTGTAAGCAAACCAAAGGACCTATGCTGCAATTATTTAACAGTTAAAATGATCTAGATATAGCTCTTCCATTTCAAAATGAAAATCAGTGAATGCTACATGTTAAATGACCAAATCATGAGATTACATTGTGGTTCCTGAAACCCTCGTTGCAGGAAACAATTCTCCTCATCAGGAACACACACGTTATGACTGGAAAAGGCATTCTTCTATTATGTGTGGGCAATTTTATAATTGGAGTCTGCTACAGTGGCTCATTTGTTACTATACCTAGTGTAATTGGTGATTAATTTTTTAAAACTAAAATGTTAGGTCTACCCTATAGATTCTCCTGTTTAGATAAATTCTTTATGCATGCCCAAATGGCAATTAAGAAATGCATTTTAATAGATAAAAATAACAGTAAACACATTCAGATAGATTTTATATCCCTTTCTAACCCCTGAATTTTACCTTTTGAAATATTAAGTTTATTGAGGTAATTCTGTCTGGAAGGGAGATTTGTCTAAAAGCCTATAAAATATGACAAAATTAATATTTAAACAAGTCCATGTCCCCTGGCTCCTAAATAGGAACCAAGAGAAATGTTAGTCTTGAGGCTAATGCTCTCATTTATGATTGATGTTCTTTTTGAGAAAAATAAAATAAAGTAACTCTTGCTAGGCTTGTATACTTTCCTGTTCCTTTAAGATTAATTTATACACAATGCATGTCAGTTTGAAAGACTGATTCTTTATAAAGGTAATTAACAGAGGAAATTGTTAAACAAGAACTATGTTTTAATTGCTTTTGTGTTTTTGTGTACTTTTTAGTCTGGAGATGAAAAACTCAAATGTTAGATAATAAATGTGTTTTACTAGCATCTAATTCTCAGGTGAATTCAGAGAAAGAGATTGATGTTAATAACTTCCTCTGAAGATTAATTGTTTCGGGATAGATGGATGAGTATTTTCAAAATCTCTTCCTTACTTCCCTGCTGCCATTTATGATTGCACTAAATTCACATTAGGTTTTGTTACATGTTTGAAGATATCATTTATTAATCAAAGCCTTAAGAAAAACAGGGCTGAAGAAGTTTACTTGCTTAAAACTAAATATACTTATTTCTTTTTTCCTATGCTAGCCAGGTCTACATTTACATTTAAGCCAGTGTCCAATATTTGGGCAAGTGTTACTGATACTTGAATTACAAGCCACAATTATGTCATTCTTATTTTTTATGTCAGTGACCTATTTCAATGCTTTTGAGGATGACGCCAGAGCATAGTGCTGCCTTTAACTAGAAAAACATTGCATTTTTCATATTTCTCAAGCCAGCATTCACTTTCATTTAGATGTATTAAAAGTATTATTTATGAGTTTTTATTTTAATGTTAAATAATTAGAATAGCTATAGATAATAATACTTTATAAGTATTCATAGATCGTATATTGTATAACACAATTATATTTTCCATTAAGTGGAATTGCATGAGAAATTGTCATCATCAGTGACACTTGACCATATATTAAATTAGTCCATATGTTATATGGTAATATATTATATGGTCTGATATCTAACTCTTTATCAGATATGTCATTTACAAATATCTTCTGCCATTTCATAGGTTGTCTTTTAGTTTTGTTGATTGTTTCCTTCGCTGTGAAGAAGCTCTTTATTTTGATGTTTATTTTTACTTTTATTGCCCTTGACTAAGGAAACATATCGAGAAAATGTTGCTACAGCTGATGTCAGAAAAGTTTCTGCCTCTGCTCTCTTCAAGGATTTTTTGTTTTCAGGTCTCACATTTAGTACCTTAATCCATTTTGAATTTATTTTGGTATATGGTGTGAGAATGTGGTCTAGTTTCATACTTTGGCATGTAGATGTCCAGCTTTCTCAACACTGGTTGTTGAAAAGACTTTTATTCTGTTTAATATTTTTCTTCCTTTGTTTGATATTAGCTGACCATATAATTTTGGGTCCATTTATGGGCTCCCTAGTCTGTTCATTGATCTACATATCAATGTTTGTGCCAGTCCCATACTGTTTTGATTACTCCAGCTTTGCAGTATATCTTGATATCTGGAATTGTGATACCTCCCATTTTGTTCTTTTTCAAGATTGCTTTGGCTATTGGGGTCTTTTGTGGTTCCATACATGTTTTAAGATTGTTTATTCTAGTTCTGTGGTAAATTCTCTTGGTGTTTTGATAGGGATTGCATCAAAGGTATAGATTGTGTTGGGTAATATGGACACTTTAACAAGTATTTATTCTTCCAGTCCATAGAATATCTTTCCATTTGTGTCATCTTCAGTTTCTTTTATCAGTGTTTTATACTTTTCAGAATGTAGGTCTTTTACCTCCTTTGCTGTTTATTCTTAGGCATTTTATTATTATTATTATTATTATTACTATTAAGATTTATCTATTTATTTGAGAGGGATGGGGAAGGGGAGAGGGAGAGGGAGAGAAAGCTTCAGGCAGACTCCCTGCTGAATGTAGAGCCCAACTTGAAACTTAATCCCAGGACCTGGAGATCATGATCACCTGAAATCAAGAGTTAGCCATTAAACAGACTGAGCCACTGAGGTACTTTTGTATTATATTATTTTGGGTGCAGTTGTTGATGGGATTTTCTTAATTTCTCTTTCTGCTATTTCATTATTTGTGTATAGAAATGCAATGGGTTGGGGCATGTGTGTGGCTCAGTCGGTTAAGCATCTGCCTTTGGCTCAGGTCATGATTTGAGGCTCCAGGCATTTAGCCCCACATCAGGCTCCCTGCTCAGTGAGGACCCTGCTTCTACCTCTCCTGGTCTCCCTGCTTGTGCTCTCTCTTTCTCTTTCTCTGTCAAATAAATTGTGTGAATGATTTTTTCAGTGTATTGTTGGATTCAGTTTACTAATATTTTGTTGAGGATTTTTGCATCTTTGCATCTAAGTTCAGAGATACTGGCTTTAAGTTAATTTTTTGGTAGTGTCTTCATCTGATTTTGGTATTGGACAATGTTGGACTCATAAAATGAATTGGGAAGTTTTCCTTCATTTTGTATTTTTTTTGAATACTTTGAGAATAGGTAGTAACTCTTCTCTAAATGTTTGGTAAAATTCATCTGTGAAGCTGTCTGGTCCTATTGCTATAAAATTCCCTTTTAGAACAGTGTTTCCTGCGGCCCAAAGGTTTTGGACCATCGTGTTTTCAATTTCATTTGTCTTCATGTATTTTTTAAATTTCCTCTTTGATTTCTTGGTTGGTCCATTCATTGTTTAGTAGCATGTTTTTAATATCCATGTATTTGTGTTCTTTCTAGATTTCTTCTTGTGGTTGATTTCTAGTTTCAAAGCACTGTGGTTGGAAAAGATGCGTGGAATGACCTCAGTCTTTTTTAATTTGATGAGACTTGTTCTGTAGCCTAATTATGTGATCTATTCTGGAGAGAGCCCTATGTGCATTTGAAAAGAATGTATTCTGCTGTTTTAAGATAGTATGTGGTGAATATATCTGTTGGATCCATCTGGCCCTATGTGCCACTGTTTCCTTATTGATTTTCTGTTTATGTGATCTATCAATTGATGGGAATGGAGTGCTAATGTCTCCTACTATAATTATATACTATCAATTACTTCTCTTATATTTCTTATTAGTTGCTTTCTGTATTTGGGTGATCCCATATTCAGTGCATAAATATTCACAATTGTTATATCTTCCTGTTGGATTGTGCCCTTTATGATTATATAGTACCCTTCTTTGTCTATTGTTACAGGCTTTTTTTAAAAGTTTATTTTATCCCATACCAATATTGCTACCCCAGGTTTCTTTTCATTTCAGTTTGTGTGATAAATGCTTTTCCATGTCTTTGCTTTCAATCCGTATGTTTCTTTAGGTCTGAAATGAGTCTCTTGTGAGTAGCATATAGATGGGTCTTGCATTTTTATTCATTTCATCATCCTGTGTCTTTTGATTGGGATATTTAGTCCATTTACATTCAAGGTAATTTATAATTACCTTGAATTTATAATTACCTTTATAATACCTTGAATGAATTATATTCAAGGTAATTTATAATTACCTTGAATGTAAATTCAAGGTATTTTAGATAGGTATTTTAATTATTATTAACATATTTAATTATTTTAAATATGTATTTAATTATTACTAACATATTAATATAATATTTAAAAATATATTATTAATATAATAATGTTAATATATTATAAATATATTATTTATTAATAATTATTGGTAGGTATGTACTTATTGCCATTTTGTTACTTGTTTTATGGTTTTTTTATAGTTCTTTGTTCCTTTCTTCTCTTGTTCTCTTCTCTCATGGTTTACTGGTTTTATTCAGTGATGTACGTGGGTTATTTTCTCTTTATTTGTTGCATATCTATTTGCTTACCAGATTTTGATTTGTTGTTACCATTAAGTTTGTATATAACATATGCATATAGAGTCTAGATAAAACAAATTTTAATTGACGATTGTGTCATGCTTGACTTAGGTACCAAAGGTATATTGAAAAGTAGAATAGAATTTTATTATGTTTGTTAGAGGAGGTCATTGAGGAGGCATGAGTGGCAGGTTGATGCTGAGCTGGACCTGGGCAGTCAGAGGCTCCTCACCCCCACTCCTGTCCCTGGAATTTACATTCTACCCATTTTTCCCACATTAAGAGATGTTCCAAGGACAAAGCCTTGAGAGAGTAAGGTGTTGTTGAGACCACCTGGATAGTAAACATCATTAAAACCACTTAGGACCTCTGTATAAGCTTTTAAGATTCTGGCAGGCAGATATGGAGATCTGTTCTTGCATTCAGCCAAGACAAGCCTCATATGTTAGTTTCCTAGTTGTGAACTAGAGGTGTTTTATAACATCAAAGACAGACTGAATTCATTCTTAAATATTTGTAATTGGATTTTCATTTAAAATATCAAATGCTTTTGTTAATATTTTGTTCTGAGAAGATAGGACATTCCAGTTTGTTATGATATTTAAAATGCTGAATTGATTTTGATCATGATTGTTGACTCTAAAACATTTATTTATTGTAGTATTAGAAAACATTGAACTTTTTTTAAAATCAAATTTCAGTAGATAAAAGTATATCAAGGTTATCTGAAGGAGAAATTGCAGATTTATTATTTTATTTTCCTCAGTGTATTATTATATTTCAATAATGGAGTTTCTTATGCTTCCTATTTTCAACAGTCATGATAATGAACAATAATTTTGAGAATAAATATAATTAAAAATTTTTTTCAAAACCCTGAAGTTCATCTTACAGTCAGAGAAGCAAATGATCATAAGCATGCATATTAATAGATTTTAAAAAATCAAGCAAACCCATGTAGCTAGCATCTGGAGCAAGAAACAAGAGTATACCAAGAGTATACAAACAGCTCTTGTGCCCCTTCCATTTATAGTTTTGCTAATGTTAAACCAACTTTGCTCTTTTAGAGTAAAGTCAATTTAGTGTGTGGTGTTTTATTGTCATTTTTGTATATGCTGCTGGATTCTGTTTCCTTAACTCTTGCCTAAAGTTATTGCATCTTCTGTTCACAAGTGAGATTAGCTTTGGTATTTCGTTTTCTCATACTTTTTTGGTTCAGTTCTTGGGTTAAGTTTTTTCTAGCTTCAAAACTAGTTAGGAAACAGATTTCCTTCTTCCAGCCTCCATAATTATTTGTATAAGAATAGGATTACATGTCCTCTCATTTTATTCTAATTTGCTAGCGAAGCATCTAGCTTAGATATTTTCATTCACTTCCCCCACCATTATATTGTATTGAAGTTAAAATATATACAACAGCAATGTATATACAAACATAAACAACCATCTTCAGGTGAGAGTAACTGATACACAGTGAGTGGGAAATGGCTTGGATCAGAACTGCCTGAGGGGCTTGTTAAGTCTTGGACTAAGAGGCCCCAAATGAAATTTTGAATCAAGATATATGCATGGAGGCTAAGTGCTTGCTCTTCTCACAGATTCCCCAGTGCCACTGGTAGAAGAACCAAGCATGAGAGCCATGGAGCAAGTGAGGTTAGTGTAAAAAATTACATGCATTTCTTAGCTTCACCTAAGCCATGACCAATGTTGCTTTATATGTGTTTCTCTCCCAACCTCACCGAATTATTTTGAAATGAATATCAGAAATCATATTCTATTTTAAAGTATAACAGTATTTATCTCTAAAATGTGAGAATACTATTTTCTTCATTGTTCTGTATTTTGTAGAAATGTAGTTGATTGTTTTGTGTTCATGTAGTATTCTGTCACCCTGCTGAGCTCGCTTATTAGTCCTAGGAGACTTTTTCTTTTTGGTACTTACTTGGGATGTTCTATGTAGATAATCATGTACACTCACGAAAGGAGTTTTATGTCTTTCTCTGCACTCTTTATTCCTCTTACATCTTCCCCCCCCCCGCCCCCCTTCGTTGTAGCTAGAACTTCTGTGCTATGGTGAATGAGTGGTGAGGACAAGTCTTGACTTGTTTCCGGTATTAGGGGAAATGCTCTTTGTCTCTTACTATTGAGTGATATGTAAGCTTTAGGGCTGTTTTTTGTTTGTTTGGGGTAGATGTTCTGTATCAATTTGGGGTAATTCTTTTCTGTTCTTAACTTTCAGAGTATTTTTAACATGACCGCGTATTGGATTTTCTTAAATGCTTTTCTTTAGCCTGCTGGAATTGGATACTTCATTTGTTAGTGATACTTCTTTGACAGATTTATTAATGTAAAGCTTGCATACTGCTTTCTTTTGTTAGGATTTTGGTTTTTTTTTTTTTTTTTTGGATTCCATTTCCTTAAGGCCTGCTTAAAAATTATTGTATCTTGTGTTCATGAGTGAGAGAGACTGCTGTATTTCCTTTTCTTTCTCTCTCTCTCTCTCTTTTTTTTTTTCCTTTTTTCAGTTTCTGGGTTGGGATTTTTCTAGTTTCATAAACTGAGTTAGGGCACAGATTCTCTTCTACAGGTCTCTGTAAGAATTTGAGTAGAATAGGGTGGTATGTCTGCTGATTTTTATTGTAATTTGCTAATGAGCATGTCTCCCAATTTTCCTGTAATTTGCTAGTGAACACCTAGCCTAGACATTTTTCCCCCCTTGCATTGTGAATGATTTAGAACATACAATGTGTACTCAACCTGTCTTCAGGTGAGCAGTTGACATGCAGTGATTTGGAAACATTAGTTTGGATCACAATCATCTAAAGGACTTGCTAAGTTCATGGACTAATGGCCTCACACACAGAGTGTTGATAAAAGTATATGGGTTGGGGCCAAGTGTGTATTCTTCTCACAAGTTAGCAGTGCTGCTTCTGGTGTGAGAAGTGTGCTCTGAGAGTCATGGAATAAGTGAGTTTAGTATTAAAAACTGTAAGTTTTCCAACTTCAACTATTGTGAACCCATAACCAGTCTTGTTTTATACAGCTTATTCTTTTTTTTTTTTAAAAGATTATTTATTTATTTATTTATTAGACAGAGAGAGATCACAAGTAGACAGAGAGGCAGGCAGAGAGAGAGAGAGGAGGAAACAGGCTCCCTGCTGAGCAGAGAGCCCGATGTGGGACACGATCCCAGGACCCTGAGATCACGACCTGAGCCGAAGGCAGCAGCCCAACCCACTGAGCCACCCAGGCGCCCCGATTATACAGCTTATTCTTAATGTGCATTTGAACTGCATGGGTCCATTTATAAATGGAAATTCTTTCTGTACTGCAGATATGTTTTCTCTTATGATTTTCTTAATATTTTCTTTGGCTTTATTATAAGAACACAGTATATAATGCACATACAAAATGCATGTTCATTGTTTATATTATCAAGAAGGCTTCTAGTTAGCAGGGTATTCATAAAGGTTTCGGGGATTCAAGTTCTGTGTGGAGTTTTGACTGGGGGGAATCTGTGGACTCAACTGTATACATCCTCACCAAATTATTTTGCAATGTGTATTTTTATAATCAATAAATCAGTTTCAACATTTTATTGCAACTGAGATAATCATTTTTTTCCCTTCTGTTGTCATGTGGTAAATTTAGATTTTTCTAATATTAATGAATTCTTCAAAGAAATTAAATATATAGATATCTTACTAAATCTTAGGAAATGTTGTATCTACTTTGATAGGTGAGATTAGCCTTTTTTTTTCTTTCCCTTGAAAGATTATTGTCTGATTTTAGAGATGAGGGTATTTTAACTTCATAAAATGAGTTGCTATATGTTCCTTCTTTCTTGGTTATAATTCTTGATAGATTAGAATTCTTTATCAAATGGTTACATGGTTAAAATTATCTATCAAATGTTTACATGGTTAAAATTATCTAGCTTTTCTCTTTATGAAAAATCTCAAATATTGAAACAAGTGAGTAACTTTTTTGTTTCAGTTATTTTTTTCATTGTGAAACACATTATATAAAATTATCATAACCATTTTCAAGTTACAGTTCAATGATTTCATGTATATTACAACCATCCATCCATAGTGAGTGATCCCTTCCTTATAGGGTGAAGTGTTCTTTCAGTTCATCAGATCATGTTTATTTTATTGTAAAGTTCAATTCTTGATCTTTTTTATTCCATTTCTATCATTTAAAGGATATATTAATTTCTCCCACATTGTGTGTTCTTCTTAATCTCTGCCTATGATTCTGTGCATTTGTTTATATACAGAGAAGTTAAGATGAGGTGAATACATATTTAAAAATCCTCATTTTCCTCCTAAATTTGTGTTTTCAATATATAATTGTTAGTAAGCCTTCCCCCACCCACCCACCCCCACTCTGTTTGGGGGTAAATAGTTGCAATCTCTTTCTCACTTTAAATAATGAAATTTCATGAATTTCATTTTTTATTTCCTTTTTTCCCAGTCAAATATTAAGAATTTCTTCCATTTACTTTTTTTTATATTTTAGAAATATTGCTCATGATGATTTTTATGTGCTTTTTTATCATTTATTCTCTTCTATTTTTAGTTTTGGTAAATAATTTTAGTCCTTTTTACCCTGTGCAAAAATCTTTCTGTGGACAAAAATTACGTCTTTTATTTCTAGGTCTATCTTTACTCTCTTGCTGAACAATGTAAGGAACTTACAATCTTTTAACACTTACTTGTCATAAATAATAACAGTCTTGTTCAGTCTTTTAGTTCTAACTGTTCTTACCTTATAAATTATCATTATTTTTATAACTGATGCAATCTACATTAAACATCTACATGTTTAATTTTTTTTCACTATTCAGCCATCCATTACAGACATTTTAGGTGATTTTTTTCTTAAGTTCTTTAGAAATTTTTTGTAGTTTTATTATATAATTGATATATATCAATTCTATTATGTATCATTAGTACATTATGATTTTGCATAACATTGTAATAATGTATGCAACATACCATTATCAAAATATCAAGTTGGTAATTTGGTTATTATCACAATATATGCATATAAGTTAACATTCATTTCACATAGTTAGGATATGTATTTTTCTCATGACAGGAACTTTTAAGATGTATTCTCAGCAACTTTCTAATATAGAATATGGTATTTCTAACTATAGTCACCATAATTGTTTTTAAAGTCAATAATGTGGTCTAATATGGTAGTTTCTAGCCACATGTAACCCTTTAACACTCGAGATATTGTTACTGTGACTGAAGAAATTTCTTTTAACTCATCTAAGTTATTAGTGGCTACTATATTGGGCAGTGCCAGTCCTGTTTTAGTATTTTTATTGCCTGTCAGAATTTTAATAAAATATGCTAATATACTACAAAATGTCTAGAGCTTTATAGTCAAAACTATATTCCAAATTTTATTAACATTTTACTGTATTTGCATATCCAACTCTTTGTGTGTTAATCCCCTAATATTCATGTATGTCAAAAGAATGTGCAGATATAACTACATTTCATCATACTCTGTTTAAAATTATCATCACAAGGCTATTGTCTCCAATTTCCTAATGTTCCAGATAGTCTTAAATATGACACTTTAGAAACAAATTACACAGAGGCTTTTCTGAATCTAACTGCTATTTGTATTATGGATATTATTTTGCTTGAGCCAAAGATTTTCATCACTATATTTTTTTAAAGATTTTATTTATTTATTCAACAGAGAGAGAGAGAGAGAGAGAGAGAGAGAGATCACAAGTAGGCAGAGAGGCAGGGAGAGAGAGAGAGGAGAAAGCAGGCTCCCTGCAGAGCAGAGAGCCTGTTGTGGTGACCTGAGCTGAAGGCAGAGGCTTTAACCCAATGAGCCACCCAGGTGCTCCCATCACTATATTTCTAAGCATTTCCTAAACTAAGAAGTATCCTCTTTAGAGATGGGGTTACTGTTTTGATAGAGATGAGGTTACTGTTCCTTGAGAAATGCATAAAACTCAAATGAATCTTGTGTCACCACATTAGACTCATGAATTGCTTTTAGAAATTCATAACTTTCAAGTGAGGGTGGTTTCTTCTATGTTGAAGTGAAGATGTGTAGGTAATCTTTTATAAGCACTTTTCATTTTTTGGTTGAACTGGTCCTGTGTATTGCACATGCACTAAGATTAGAGCTAACTTCCTTCAGTATTTCCATTACCTGCCAAATAATATTTTTTTCTTGCTGGGGACATAATTATTGCTGATATTTAAATAAAATCATATTTTGTATTTCTATGATAGCTTTTGTTGTGTACATAAAACATTAAAGTCATGCAAATAAAGTATAATATTTGATTATGTTTTAAATCTTCATTCTTTCACAGTTTTGGTATATGAAAATATTTCAAAGTAGTTAACCATTCTAATGCAACCCTTTATCCACTAATAGGAGTATTAAAGTTACTTATTTTTGCTTCTCTATTTGTAAATTCTGCCCACTTGTTTTTCATTTCAGAGTTAATTCTGTTTATATTCATTTGAAAGTGACTTTCATCTATTAAGGTAGCATTTACAAGTTTTGGAAAAACTATTTCCAATATAAACTATTAGGTATTCCTAGAAGAATCTATTCCATTAGGAAAAGTTTTTTAGACAGTTCTATCTAATTCTCTGGGAAGTCAACAAAAATATGTTAGGAACCTAATATTGACATTGTTTATCACAGGTCACCAACTTGAGAACCCTAGGATTAGTAACTTTCCACAAAGTCTTAAATGTTTAATACGCAGAATGCAAATGCTACTTCTATGGAAGTTAATTTTTTCACATAATCACATGACTATGTGTATTGTAGTGTTATAATTTTGGATTTAAAACATTAACTTCTCAGTAATTACAAACTCAAAGGAATTTCCAAAAATACAAATTTCTGTGTATTTTTTTACCTTAATGGTGAGATCTTACAGAGATAGAGCGCAATATCAAAATTTTTTTAGCCAGTATTCCTTTAAATATATATTTTTAAGTCTTGCACTCTTCACCCCTCCTGAGACTCTTAGAATGCATAGGTTAGATTTTTACTGTTGTGACAAATCGCCGAATTCATTGTTTTTGCTACCCAGTCTGAACAGAAAATTGAGTAACACCTACCAGTTTGTCTTGAAATTGACCAGTTCTTCCCTCTGTCCTCTCCAAACTACGTTTGAGCCTATCCAATGAAGTGTTGTTTTTTGCTTCTTTTTTTGAAGACATTTATTTTGTGTGTGTGTGTGTGTGTGTGTGTGTGAGAGAGAGAGAGAGAGAGAGAGAGAGAATGCAAATGCACACATGCACATACAATGAGTGGAGTAAGGAGCTAAGGCAGAGGGAATCTCCAGTGAGTTGAGCTCAGAGTCTGATAAAGGGTTCCATCTCATGACCCTGAGATCCAACCAGAGCTGAGACCAAGAGTCAGAGCCATCCAGGTTTCCCTGTTCAGTGAGGTTTTTTGTTTTTGTTTTTGTTTTTAAGTAATTTAGGAGGCACCTGAGTGGCTCAGTCAGTTAGGTGTTGGTCTCTTAATCTCAGCTCAGGTCTTGACCTTGAGTCATGATTTCAAGTTCTGCATTGTGTATCTATTAAAATTTTATTTATTTTTTATTTTTTTATTTTTTTTTAGTTTAGCTCTAAAGGTCTCCTTTGATTCTTTATCGTAATTGTTTTAATTTCTTCTCAGATCCATGTGAGTTACCTAAGTATTGGCATCTTTTTGATTGTGTTTTCTCATTCAATTGAGAAATCTCTCAATCTCATTCAGATTCTTAATATGATGAATTTTTTTAAAAAATTCTAAACCATTTGGAGTATTAAGTTGTGAGATTCTGAAAACTTTTTTTTTTTTTAAAGATTTTATTTATTTATATGATAGACAGAGATCACAAGTAGGCAGAGAGGCAGGCAGAGAGAGAGAGAGGAGGAAGCAGACTCTCACTGAGCAGAGAGCCCGATGCGGGGCTCAATCCCAGGAACCTGAGATCATAACCTGCGCTGAAAGCAGAGGCTTAACGCTCTGAGCCACCCAGGCACCCCCAACTTTTTTTTTTTTTTTTTTTTTTTTTTTTTGAGCCAGTGGTCACTATGTTTAGTTGGAGCACAAAGGTCTGGTTATTCTGTCCAGTTTTGGTTGGGGATTGATATTCAGCTCACCTTTTAGGCCTCACACCTCCCAACGGAAATGGAATGCAGCTTTGACCCACAATGTCCCCGAGGAAGAGTTGACACTTGGGTCTGAACCTATTATATGGCCTAAATCTACATCCAGTTATTCATCTCAGTTAAAGCTCTCAGACCTTTTTTTTTTTTGCTTTACTTTATCAAATGTCTTCCATTAATCTGGTCACAATCTCTTGGAAATTATAATAATTACTTTAAAATATATAAAGTTACTTTGTCAGTTTGGCTATATAGGGAGCTTTACTTGGTTCCTTTCCACTGTAATTTTGTTTCTGGAAAACCATACTATTCTCACTTATAATTTGGGCAATCATAATATCTATGATAAAAAGAGCTAGTTAGGTTAAAAAGAAAGGCACATGCATCTAAATTCCCTTAATTTTGTATAATCTATTAAATTTATGTAATCTATTAAACCAAATCTAAAAGACAGAAATGATTGAGTTTCTATTGTGTTTTATACATTTGATATTCATTATACTAATTCTAGGAACAACAATAAAACCTACATATATTACTTGTTGACTTTTCACTTATTTTAACTACCAGGAAATCAGTGCTCAGAAAACTCAAGTAATTTGTCCTAAACCATGGAATTAACAACTGATGGGCTCTAAGTATGTTTCATTTCAAGACAATCATCCCTCAGAAGTTCTTTCTAATTTTCAAAGAAGGGTTTCCTTAAAATGTTAATAATTTTGAAGGAAGTGAATAACCACAGACAAAATATTTTTGTAATAGAACATACTTGAATTTTCAAAAAGGCCTAGATTAAGCATTCCTAATGATCGTGGAAATGTGTATTTAATTTACATTTTTAAATAAGCAAAGTGTAATTTATATATTGAAAATGGACTCAGAAAAATGAACTTAAATAATTTAGTTTGTCTTTATATACACACCTGAGAAATCAGATCTACTTGCCATGGAGCAATATGTGCTTTCAGCATTAAGAAAATTAGAATCCTTCATATCCTGGAAGTAGCGCTATTCCATTAAATTACTGTAAACAGATTCCTGGTTTATAATTGCTTAATCACCAATGCAGCAGATATTTGAAGAGCTGTGTTGCTAAATTTACTTTGTAATTTTAATTAAACTTTTTTTGCCTTTCTAATTAAATTTGCTCTTGTTATTTTTGATGGTTTAGCACTGGTAGAGAATTAGCTTTGTTGGCAAGACATATTTTCATCAGAAATGGTCAGGTTCAACTTGAAAGAATTTGAGTGCTTTAAACACTACAAATTGGCTAAAAATAGAGATATTTTTTAAAGTTATGTTCATGTTATAAAAATCAATCTTGAAAAGGAGCTATAAATATCTGGTACCTAAGTATGTCAGTTTTATTGCATGTATTTTTTTTTTTTTTTTTTCACGGTTGCTTGCCTTTTTATTTTTATTTTTATTTTTTTTTTAATTTTTAATTTTTTATAAACATATATTTTTATCCCCAGGGGTACAGGTCTGTGAATCACCAGGTTTACACACTTCACAGCACTCACCAAATCACATACCCTCCCCAATGTCCATAATCCCACCCCCTTCTCCCAAACCCCCTCCCCCCAGCAACCCTCAGTTTGTTTCGTGAGATTAAGAGTCACTTATGGTTTGTCTCCCTCCCAATCCCATCTTGTTTCATTTATTCTTCTTCTACCCACTTAAGCCTCCATGTTGCATCACCACTTCCTCATATCAGGGAGATCATATGATAGTTGTCTTTCTCTGCTTGACTTATTTCGCTAAGCATGATACGCTCTAGTTCCATCCATGTTGTCGCAAATGGCAAGATTTCATTTCTTTTGATGGCTGCATAGTATTCCATTGTGTATATATACCACATCTTCTTGATCCATTCATCTGTTGATGGACATCTAGGTTCTTTCCATAGTTTGGCTATTGTGGACATTGCTGCTATAAACATTCAGGTGCATGTGTCCCTTTGGATCACTACATTTGTATCCTTAGGGTAAATACCCAATAGTGCAATTGCTGGGTCATAGGGCAGTTCTATTTTCAACATTTTGAGGAACCTCCATGCTGTTTTCCAGAGTGGCTGCACCAGCTTGCATTCCCACCAACAGTGTAGGAGGGTTCCCCTTTCTCCGCATCCTCGCCAGCATCTGTCATTTCCTGACTTGTTGATTTTAGCCATTCTGACTGGTGTGAGGTGATATCTCATTGTGGTTTTGATTTGTATTTCCCTGATGCCGAGTGATATGAAGCACTTTTTCATGTGTCTGTTGGCCATCTGGATGTCTTCTTTGCAGAAATGTCTGTTCATGTCTTCTGCCCATTTCTTGATTGGATTATTTGTTCTTTGGGTGTTGAGTTTGCTAAGTTCTTTATAGATTCTGGACACTAGTCCTTTATCTGATATGTCGTTTGCAAATATCTTCTCCCATTCTGTCAGTTGTCTTTTGATTTTGTTAACTGTTTCCTTTGCTGTGCAAAAGCTTTTGATCTTGATGAAATCCCAGTAGTTCATTTTTTCCCTTGCTTCCCTTGACTTTTGCGTTGTTCCTAGGAAGATGTTGCTGCGGCAGAGGTCGAAGAGGTTGCTGCCCGTGTTCTCCTCAAGGATTTTGATGGATTCCTTTCGTACATTGAGATCCTTCATCCATTTTGAGTCTATTTTTGTGTGTGGTGTAAGGAAATGGTCCAATTTCATTTTTCTGCATGTGGCTGTCCAATTTTCCCAGCACCATTTATTGAAAAGGCTGTCTTTTTTCCATTGGACATTCTTTCCTGCTTTGTCGAAGATTAGTTGACCATAGATTTGAGGGTCTATTTCTGGGCTCTCTATTCTGTTCCATTGATCTATGTGTCTGTTTTTGTGCCAGTACCATGCTGTCTTGATGATGACAGCTTTGTAATAGAGCTTGAAGTCCGGAATTGTGATGCCACCAACGTTGGCTTTCTTTTTCAATATCCCTTTGGCTATTCGAGGTCTTTTCTGGTTCCATATAAATTTTAGCATTATTTGTTCCATTTCTTTGAAAAAGATGGATGGTACTTTGATAGGAATTGCATTAAATGTGTAGATTGCTTTAGGTAGCATAGACATTTTCACAATATTTATTCTTCCAATCCAGGAGCATGGAACATTTTTCCATTTCTTTGTGTCTTCCTCAATTTCTTTCATGAGTACTTTATAGTTTTCTGAGTATAGATTCTGTGTCTCTTTGGTTAGGTTTATTCCTAGGTATCTTATGGTTTTGGATGCAATTGTAAATGGGATTGACTCCTTAATATCTCTTTCTTCTGTCTTGCTGTTGGTGTAGAGAAATGCAACTGATTTCTGTGCATTGATTTTATATCCTGACACTTTACTGAATTCCTGTATAAGTTCTAGCAGTTTTGGAGTGGAGTCTTTTGGGTTTTCCACATATAGTATCATATCATCTGCGAAGAGTGATAATTTGACTTCTTCTTTGCCGATTTGGATGCCTTTAATTTCCTTTTGTTGTCTGATTGCTGAGGCTAGGACCTCTAGTACGATGTTGAATAGCAGTGGTGATAATGGACATCCCTGCCGTGTTCCTGACCTTAGCGGAAAAGCTTTCAGTTTTTCTCCATTGAGAATGATATTTGCGGTGGGTTTTTCATAGATGGCTTTGATGATATTGAGGTATGTGCCCTCTATCCCTACACTTTGAAGAGTTTTGATCAGGAAGGGATGTTGTACTTTGTCAAATGCTTTTTCAGCATCTATTGAGAGTATCATATGGTTCTTGTTCTTTCTTTTATTGATGTGTTGTATCCCATTGACTGATTTGCGGATGTTGAACCAACCTTGCAGCCCTGGAATAAATCCCACTTGGTCGTGGTGAATAATCTTTTTAATGTACTGTTGAATCCTATTGGCTAGTATTTTGTTGAGTATTTTCGCATCTGTGTTCATCAAGGATATCGGTCTATAGCTCTCTTTTTTGGTGGGATCCTTGTCTGGTTTTGGGATCAAGGTGATGCTGGCCTCATAAAATGAGTTTGGAAGTTTTCCTTCCATTTCTATTTTTTGGAACAGTTTCAGGAGAATAGGAATTAGTTCTTCTTTAAATGTTTGGTAGAATTCCCCCGGGAAGCCGTCTGGCCCTGGGCTTTTGTTTGTTTGGAGATTTTTAATGACTGTTTCAATCTCCTTACTGGTTATGGGTCTGTTCAGGCTTTCTATTTCTTCCTGGTTCAGTTGTGGTAGTTTATATGTTTCTAGGAATGCATCCATTTCTTCCAGATTGTCAAATTTATTGCCGTAGAGTTGCTCATAGTATGTTCTTATAATAGTTTGTATTTCTTTGGTGTTAGTTGTGATCTCTCCTCTTTCATTCATGATTTTATTTATTTGGGTCCTTTCTCTTTTCTTTTTGATAAGTCGGGCCAGGGGTTTATCAATTTTATTAATTCTTTCAAAGAACCAGCTCCTAGTTTCGTTGATTTGTTCTATTGTTTTTTTGGTTTCTATTTCATTGATTTCTGCTCTGATCTTTATGATTTCTCTTCTCCTGCTGGGCTTAGGGTTTCTTTCTTGTTCTTTCTCCAGCTCCTTTAGGTGTAGGGTTAGGTTGTGTACCTGAGACCTTTCTTGTTTCTTGAGAAAGGCTTGTACCGCTATATATTTTCCTCTCAGGACTGCCTTTGTTGTGTCCCACAGATTTTGAACCGTTGTATTTTCATTATCATTTGTTTCCATGATTTTTTTCAATTCTTCTTTAATTTCCCGGTTGACCCATTCATTCTTTAGAAGGATACTGTTTAGTCTCCATGTGTTTGGGTTCTTTCCAAACTTCCTTTTGTGGTTGAGTTCTAGCTTTAGAGCATTGTGGTCTGAAAATATGCAGGGAATGATCCCAATCTTTTGATACCGGTTGAGTCCTGATTTAGGACCGAGGATGTGATCTATTCTGGAGAATGTTCCATGTGCACTAGAGAAGAATGTGTATTCTGTTGCTTTGGGATGAAATATTCTGAATATATCTGTGATGTCCATCTGGTCCAGTGTGTCGTTTAAGGCCTTTATTTCCTTGCTGATCTTTTGCTTGGATGACCTGTCCATTTCAGTGAGGGGAGTGTTAAAGTCCCCTACTATTATTGTATTATTGTTGATGTGTTTCTTTGATTTTGTTATTAATTGGTTTATATAGTTGGCTGCTCCCACATTGGGGGCATAGATATTTAAAATTGTTAAATCTTCTTGTTGGACAGACCCTTTGAGTATGATATAGTGTCCTTCCTCATCTCTTATTATAGTCTTTGGCTTAAAATCTAATTGATCTGATATAAGGATTGCCACTCCTGCTTTCTTCTGATGTCCATTAGCATGGTAAATTCTTTTCCACCCCCTCACTTTAAATCTGGAGGTGTCTTCGGGCTTAAAATGTGTTTCTTGGAGGCAACATATAGATGGGTTTTGTTTTTTTATCCATTCTGATACCCTGTGTCTTTTGACAGGGGCATTTAGCCCATTCACATTCAGGGTAACTATTGAGAGATATGAATTTAGTGCCATTGTATTGCCTGTAAGGTGACTGTTACTGTATAGGTCTCTGTTCCTTTCTGATCTACCACTTGTAGGCTCTCTCTTTGCTTAGAGGACCCCTTTCAATATTTCCTGTAGAGCTGGTTTGGTATTTGCAAATTCTTTCAGTTGTTGTTTGTCCTGGAAGCTTTTAATCTCTCCTTCTATTTTCAATGATAGCCTAGCTGGATATAGTATTCTTGGCTGCATGTTTTTCTCGTTTAGTGCTCTGAAAATATCATGCCAGCTCTTTCTGGCCTGCCAGGTCTCTGTGGATAAGTCAGCTGCCAATCTAATATTTTTACCATTGTATGTTACAGACTTCTTTTCCCGGGCTGCTTTCAGGATTTTCTCTTTGTCATTGAGACTTGTAAATTTTACTATTAGGTGACGGGGTGTGGGCCTATTCTTATTGATTTTGAGGGGCATTCTCTGAACCTCCTGAATTTTGATGCTCGTTCCCTTTGCCATATTGGGGAAATTCTCCCCAATAATTCTCTCCAGTATACCTTCTACTCCCCTCTCACTTTCTTCTTCTTCTGGAATCCCAATTATTCTAATGTTGTTTCGTCTTATGGTGTCACTTATCTCTCGAATTCTCCCCTCGTGGTCCAGTAGCTGTTTGTCCCTCTTTTGCTCAGCTTCTTTATTCTCTGTCATTTGGTCTTCTATATCACTAATTCTTTCTTCTGCCTCATTTGTCCTAGCAGTTAGAGCCTCCATTTTTGATTGCACCTCATTAATAGCTTTTTTGATTTCACCTTGGTTAGATTTTAGTTCTTTTATTTCTCCAGAAAGGGCTTTTATATCTCTCGAGAGGGTTTCTCTCATATCTTCCATGCCTTTTTCGAGCCCGGCTAGAACCTTGAGAATTGTCATTCTGAACTCTAGATCTGACATATTACCGATGTCTGTATTGATTAGGTCCCTAGCCTTCGGTACTGCCTCTTGTTCTTTTTTTTGTGTTGAATTTTTCCGTCTTGTCATTTTGTCCAGATAAGAGTAAATGAAGGGGCAAGTAAAATACTAAAAGGGTGGCAACAACCCCAGGAAAATATGCTTTAACCAAATTAGAAGAGATCCAAAATCGTGAGTGGGGAGAAAGGGGATAAAAAGAGGTTCAAAAAGGAAGAAAGAAAAAAGAAAAAAAAAAAAGAAAAGAAAAGAAAAGAAAAGAATATTTTTAAAGAAAGAAAACACCTAAGAAAAATGTAAAAAAATATATATATATATTAGATAAACTAGTAAAAAATCGTTAAAAAAGAAAAAGGTAACAGTTAAAAAAAATTTTACCCGAAGGCGAGAAAGAAAAAAAAAAAATGAAAAAGAAAAAATTAAATTAACTGCAAGGCTAAAAAAAATCACAGGAAAAAAGCCATGAGTTCCGTGCTTGGCTTTCTCCTCCTCTGGAATTCTGCTGCTCTCCTTGGTATTGAAACCGCACTCCTTGGTAGGTGAACTTGGTCTAGGCTGGATTTCTTGTTGATCTTCTGGGGGAGGGGCCTCTTGTAGTGATTCTCAAGTGTCTTTGCCCCAGGCGGAATTACACCGCCCTTACCCGGGGCCGGGGTGAGTAATCCGCTCGGGTTTGCTTTCAGGAGCTTTTGTTCCCTGAGCGCTTTCCGTAGAGTTCCAGAGGACGGGAATACAAATGGCGGCCTCCTGGTCTCCGGCCCGGAGGAGCCGAGAGCCCAGGGCCCCACTCCTCAGTGCGCCCTCAGAGAACAGCGCCCAGTTACTCCCGTCTGCCTGACCACCGGCCGCGCTCCGAGCTCACCGAGCCTGCGACCGGTTCACGGTAACACGGAGCTGCGAGCTTACTGTCGGCTCTGTCTCTGTAGCCGGCTTTCCCGTTCCAATACCCGCAAGCTCTGCGACACTCAGACACCCCCGATCCTTCTGTGACCCTGCGGGACCTGAGGCCACGCTGACCCCGCGTGGGCTTCGCCCCGGTTTAGCCTCTGGAGCGATGTCCCTCAGCGGAACAGACTTTTAAAAGTCCTGATTTTGTGCGCGGTTGCTCCGCCGCTTGCCGGGAGCCGGCCCCTCCCCCGGGGTCTATCTTCCCGTCGCTTTGGATTCACTTCTCCGCCGGTCCTACCTTTCAGAAAGTGGTTGTTTTTCTGTTTCCAGAATTGCTGTTCTTCTTCTCTTCGATCTGCCGATGGATTTTCAGGTGTTTGCAATCTTTAGATAAGCTATCTAGCTGATCTCCGGCTAGCTGAAGCAGTCTCAGCTTGCTACTTCTCCGCCATCTTGACTCCTCCCTATTGCATGTATTTTTTATAAGATTATATGCCATGAAATTTAAGTACTTCAATGTGATACTTGGTTCAAAGTAGATTATATAAATATAGGCACTTCTTAAAAGCTAAGATCTTATTAGCTAGTTATTGAAAATACAAGTTTGTCAGGCGCCTGGGTGGCTGAATTGTTAAACATCTGCCTTTAGCTCAGGTCATGATCCCAGAGTCCTGGGACTGAGCTCCACATTGGGTGCCCTGCTCAGCGGGAAGCCTGCTTCTCCCTCTCCCACTCCCCCTGCTTGTGTTCCCTCTCTTGCTGTGTCTTTTTCTGTCAAAAAAATAAAATCTTTAGATATATTTATTTGACAGAGAGAGAAAGAGAGAGAAAGAGAGATCAAGAGCAGGGGGAGCAGCAGGCAGAGGGAGAGGGAGAAGTAGGAACCCCACCCATAAGGTAGCCCGATGCAGGGTTCGATCCCAGGATCCTGAGATCATGACCTGAGCTGAAGGCAGCTGCGCAACTAAGTCACCCAGGCACCCCAATAAATAAAATCTTAACAAGAAAAAAACTACATAAAGTTATCTAAATTACTATTTCCTTTTCCTTAACCCAGTATTCTTCAGCCATTTCTTTACCTGTCTCCTTTTATGTACAAATTTTCCTTAGTATTGTTTATTATTTGCTTGTATTTCCTACCTATAATCAGACTCATTACCACTGTTTAATCAGGTATTGGTCTTCTAATGTTTAACAGCTCGATTTACTGTAAATACCTCCTTGATCCAGAGTCATCTGAACTTCTCTACGTGTGTTGCTGAAGGCATGTAATTGAGTAATTTTTCTAAAGCCAAATTTACTTCCAGTTTCTGTAAGTATTCTACCAAATTGGGGCTTAAACGCAAATCCCAAATTTTCTCCTTTTGCAGATGAGCATTTATGTGAGCCTGGTTTTCATTTAATTCTATCAATAGTCTTATAAATCCTTTGTTATACCAAATATCTACGGTGGAAAATTAATGTTTGATATAAACTACTTTGGCTAAAACACACTCTTTCTCTCCCAATAGAAATGACCTTTCCTGCTGTATCACATTCCCAGTAACTGAGATGGTAATTTAAGACCATTTTTCTGTAAACTCTGAATTTGAACTGCTTTGTGGACATTATCATATCTCAGTTATTATAACTAACTTTTAGAGACATTGGCTTCCGGGTGCCATTATGTAACACTACCCATCTATCCTACCACCCCCTGCATATAAGGATGACATTGTGGTGTTTCTTTTTCTGTCTAATGCCATTTGCAGCACAGGAACAGTAAATTAATTTTTAAACAGTAAATTTTTTTAAAGCATACGGTACTAGACTCATTAGAGGATAATAAAGGTGGTACTATTCAATAATGTCCTGCCATTATTTAAGGTTACCATTGTTTTCCTACAAACACTTTTTAACGGTGCATATCCAGTAATCTTTACTAGGTGAGTCTGCTACCTCCTTGTACTACTGCTGGTAGGTATGCTTCTCCATTAATGGCATTGTTCAATTCCCTGCTCATTTATAGTTGTGTTCTCTCTCCAGGCTAGTTTCCAGTTGTAGCTTGTCTCCTGGAAGATAGCTCCCTCTAGTGTCCCTTCTTGAGTTAATAAGTATTTTTGTAATATGTAAAATGAAATATGAAATATTTATAATATTGGAAAAGATCTGAACCCTCAAGCATTTAATGTTCCATGAGACTACTAGTTGATACCAAATATAGTTCTATTTGGGAGTACCGTAGTGTTTGCCATACTCTACCTAACTTTGTGTACCTCACCTGTGTACCTCTGTAGGGGAATGACCTATAATAGCCAAAATCAAACATCAGCAAACTAGAGTGATAGTTTTACCTTAGCTGGGAGAGAATTATGCTTGGAACACACAGCAGTCCATGTGGAAAGGACACTGTAATTGTCCCCATAGGGAGAACAGCAACCTTCTTTTACGTACTGTGGACTTCTTCCCTTTGTGTATTCTTAAAAATACTATTTACTCTTTATTAGTAAACATTGCCATACTATCTCCTCCTTATTTGGATGTCTTTCTGGCATTACCTGAGGGATAATTTGTAACTTAAGCATCAGAATGATAAGCCCATGGTGGTGGGAATGGTTTCAACCCGAGTCCAGTAATATACCATGATTAGTTTCTTAATCGGGCTGTATCAAATATAGAACTGTTTTCCACTACAGATTTGTACTGAAGATGTAAGTGGCAATATTAAAATGTGACTTGATATTGAGTAGTAAAATAGGACAACATGGAAAATGTGTGTAACTGAGTAAACCAATATTTCCCAAAAGACCAATGTGTGTTTTCTGGGAGTTTTGCAGTTTCAGATCTTATGTTTAAGTTTCTAATTGATTTTGAGTTGTTTGGGGCATGGTAGAAGATGGTGGTCTGATTTCATTCTTTTAAATGTGGAAATGCAGTTTTCCTAACACCATTTGCTGAAGAGTATTATTCCCCACTGTGTATTCATGGAATCCTTATCAAGGATGAGTTGATCATGTATAGGCATGTATTTATTTTATGTGCTCCATTCTGTTGATCTGTGTTCTCTCCTCTTCAGTTTTTCAGAGGAATTTGAGGATTTGGGTTAATTTTTCTTTATACGTTTGGTAGGATTCACTGGTGAAGCTATCTGGTCCGGGGCTTTTTTGGGAACAGGGTTGGTTACTGAGTCAGCCTCCATACTAGTTACGGAATCTGTTTAGGCTCTATTTCTTCATAATTGTTCTTTGTAGGTTGTATGTTTCTAGGTATTAATTTCTTCTAGGTTATCCAGTTTATTAGCATATAATTTATTCAAAACAAACTCTTATGATCCTTTTTATCTGTGGCATTAGTTCTGGTGTCTTTCATTTCTGATTTTGAGTCTTTTTTTTTTTTTCCTTAGTCTAGGTGTTTTAAGTATTCCTTTTCAAAATAACTTGTTTTAATTTCCCCCCTAATCTTCCTTTCTGCAAGCTTTGTGCATAGTTTTTTCTTTTCCTAGTTTGTGATGTGTGAAGTTGTTTTAGATCTTTTTATAGATTAGTTATTTTTATTATCATTTGGAATCCTGGAAGAATCCTGGGGCTTTATTGTTAGACAAGCCTTCATTTGATTTCTGGACCTCAGTAAATAATACCATATTAGTAAAGATAGGTGATTTGTCTGGGTTTTAATCCTCTGATCTGTAGGATAAGAATAATAACTTCTTTATACTATTGTGGGGATTAAATAAGCCAATACAAGTAAATGCACATGCAACATAGTAGGTAGCTCCGTCTTTTTTAATGTAGATGTTTATCATTCTGAATTTCACTCTTGTGTAAGAGGTTACAAAAATGGTACAAAATATTAGTATATTTTTTTATGTGGAGGTATTTTTTAAATTCCCACTTGATTTTTTCTTTGAGCCAATGATCAGCAATATGTTTTAATATCTACATATTTGTGAATTTTTCCGTTTTCCTTTTATTGATATATACTTTCATTCTATTGTGGTCAAAGATACTTGGTATGACTTCAGTTTTCTCAAATTAAAATTTGTTTTGTGACTTAACACAATCTGTGTAGGAGAAAGAGCTATGTGCTTGACAAGAAAGTGTAGTCTGTTAGTGAAATGTTCTATTTCATAAGTCCATTTGGTCTATAGTGTTAGTTCCTATGTCCTTATGGATCTGTCTGGATGCTCTATTGAAAATGAGGTAGAAAGTCTCTGACCATTACCATTTTGCTCTCTCTCTTCCTTTTAGTTCTATCAATCTTTGTTTTATGTATTTATATGCTGTGATGGTAGGTTCATAAGTTTTTATAAACCTTATGTCTTCCTGATTGAGCCTTTTAACATAAGGCCCTCATTTGTATCTTGTGACAGTTTTTTCTCAGTCTGTTTTTTCTGGTAAGTATAATCATCCCTGTTCTCTTTTGATTACCTTTTGCTCAGATCGTTTTTGCATCTCTTTCAGCCAATGTGTGTTCTTAAATCTAAAGTGAGTTTCTTGTAGACAGCATATATTTTGATAATTTTTTAAAATCCATTTAGCTACTATATCCTTGAGTTTAATTCATTCAAATCTCAAGTAATTAATAGAGAAGGGTTTACTATTGCCTTTTTTGTTTGCTTTTGTTTTTGTTGCTTGTCTTAGAGTTCTTTTGGTCATCCTCTCTTGCTATCTTTCTGTGCATGTGTGCGTGTGTGTGTGTGTGTGTGTGTAGATCTGCTTTGATTCCTATCCCTGTAACTTCTATAGATTTCTTCCTTCCTTCTTTCCATCCTTGTTACCTTGGGGCTTACATTAAAGTATCTTATAGTTGTAACCTATTTTAAGCAGATAATAAAAGTCTAGAGTTTTTCTATAGGATTTAATGAACTTATTTCCTCCACACCTTGTTACTATTGTCCCAGTTACATCTATTCATATTGTGTACGTGTATCTTCTGACATATTTTCGTTATTAATACTTTAACTTAACTATAATTGAAAGTGATTTACTGGCATCATTACAAATTTGCCCATGATTTGTTGGTGAATTGATGTGTGTGTTGGGAAGAAAGATGCAGTGCTTCCACTTTACTATCTTGGTGTCACTCCTGAAAAATGTTATTTAAACCCATAGTGGGATAGTTATATTTTTCAATGTTCTTTTTCTCAAGTTTTTTAAATTTTATATAATTTTTTCAGTGTTCCAAAATTCATTGTTTATGTTCTTTAATTTATCAGTTTTAGCTTCTTTTTTAATAAAGACTTTATTTTAGAGAGGGTGAGAGAGCACGTGCGAAGTTGGGGAGGAGCAGAGTGGAAGGGGGAAGATGGGAGAATGAATTCCAAGCAGACTCCCCGCTGGGCATGGAGCCCCGTGTGGGGCTCTCTATCCTAGGACCCTGAGATCATGACATTAGCGACAACCAAAAGTTGGATATTTAACTGACCGTGCCATCCAGGTGGCCCTATCAGTTGTAATTTCTAATAAGGTGTATATCAATAAATCTATACAAACAAAAGTTCTTTGGGGTCCTTAACTTTAAGAAACAAAAGAAACTAAAGCAAAAATCGTTGAAATCCATTGGTTTCCAGGAACATTCTTCATTATCTAGAGACATATCAGACTATTGAAAAGGAATTTAGCTTGGGAATCAAAATTCCTATCTGAACGAAATATTTAATCAATATAATATCTGTTGTTAGCTTCTGGACTTCAGTTTTGCTTAATGCTTAGTAATAGGTGGTGTGGGACAATTTTAAAAGTTTGCATTTGTCCTAATAAAACGAGAGGAACTCAATACATATATGAAAAGCACAAAGGCAACATGATTTAGTGACACACAATATCTAATATCCATACCAGTTATGAAGTCAGGTAAAAGCTACTTAACCATCAAATCACTCCAGTTGCATTTTCAGTTTTTAATATCACCTTATTTTACCTTCTACAATAGCATCTCTATATCCATATAAAGGTTCATCTTAGAGCATTTTCAGAACCTAATTTTATTCCTCTTTCATAGAAATTTTTTAAAGTTTTTATTTATATTTCAATTAACATACAGTGTAATATTAGTTTCAGGTGTACAATTTAGTGATTCAGTATTTCCGTACACACCTGGTTCTCATCACAAGTACCCTCCTTAATCCCCATTACCTGTTTAACCCACCCTCTGACCAATCCTCCCTTCTGGTAACTGTCAGTTTGTTCTCCTGGAAATTACTGTATATCGAGATTCTTTTTAATAGCCACTTAACTGAGACAGATTAGTTACTGCCTCTTACATTCTTGGCTTCTTTTTATTTATTTATTTTTTAAGGTTTTATTTATTTGTCAGAGAGAAAGAGAGCACAAAAGGGGGACAATCAGGCTCCCTGCTGAGCAAGGAGCCCAATTCAGGACTTAATCCCATGACCCTGGGATCATGTCCTGACCAAAGGCAGACGCTCAACTGACTGAGCCACCCAGGCATTCCTGTTCTTGGCTTCTTAAGACCAAGGTTGGCTAAGGCATCCAAGACTAAGGACCATACCCATCAGAGCACCTACCATCTCTGTGTCGATGACCTTATATTTAGTATTTCTTGCTAATATTCATAAAGCCAGATTAAAGTACCCTGTACTCTAACTACATTCTTACTATGGAATTCAGTATCCCATTTGTGGGTTTGAAAGGGGTAGGGCAGTAGCCCTCTCAGACCTCACAAACCATTGACTTTACCCACTGTAGCAGGTTTGTCATTATACTATCTGAAGCCTATGCTCACAGACATTTAAATCCAGATAGGGAGTAGTTGTCTACACAAATAATCACTGCATTTTGTGATACCTCAAATACATGTCTTAGCCCTGATAATTAAGAAACCATTTCAGTAACTTACCAGGCTTCTGCTGAAATTCTTAAATGTTCAAATTCTTCACCCTCATGTGACTATTGAATACTCTTAACATTCTGTAGTTACTTCATCTGGTCAGTAGTTAATCTATATAACTTTTGAGTAATCAGTAACCTTGATTATATTTATGAGTGAATATAATAGGTTTTTAGGTAGTATGGATAAGAAGGCCTTCAAGTAACAGGAAAAAGGTCTTTACAGTTTTTCTTCTGCTACCATCTTTTTAAGGTCTCTTTTACTAGTACTAGTAGAAAAAGGAAAGGGCATTTTTTTCCCTCTCTTCTCTTGACTTTGACCTATTAATACACTTAGCCATTCTTCTTAGATCCTAAATCTTTCCTTCATTTTCCATTCTTAAGACTTATCTGTCATTAACCTCAAGTTTTGCCGCTTCATGAAAAGTATGAATAGGTAGCTCTCCTGGCATCTAGTCATTTTATTTTTCCATCTCCTACTTTAACTTGCTAAAAAGTGTCTTCATCAGTATTTGTGCACATTAAAGGTAAGACTTATTACTGCACCAATCTAAGTTAACAGAAGAGATTGAATTATCGAATAAGACTCACATAAAACAAATTGTACCCTTCCATTTGCACAAGCCAAAAACTTTTAGGTCCTTTTTAATTTTGCTTTTTCTGAAGCCCTGCCAGCTTTATATTCAAAACATCTAAAGTGGGATTTGAACATCTTTTACAAGGTCTACTATTAACATGCCAATACAAGCCACCTTTTTTTTATTGAAATAGCATCCTAGCTTATCTCTCAGCTATTCCTTGCCCACTCTATCTATTTTGAACACAGCAGTCAAGGGTGTATAAATCATCTTATGTTAATTCTCTGCTCAAACTTTCCAACTCCCTAGAGTAAGAGCCAAAGTTCTCATTATATTCCTCCTTGTCTTCCCTGATTTGATCTTGCATTACTTCCGCCCTTTTCCCCATCTCTGAAAATGTCATTCCACTCTGCTCCAGCCTTGCTGACTTCCTTACAGCTATTAAGAACCCCCGGCACACCCTCCAGTATGCACCTACACATGCTGAGCTCAGAGTCTCTGTACTTAACTTTCTCCTCTTCTGGAATGGTCTTCCTTCAAACATATGATGCCTTTCTTTACTTTCATGTCTTTGTTTATTTGTCTGTTAGAAAATCCCACCTGAAAATACCCTCTTCCTCACCTCCATTCCTGCTTTATTTTTCTCCTTGGCACTTATCACCATCAACTATTGTATAGTTATGGATTCATTTGTTTAATGCTTATTTTGCCTTGCCAAAATGCAAAATGTGAGGCTGGAGATTTTTCTTTTGCTTCTAGTACTCTATTGTGGATACCAGGCACTAAAATATTAATATATCCAATATTTGTTGAATAAATGAATGGCTTGGATGAATACATGGATAAACAAATAAATTTTTTTAGAAGTAGATTGAGATAATATTCTCAAACATTTTCCCAGATAATTCATGAAAGACAATAATGTAATTCTGACTACCTTAACTGTGTTTTCCCACACAGAAAATGAATAATTTCAAATTTCTTTATATAACATTTAATGCTATGCTAGTGTAGAGAAGTTTGGACCTGCCAATCTAAATAAAGAAAATATATATACATATATATATACTAGCCTCTTAGTAAGTTAACTTAGATTTTCAAGATAAACTTTTATCAAAATCCTTGCACTTTTTTCCTGAAGTACCTATAAAAATGTATGAGCATAAAAGACTTCTTTAAAAAGGCCAAACCATTAAAAATGAATCAACAAATGTGCCAATATTAAAATTAAAATCTCTCTTGTATGTTAAATGTGAATTAATAAGGGGAAAAATGCAAGCCACACCCTGGGAGAAGATATTTTTAAACTTTATATAATGCTGTAACAATGTTTACAGTGGTGGGAAAAACCAAAGCAACCTGTTTCTCAGTAGGGGAACAGATAAAACGGGGCTTATACAACACTACTGTTAAAAATGAAATTTAGCAAAATGTAAAGAAGTGCATAAATCTGAAAATAACATTAGCTAAAACAAGTTACAAAAGTATATGTATGTATGATACTACTTATGTAGTTTAAAATACGGGACAAAAGCATTTATTATATAAGCTTGTAGGGGGAAAAATAATACAGAATGGGGCTTTAAAAGTATCATTTCTTAAAAAACCAACTAGCAGACATGTTAGCAAGTTTTATCTTGAGCTGTGGGTCTCTTTCTGTTTCTGTACCTTCCCCCCTCAAGTTTGAAACAATCTCAAACTTGAGAAGTTTGATTCAAATAACTTTTCAAAACCATTTGAAAATGCTGTTTACCATAAATACTTTAGCATTTAACCCCTTTTTTCAATATAAGAATCAGAATAAAAAATTAGCAATACTTTAATGTTTAGATTCCACTGATGTCTTAACAGTTGTCAATATTTGCTTCCATTCAAAAGAAATCAGTCTTTAAAAAAAAAAAAAAAGGAATCCAGTCTAGAATATCACATTGCATTTAATAGTTTTCTATTTCATTCTCTTCAATTTACATAATTTATTTATCCTTTACTTTCATGATCGTGACACTTTCAAGGATTATACAGGACAGTTATTTAGCGGAGTGTGCTGGGGAAATTAAAAATAAAATTATTTCAATTCAGTAAACCTCTCCATAAATCTAGAGAAAGAAAACAGTTTGTGTTTTTTTACTGAATAAGCATTAAATGTGGATGTGATGAGAATCACAGTCAATACACTAAGATTGAAAAATCTCACTCTTTGACTTAATCTAGCAGATACAACCCATTACACACGTGTTTTCAAGATAAACTATAGTCCTCAAGGAAAAGGACTCAACAGCACCATCTGTCACATAGTTCATCCCAAATTCACTTGGTAGTTGGGATGGTCATCTATCTTGGCTAATATGTTTTATCCAAAGGAAGATAGATCTAATTTATAAGACTGGTATTAGTACTGCAGCTGGAAGCAAAGTTGGTCCAGAAGTTAGACTACCTTGCCACAGGGACTAGAAAAAAGGCCTTTATCTTTTTTGATATCTTTCAAAGAGCTAGTCCCCAGGTTTTTGAGAAAGATATTCTTGGGTCTGTAAAGCCCACAAGAGGTTTATTTGGCTTTTCAAAAGATTTACTTATGAAGAGAAAGAATGGAGAATTAGAAGTTGTCTCAAGTAATTGCTCTAAGAAAAGGGAGGTGGGGGAAATCTCATTTTCAACAGGGATTTTTTTCCTTTTAGATTTATATTTAAATTTATAATTCTCCCTTTTGTTATTATAAAATAGTAACACTACAGACTTCCAATGAATTTTATTGCTGTTGAGTTGCAGCCTTCTAAGTATCCATCAATTCCAAAGTAAAATAGAAAGCAAAGCAATTGTCAAAATAATAGAATTGCTAAAATTTTAGACAGTGTTAATTGCATTGGTGGAATGACCTTTGAAAAAAATTGTACCGATTATGATTAGTTCAATTAGATTCTTGATTAAAACTGCACAAAAAATTTTTCACAGTGATTTATTAATTTTACAAATTGATGTGTTGCCTTTGTTGCTTGCATTTTGAGATGATTCACTAAGCTTTATTGTTCCTTAAGCTATTTAGGCTTGGATTAAATAAAACTTAACTTTGGAGTCTGATAATCTAAATTTTAATTCAGAGCTTTCCTTGTAATGCCCAGTAAATTTGTCCTGAATTTTAGTCATGATGAAAGTATCATCACATTTGTATGGCAATTTAGGCTCTCTAGAATTGTTCTGTCTTCACACAACTTTTCCCAGAAGTGAAATGCTATCCTTGGCCATCCTGAGTATCAAACCTCTAATGTGTCATGCTCATTTGAAAGGTACAGATTGAAATCCTGGTGTTTAGTGCATGTGGATCTAATGTCTTGAAGACAAATCCATCCAATGATAATTTTTGCCTCAGGTCTAGGTCCATTTTAATAGTCATTTGAATCTTCATGTGTTTATCTATATTGGGATTGTCTGAGAATTGCACACCAAAGTTTATCGGGTGCCATTGCACTTGTGTTCTGCAGTATCTATATGTAAATGCCAGAGTTTTGTGTCTGTTATTTAAATATTTTTCTTATTAATATCATTCTTCTAATCAAACTAGTTAACAAGAACATGGGAAATTTAAAGCTTAAGTACCTAGATGCATATTAGTTGCTTTGACTTTGTTAATATTAAAAAAAAAAATGAGGACAGTCCCATATTTACTGTCAGATTGTTGAATCTGTTTATGTTAGTATTACAGTCTAGAGGTAATCAGAAAGAAGATTGAAAGAATTACTTTGGAGTGCAGAGAGAAGGAGTAACACAACAAGTAACATGTTTGTTTTCTAATATAATGTGATTCTCTTAAAGTAGCTAAAATAACCCAACTGTGAATACACCCGCAAGACATTCTGTAAAGATAGTAATAAGTTCCCTAGAATATCTCCTTTCAGTGGAGTTCAGTACCAACATCCACTATTATAGAAAACTTAACTTTTCTGTTCTTTGTGGGAACCAGAGGCCAGTCCTCTTGAGGAGCTGGCTTCCCATGAGATGGACAAGTCCAGCTATTTGTTTGGCCATTACTTTGATAGGCATATAGGTTGTCAGTAGTACTTGAACGGTCTTTCTGTGTAATAGCAGCTCATCTTTCCTGCAGAACATTTATGTAGGTGGAATCTCCTGGTCTGTATGGTTGAAAGACTTCTTCTTCTTTTTTTTTTAAAGACTTAATTTATTTTTTTGACAGACAGAGATCACAAGGAGGCAGAGAAGGAGGCAGAGAGGAGGAAGCAGGCTCCCTGCTGAGCAGAGAGCCCAATGCGGGGCTTGATCCCAGGACCCTGAGATCATGACTTGAGCCGAAGGCAGAGGTTGAACCCACTGAGCCACCCAGGCACCCTGAAAGACTTCTGATGGGTCTTTCCAGGTCCTTTTGACTTTGTCTCTAGGTCTCTAAGCAATAATGAAACCCAATTAAAGTATTGAACGTGATTTTGAGGCAGTCCAGCTAAATTAGTCCCAAGATGTTGCCTCAGACTCCACTATATAGGCCCATCAAATATAAGTCCAGAGGAAAAATATTCAGTACTTGTAGAGATGATTGTAATTTTTAAACAGCCATTTTAGCCTGGTAGATTATTGAATTGTAGTAAATGAGGTATGTTTTGTGAGGTTTTTGTTTTGTTTTGTTTTTTGAGTTTGAATTTGCTACATGTGTCTAGAGGGCAGAAGATGATAGGGTGTATGACAGCTTATAGGAAACTGTGAACATTTGCATATTCTCTAAAGAGCAGAAATAGAATTTTCTCTGTCCTCATCAGTATGCTCTGGTATCCCCAACACGGGAATTATGTTTAATACGAGTTTCATTACCATTGCTTGAACTTTTTTTTTTCTACTTGAAGAGAAGTCTTCACTTCATCCAGGCATCAAACGTAACTAGCCCAAATCACTTGCCTTTTACTGGTATTAGTTTTATGATATCCATCTGCCACCAGGCTCCTGGTAAAGCTGGCCAAAGAGGACTTCTTATACTTACCTCAGAAGTGGCACGTACGTATTTCTGCTGACAAATAGAGATCTCTTTAATATGTTGTGAACAATTTTATCTCTTTGGCAGGTTTAATAGGAGCTTAGTGTCTTTAAAATACCTCTTACTAAATGATTTTGTTAACGGCATGACAGTGCTAGTCAAATAGGGACTATGCTACAGGAACAGTTTTGTTAGGCTAAAAGATATTCGATTAGAGAGGCACCTGGATGGCTCAGTGGGTTTAAGCCTCTGCCTTCAGCTCGGATCATGATCCCAGGGTCCCTTGGATTGAGCCCCACATTGGGCTTCCTGCTCAGCAGGAAGCCTGCTTCCCCCTATCTCTCTGCCTGCCTCTCTGCCTCCTTGTGATCTCTGTCTCCCTGTCAAATAAATAAATAAAATCTTAAAAAACATTATTTTTATTAGAACATGGGAATTACCTATTTTATAATCCACTTGTCTTTTCTTTTGAAACATGTTTTTGAAATTCAAGAGCTCTTACTGTATTAAAAATGGAGCTTCTAAGTTTGGATTCTACTTTTTTTTTTTTTTTAAGATTTTATTTACTTAGAGGGAAAGAGAACACAAGAGTGCACAATTTTGGGGAGGGGCAAAAAGAGGGAGAATTTCAAGCAGACTCCATGCTGAGCACAGAGCCTAACACTGTGCCCAGTTTCACCCACCCTGAGATCAGGACTTGAGCCAAAATCCAAGAGTTGAATGCTTGACTGACTGAGCCACCCAGGTGCCCCAGATTCTGCTATGTTTTAACAGAAGATTTTTCTTTAAAGATTTTATTTATTTATTTGATAGACAGAGATCATAGGTAGGCAGAGAGTCAGGCAGAGAGAGAGGAAGGGAACTAGGCTTCCTGCTGAGCAGAGAGCCCTATGTGGGGCTCAATCCTAGGACTCTGGTATCACAACTTGAGCCGAAGGCAGAGGCTTTAACCCACTGAGCCACCCAGATGTCCCTTAACTGAAGATTTTGAAGCTCTGTCAAAAATACTCCTATCTGAGCAGCCAATTTTAAGACCTGTGGTAACTTAGGTATTTTCCATGAGATATTTTGGTTACTACTGAAATAAAAAATTCTTTCTTTCTTTATTATTTGTTTGTTTGTTTGTTTATTTATTTTATATTTTATTTTATTTTTTCAGTTTTCCAAGATTCATTGTTTATGCACCATACCCAGTGCATAAACGTGCCCTCCTTAATACCCACCACCAGGCTCAACCATTCCCCACTCTCCTTCCCTCCAAAACCCTCAGTTTGTTGCTCAGAGTCCACATTCTCTCATGGTTTGTCTCCCTCTCCGATTTACTCCAATTCACTTTTCCTTTCCTTCTCCTAATGTCCTCCATGTTATTCCCTATGCTCCACAAGTAAGTGAAACCATATGATAATTTACTTTCTCTGCATGGCTTACTTCATTCAGTGTCATCTCCTCCAGTCCTGTCCATGTTGACACAAAAGTTGGGTATTCATCCTTTCTCAAGATAAAAGTCTTCTTCACAGCAAAGGAAACAGTCAATAAAACAAAGAGGCAGTCCACGGAATGGGAGAAGATATTCACAAATGACACTACTTAAGGCTGATATCCAAGATCTATAAAGAACTCCTCACACTCAACACCCAAAAAACATAATCATGTCAAAAAATGGGCAGAAGACATGAACAGACACTTCTCTAAAGAAGACATAAAACAGACACATGAAAAAATGTTCATCATCATTAGCTATAAGGGAAATTAAATCAAAACCACATTGAGATACCACCTTACACAAGTTAGAATGGCCAAAATTAACAGGACAGGAAACACCAAGTGTTGGAGAAGATATGGAGAAAGGGGAACACTCTTACACTGTTGGTGGGAATGCAAGTTGGTGAAGCCACTTTGGAGAACAGTGTGGAGATTCCTCAAAAAATTAAAAATTGAGCTACCCTATGACCCTACAATTGGAGTACTGGATATTTACCCCCCAAATTCACTATTTAAAAAAGAAATTGTGTTGTATGGCATACCAAACATATACACCATCATTTTTAAGGCCATAACCAAGAATTTGCAGCTCTGGTAAATACTATTAATTAACCTTTCTCCTTCTGTAGACTTAATTCTGTACAAAATACAAGATTTTAGAATTTTATAAGTCACCATAGCACAAGAAGCCGTAGCTTGTCCACTTTTGTACCAAGTACATGAGCCATTAGAAAATAGTATTAAATATACAATATAAATAGGCTGATTAATCAAGTTTTAAAAAACTTGGAATCCCCAGAACTTTAGAAGAAGTTATTGCCAATTTCAATTGCTCAAAAGCCTCTTCATATTCTAGGGACCATACTGGAGGATCTGGAGAATTGGCATGTAATTTATTTCTCTATCAGGTGTTTTATCTACTTTGCAAAAGCTATAATCGACACTGTCTACAATATTGCACTGGTCTCCAAAATTGTATAAGATTTTTTAAAAATTTTTTTATTGTTGCCCATTTATCTGTAAAATACATTCTTCAAAATATTCTGTGGTCTACACCTGGCAGCTGATGCCTTAAATATTGGACCTCAGTTGTGCAATAGTATAATTTGTCCAGTGAGGCCTTATGACTATATGAAGTAAAGAATTTTACCAAAGCCATAGTATCTGTTTTACATTGCTTATTAATTTCTGAGGTTATCAGCCAATTATATGCATATTGAGCACTCATACATTTCTCTGGTAGGACAAATTTCTAAGATTTTTTGTAAGCAACCAAAGAAAAATAGTAGGTAAGTCCCCAAATCCTTAAGAAACCCTGCCTAAATACTAGAGTCCTTCATAAGCAAAAGCAAACAATAATTTAGACTTATTAGATGAATAATGAGAAGGTGAGGTAGGTGGGGAGAGAGGAGGACAAAGAAGGGAAGGAGAAAAGAGGGAGGAGGAGGGGAGGGGACAAACATAGATCAAGTACAGAGGAGAAACTGCAGAGAAAGGCAGTGAAGTTAGAATAGTGGTAGACATAGGTATTTCAAAGGTTAATGGAACGGCAAACCGGATATATAAATCTATATAGTGGTAAACCATTTTATCAAATGTAGCTTCATTCTTTATTGGAAGTACTTAAGTATTACAGTGTAAGTGTTCATTGTGAATTCTTTTTCTGATTTGCTTATAGCTAGTTTTATCCTTTTTAATTGAGTTTCTACAAAGGATATTGTGGTGTTTTTTTTTTTTTTAATTTTTTAAAAAGATCTTTATTTATTTATTTGAAAGACAGAGATCACAAGTAGGCAGCGAGGCAGACAGAGAGAGAGAGAGGAGGAAGCAGGCTCCCCGCAGAGCAGAGAGCCCAGTGTGGGGCTCGATCCCAGGACACTGGGATCATAACTGGAGCTGAAGGCAGAGGCTTTAACCCACTGAACCACCCAAGCACCCCAAAGGATATTATTTTAGACGTGGTCATGACTTGTTTCTGGTACATTCTTGTACATTCTCTATCTTGCATTAAGGTAGTATCATTGTTTCCTAGAGCCCAGAGCTACGTATCAGTCTGTTTCAGTTAGGGGATTTTTCCAGTATGGTATGAAAAAGGCACACACTGCCACATTCTTTTTTTCTTTTTTCTTCAGAAGACTTCAAGTAGTAACCAAATTAGTTCTCCTCTTTTTCCAAGGAGATCCACAGACATTTTTTTCTGGAGTGCCAAATATGGTGACTTTTAACTTGCACAGCAGGTCTCTCTCTCAATGAATTTACAAAAGGATGAGGAGAAAGTAAGAAAGTGTGTCCCTCAGTTAGAGGAGCTATGTGTAGGGGGGCCTGGAGGAAAAGGAAAAAGTAGAAGGTTGACCCCAAATACCATCAGTCTGTATTGATCTATCACCAAATGGAAAGTGAGAAATTCCAGAGAAAATTGCAACATAAGGAGAACCAGTATCCTTATTTCCAACCTCTGAGATTCCCTAACTCTGTCCTTTTTTAAACCAGTTGAACATTATTCCTTAGCCTTTGGGTTGTCCTGATTTTTTCTTTTTTTTTTTCCCCTACCATTCTTGGATCCCTCTGTCTTTTTACAGTCCCTTCTGGCTTCCTGCAATGATGTCATAGTTTTCCTCCTTCCTTTGCTCTCTTCATAGGTTGTCTGAAGCAGGTGTTTTCTCTTTAGTAAAGATTTCTGCTTAAGCACCTAACACAGAAGTTTGAAATTTTCTCCTCTTCCTTTTTTTGCCCCCCCCCCCACATTGTCCCCAAGCTAAGCAGGATCTTCCTGTGGTTTGAATAATAGTCTGTTCTTGCTTTTTAAAAATCACCCTTTTCTTTTCTTGGGTTTGGTTAATTAACAAGAGAGTGTAGGCAAAATTGCATAAGAATAAGTGCTCCTGGGTCCATAGGAGTGAATTGTGAGAAAGCCCTAAGAAACTTCTCATGGAAATTAATGGGGGAGTTACCTGTTGGTGAGTCCACCACTGCAACTTCTTCCAGATCATCTTTGTTGAAAAGGCCTCAAAGATGGTTCCCTTTTGACTGGTCTTTAATGCACTTTGATCTTCAAAGTTGTATGTGTGAGGAGTGAGAGGTAGTAGATAGTTACTTTCTTGGCCACTGTAGTCCTTGTGATGATCTTCTGGAGCTGATGTGCCTGTTGCATCAGAGGAACAAAATCTGCAGTTGAATTCTACACAGTAGGCGTTGCATGTCCCTATGTGTAGGGCTACAAACTGAAAACACTTCATGAAGTACTTCAGCAAACTTCTAGGACAACAGAGTAAAGAAGACTTAAAATGAATAATCAGCTGGTGACAAATGCATGTGACTTCCTGGGAGTCTCAATGTCCTCAATTTTGCTGGTGTTCCAAATAGGAAGGCTGGCGTTTTTTGCATGAAAATAAGAAAAATGTAAATTTTGTAGCACTTCAATTTCCCTTACCATGTTGACATTCATCAGCTTAATACCTTGTTGGCCTTTTCCCAGGACACCCAAGTTCTCAATTATTCCCACACCAAGTTTCCATCACATCTGCTTTCTTAGCTGTAGTATGGCCAGTAAAGGACTCTTGGATGTGAAATTTGGGGCTGAGACATTTAGTGGCCTGAGGGTAAGGCCAGGAGGCACACAAACTTGAGTCCTCAAAGCAGGTAATTCATCACTAAATATAGTTGTACCTCACCCTTTTCAGGGAAATCTACTCATGAATGAAGTCACTTCTCTAAAATTCATTACCTTTTTCTTTCTGTGAAACAGTCTGAGACAGGAAGGGATAAACAGATGCTGGGGAAGCAGAGGGAGAAGGCAAGGCAGAATAGTAGAGAAGGGTTCTGGGAAGGGCAACAGGCTCTTCACTGTCTCAGTTCCCTTTTCGATGGTTTTCATTCTTTCCTTTTGGCTACTGAAATCACTTACAGCTTTTCCCTTAGAATGGCATTTATCTCCTAAATACCAGTAATTGATTTGGTTGGAATGAGGCCTGTAAAGACTCCAGCAATTATGTTGATTTATTCAAATCAGAAGAACCATCCTTGGGTCATTGCAAGCTGGATTTTCATTTACCCATTCCACATATGAAGAATAATAGCCCTTTAAGAGAAAGACCTTCAGACAGCATTACTGGTTTACTGTACGGTGTAACCGAATGTTAGAGGCCATATTATCCATGCTTATTCAACAGTAGAGCACTGAATTTGGGGGAGATATCTTCAGACTTCTGTTTCAAGAGTGGAATTGCTATAACGGAAACTGGAATTCATATTCTCTTACCTGCCTGCCATTTGGCTGTAGATCTTCAGCACGTCTGCTTAATTCAAGAACTGACAAATGTTTGTCCTCATCTCCACATTTGTTGGGGAAATAAAATTAAAAGCCATTTCTTAACAAAACTTCTCCATAAAGGTATAAGAGAAAGATAAAAGTTGTATTATTGAGTAAGCATTAAAATAGACTGTGATGTGCATCCTAGGCAATCCAATAGGAGATATGAAGACAAATAGATATTTTTGTACAGTCAAGCGGTTACAACCCATTGCATACATGTTCTCAAGATAAACATCTAGTCCTCAAAGGACTTGACAGCATTATTTTTCACACATAGTTCATCCCAAATTTACTTGGTAGTTGGGTGACCATCTGTGTTTGCTAATTGGCTTTATCTAAGGGAAAAAAATCAGCTGCTTATGTCTTTATGACAGGGGGTGGTTTTACAACTTGGAGTGAGATGCCTGCCCACCAAAGTTAAGCTGTTACCCTCCCACAGAAACTGAGAGATGAGGGTGCGCTCCTTGATTTTTTTCCTTGATTACATTTCAAAGAAATACTCCCCAGGTTCTTAGACATTTTTGAGTCTCTAAAGCTGGAAAGAAGCTTATTTAGCTTTTAAAAAGATTTACATATATCTCAAAGAGGGGGAAGAAACTTATTCCAAGTTGTCTAAGGTAAATGCTTTAAGAAGGGAGATGGGGAGTTTCTTCCCTTATTTTCAACGAAGAATTTTTTTTTCCCCCATTTGCATTTAGCCTTAAAGTGCTCCTCAGTTTGGATATATTTAGTGTATCCTTAGGATTATTTAGATTCTGTATCTTTGTCAGGAATGATATTTATTTTGTTTTCTTTTTTCATTCTGTCAGTTGGTACCTGCTTTCCTTGTATCTCATTACCAGTGGTGTTAGTTTTGAGCACTAGATTAGTTTTGATCACTAGATTAGTGCATCAGCCACTTCTATTTTAAAGTTAACTCCCCGCCCTCATTAAAATAACAGTTCATGGCCAGGTACCTTAAGAGCTTGGATATTCCTCATCACACTTCTAGTGTATTCACATACTTTTTTTTTTTTTTTAAGTCAATAGGGACTTGTGGTTCTTATCTTCACCCCCAACCCCTGCCTGCAATGGAATAAAATCTGCTATTTTTATGTTTTAATTATTTCTAGCTAGACCAGTGGAAGCCCCTTCAAACTGGTTTATATTTTCTTTTAACATATTCCTTTATTGAAAGACTTCTTTCTTTACAGCAAAGAATGATATTCCAATGTCAAGTTACACTTTTTTTCTGCCTGAACCTTAAAATCAGCCAATTCTACAAGGTCTGCTCCTTTCAGGAGAGAATTATTCATAGAAACCAATATCTGGGAGCTAAATTGTTTGTTACTATTGGTCTGTCACTGTTCCTTAGCCTATTCAGCAGACACACCTAGAAGTGTGTGTATACAGCTATATTTCTGTTTGTATCTATATTAAGGATAATGAATTCACACTATCCTCTCTAATTCCAGTGCAGTAACACATGTTATATTCTTGCCTATTCTGTGTTTGTGAACTTACTTTCACTTAATTTTTAAAAATTGAGATATAATTAACCAATACATTGTTTTAGTGTACAGTTTAATGATTTGAAATACATATTGCAAGACAATTCCAACAATAAGTTAACATCCTTTACCCCACATTGTTACACATTTTGTGCATGATGAGAACTTCTAAGGTCCACTTCCTTAGCAGCTGGATGGAAATCTATATCCCTCCATCCTTCATATACCTAGTTATATAATGAAACCCACATTTAGCAAATCTATCACCACTGCCATAAACAAACCCTTACCCCTCCACTGTGTAGAACCCTTCCATAAATTGGGAGGCCACTACCAACCCCCTATTTGGATATTCTTCTATATTTTTCAAGTTCAAAATCATGTGTTGGGCTGTGTCCTTCTATGGACCCCCCCCCCACCTCATTCAGGCTGCTAGACCCCATCTTGGAATGCCTTCCATATGAGGCATCATCTGATACAACACAGGTTCTTACTTTCCAAGGGAGAGAGAGTGAAATTCAAGAAGGAAGAGAAATATTAAAATCCAACCACATTAAAACACACACACACACACACACACACACACACACACACACACACACACGATTCATGTCTTTATCCTAATTCCAGGAGTTTTCAAACATACTTAGGTTCAATTTTGCTAGGACTTAAGACTGAATCATATAGTTATATTCATGACTATAAAAGTTACTGGGAGGGCGCCTGGGTGGCTCAGTGGGTTAAGCCGCTGCCTTTGGCTCGGGTCATGATCTCAGGGTCCTGGGATCGAGTCTCGCATCGGGCTCTCTGCTCGGCGGAGAGTCTGCTTCCTCCTCTCTCTCTCTCTGCCTGCCTCTCTGCCTACTTGTGATCTCTCTCTGTCAAATAAATAAATAAAATCTTTAAAAAAAAAATTTACTGGGAAATATTGTTTATTAGGGAAGCTCATTAAACACCTAACACTCAGTGTTTATTGGGAGCTGGTCACATAGGTAGGTTCTGTTTGGCACACAGAAAAATTCCAGTCTCCCAGAAGGAAAGCTGGTGCTCAAAATAAACTATATTGCTTATAAAAATAGTATAAGCACAATAAGCCACCCTTTTTAAGTTTTGTTTTTTTTTTTAAAGATTTTATTTATTTATTTGACAGAGAGAGATCACAAGTAGGCAGAGAGGCAGGCAGAGAGAGAGAGAGAGAGGAGGATGCAGACTCCCTGCTGAGCAGAGAGCCCGATGTGGGACTCGATCCCAGGACCCTGAGATCTTGACCTGAGCCGAAGGCAGCGGCTTAACCCACTGAGCCACCCAGGTGCCCCCTTTTTAAGTTTTTAATTCCAGTTAGTTAACATATAGTGTTATATTGGTTTGTTGTACAATATGGTGATTCAACAGTTCTGTACATCACTTGGTACTCCCCACAAGTGGACTGCTTAACCCTCCTCTTTCACCCATCCCTTCACACTCCTTCCTCTGGTGTAACTGTCAGTTCTCTATAACTGAGTCTGTCTCTCTCTTTCTTTTTTTTCCCCTTCATTCATTTGTTTCTTAAAATCTACATATGAGTGAAATCATATGATATTAGTCTTTTGAAACTTTTTTTGCTTAACAGTATATTCTCTAGCTCCACCCATGTTTTTGCAAAGATAAGATTTCATTCTTTTTGATGCTGAATAATATTCCATCGTGTGTATACATATATACATATGACATATATACATAGACACCACACATTCTTTATCCATTCATCAATTGATGGATATTTAGTTTCTTTCCATAATTTGGCTGTTGTAAATAATGCTGTTGTAAATATAGGGGTGTGTGTATCCCTTTGAATTAGTGGTTTTTAATACTTTGGGTAAATATCCAGTAGTGCAGTTACTAATAGTTCTGTTTTTAACATTTTGAGGGACCTCTGTACTGTTTTCCAGAATGGCTGTGGTAGTTTACATTCCCATCAACAGCACAAGAGTGTTCCTTTTTATCCATATCCTTGACAATATCTATTTCTTATATTGTTGATTTTAGACATTTTAGCAAGATGAGATGGTATCTTATTGTAGTTTTGATTTATATTTCCCGGATGAGTGATGTTGAGTATCTTTACATGTGTCTGTTGGCTATCTGTATGTCATCTTTAGAGGAATGTCTATTCGTCTTTGTCCATTTTTAAGTGGGATTTTTTTGGGGGGGTTGAATTTTATTTTATTTATTTATTTATTTATTTAAAGATTTCTTTCTTTTAGAGAAAGAGCTTGTGCATTTATGCATGGGGGAGAGGGGAGAGGGACAGAAGAAGACTCCCCACTGAGTGTGGAGCAGGGATGCCAGGCTTTTGGATACTAACTCTTTGACAGATAACATTTGCAAATACCTTCTCTTATTCTGTAGGTTGCCTTTTAGTTTTATTGATTGTTTCCTTCACTGTGCAGAAGCTTTTTATTTTGATGAAGTCCCAATTGTTTATTTTTGTTTTTGATTCCCTTGTCTCAAGAGACATATCTAGTAAGAAGTTACTACTGCCAACATCAAAGAGGTTACTGCCTATTCTCTAGGATTTTGGTGGTTCCCTGTCCAAAGACATTTAGGTCTTTCATCCATTTTGAACTTATTTGTGAATGGTGTAAGAAAGTGGTCTAGCTTCATTCTTTTGTATGTCGCTGTCTAGTTTTCCCAGTAGCATTTGTTTCTTTTTTCCATTGGGAAATCTTTTCTGTTTTGTTGAAGAATTAATTGACCATGTAGTTGTGGGTTCATTTCTGGGATTTCTGTTCTGTTCTATTGGCCTATGTGTCTATTTTTGTGCCAGTACTATGCTGTCCTGATCACTACAGCTTTGTAATATAATTTAAATTCACAATTGTGATGCCTCCAGGTTTGCTTTTCTTTTTCAAAGTTGCTTTGGCTATTAAGGTCTTTTGTGGTTCAATACAAATTTTAGAATCGTTCTAGTTCTGTGAAAAAGACATTGGTATTTTGAAAGATTGCATTAAATGCGTAGATTGCTTCAGGTAATATGGACACTTTAACGATATTCTTCTAGTCTATGAGCATGAAATGTATTTCCATTTCTTTGTGTTTTCTCCAATATCTTTTCAGAGTACAGGTCTTTAACCTCTTTGGTTAGTTTTATTCCTGGATATCTTATTCTTGATTCAATTGTGGATGGAATTGTTTTCTTAATTTCTTTACCTGCTGCTTCATTATTACTGTATAGAAATGCAACAAATTTCTGGACATTGATTTTTGTATCCTGACATTCTACTGAATTTATCATTTCTAGCAGTTTTTTGGTGTCTTCCAGATTTTCTATATAGAATATCATGTCATCTGCACATAGTGAAAGTTTTGCTTTTTCCTTGCTGATTTGGATGACTTCCTGTTGTCTGATTGCTATAGCTAGAATTTCTAGTGCTAAGTTGAGCAGAAGCAGTAAAAGGGGACATTCTTATCTCCTTCCCAATCTTAGGGGAAAGGCTCTGTTTTTCCTTTTGATGATGTTAGCTTGGGTTTTTTTCATATATGGTCTTTATTATATTGAGGTATGTTCCCTCTAAGCCTACTTTGTTGAGGGTTTATATCATGAATGGATGTTGTACTTTGTTATATGCTTTTTTGACATCTGTTGAAAAGATCATGTGGTTCTTATCCTTTCTCTTATTGATGTGATGTATCACACTGATTTGCAAATCTTGAATCACGCTGGCAGTAAATCGCACTTGATTATGGTGAATAATTTTTTAATGTATTGTTGGATTTAGCAATTTTGTTGAGGATTTTTGCACTATGTTCATAAGAGTCATTGACCTGTAGCTTTTTTTTTTTTTTTTTTTTTTTTTTTGTTGTTGTGTCTTTATCTGGCTTTGGTATCAGAGTAATGCTAGACACAGAATGAATTTGGAAGTTTTTCCTTCCTTTTCTGTGTTCTGGAATAATTTGAAAAGTACAGTATTAACTCTTTTTCAAATGTTTGGTAGAATTTCTTGTGAAGCCATCTGGTCCTGGACTTTCGTTGTGAGTTTTTTGATATTGCTTCAGTTTCTTTGCTGGTTATTGGGTCTGTTCAAATTTTCTATTCCACTTCAGTTTTGGTAGATTATGTTTCTAGGAATCTTTTCATTTACATTGTCCAATTTGTCGACATGTAGCTTTTCCTAGTCTTTTATGATTGTTTTTCTGTGGTATTGGTTATTTCTCATTTGTGATTTTTGAGTCCTTTCTCTTTTTTTTCTTTAAGCCTGGCCACAGGTTTAGTTGTTGATCTTTTCAAAGAATCAGCTCCTGGTTTCATTGCTGTGTTCTATTGATTTTTGTTGTTGTTGTTTTTAGTTTCTATGTCATTTATTTCTGCTCTAATCTTTATTTCCTTCCTTTTGCTGGTTTTAGGTTTTGTTTTTTTCTAACTTCATTAAGTGTAAGGTTAGGCAGTTTGAGATTTTTCTTGCTTTTTAAGGTAAGCCTGTTTTGCTATATACTTTCTTCATAGAACCACTTTTACTGCATTCCCAAAGATTTCTTCTTTGATTTCCTCATTTACCTATTAATTGTTTAGCAACATGTTGTTAATCTCTTGTTACAATTTTTGTTTTAAAGTCTAGTTGTTTATTTTAACTATTGCTACCCTGGCTTTCTTTTGACATCTATATGCCTGATAAATATTTCTCCATTCCTTTTAAATTTGTGGAAGTCCTCAGGTCTAAAATGAGTCATTTGTAGGCAGCATATAGATGGGTCTTGTTTTTTATCCATCCTGTTACCTTGTGTTTTGATTGGAGCATTTAGTCCATTTACATTCAAAGTAATTATTGATATGTATTGTTATTTTATTTTGTAGTTTCTGAAGATTTCCTCTGATCCTTTCCTGTCTTTCTCTTTTATGATATAGTTAATGATATATTTGGATTTCTTTCTCTTTATTCTGTGCATATATTACTGGTTTTTGATATATGGTTACCATTTAAGTTTGTATATAACTTCTTCTGCATATAGCAGTCTATATTAAGTTGATGATCTTTTCAGTTTGAACTCCTCCTTCTCTCCTCCCTGTATTTTAGGTATATGTTGTCATAATTTATATCATTTTATTTTGAGTTCTTTGATTTTTCTTTTCCAGAAATGTTTTTTTTTCTGCGTTTGTGTTTCTTCCCTCCATACTATCACTTTTGGTTTCTCTTTTCCACTCTGTCCCCTTTAATATTTCTTGCAAAGTTGGTTTAGTGGTCATGAACTCCTTTAGTTTTTATTTGGGAAGCTCATCTCTCCTTTTCTGAATGATAGCCTTGCTGGATAGAATATTCTAGGCTGCACATTTTTCCCATTCAGCACTTTGAATACATCATGCCACTCCCTTCTAACTTGGAGAGTTTCTGCTGAAAAAATCCCCTGGTAGCCTTATGGGGTTCCCTTGTATGTTACTGCCACCTTTTGTCTTGCTGCTTTTAATTTTTTTCTTTATCAGTATATTTTGCCAGTTAAATTACAATATGTTTTGGTATGTATCAGCTTTTATTAATTTTGTTGGGGGTCTCTGTGCCTGCCAAATCTGGATATCTGTTTCCTTCCCCAGATTAGGGAAGTTTTCAACTATTATTTCTTCCAAATTTCTAGACCCCTTTCTCTTCTTCTTCTGGGATCCCTATAATATGAATGTTATTATGGTTGATGGAGTCACTGAGTTCCCTAAGTATTCTCATTTTGCATGATTCTTTTTTTCTTTCTTTGGCTCAGCTTGATTACTTTCCATTATTCTGTCTTCTAGATCACTAATTCAGTCCTCTGCTCTTTTTAGTGTACTGTTCATTCCATCAAACATGTTTCTTATTTTGTTTATTGAGCCCTTTATCTCTGTGTTATTCCTTATCTCTATGTTAAGTGTCTACTCATGTCTTCCACTGTTTTCTCAAGTTCAGTGAATATCCTTATTATCTTTGCTTTAAATATTCCATCAGACATGTTACTTAGGTTTATTTCATTTAGATCTTTGGCCTTTTGCTGTTCTTTGATTTGGGACAAATTTCTTTGTCTTATTTTGTTTTTCTGAACCTGTTTTTGTGTGTTAAGAAAGTCTGCTAAATCTCCTGTCCTTGAGGGTAATGGCCTTATGAAAAAGAGATGCTGTAGTGTCCTGCCACATAGCTTTTCCTGTTCCCCAGAATAGCACTTCAGAGTGTCTCCAATGTGTTCTGAGTATGCTCTGCTATTGTGTTCTGGTTGCTTTATTTTTTGGACCAGTCATCTTTAGAGGCCCTCTTTTGACCTGTTGTGGGCAGCATTTGGTCCCTAGCCTGAATGTGGTGCATTTTAGCTAAGTGTGCTCTGGTCTGCTTTTGAAATGAAACCTGTTTCTCATGCTGCCAGAACTAAGCCTCCACAAAATGTTCTGTTTGGAGATGCAGCATGAGCAGGGTTTTGGGCCCACGACATTGGAACTGAGGCAAGCATGACTGAGAAGGACAGTTCCACTGGAGCATGGGGGATAGGGTTTGGTGTAAGCAAGTTAGGTAGCCAGTGTTGACACTTCACTGGTTCCTACAGGTGGCGCTGTACTTCTGCTGAGTGGCAGGGGAGGGAAATGGCACTTGGCAGTTCCTTTGTTCCCAGAGGGGTGTCTCTGTGAGTGTTGCCTCTCTGGGACATGCTTTAAAATGAGAAAACAACAACAACAACAACAAAAACTTCCTCATTTTGTGCCCCAGGCTCTCTTTAGTTCATAGTTTCCACACTGTGTGTCCTTGGGTTGTTTACCTGCCTTCTTTCCAAAAGCAGTGTAGTGTCCTCCAGATTCTATCCCAACCATGCCTGCTGATATTTAAAACTCCAGGTTTTAAGCCTCCCAGGTTACAAGAGCTCAAAAAATTTGGCTCCTTTTGCTTTTTCAAGCTACTTGCTAGCAGGACTCATTTTTCCTGTTCAGTCCTCTCTGTACTAGTCTCTCCCTCACCCTTGTCCATGTCTGTGCCTCCTTCCCTGCTGCAACAGACACAGTTACCCCTTTCTCTTCCAAACCATATCTCTGTTTCCTACCTTGTTGATGGGGTCTCTTCTCTACCTTTTAGTTGTTTAATTTCTTCTGCCAGTATTCAGGCCAATTTTGGGGGTATTTAGGATGATTTGATAGTTGCCCAGTTGTATTCATTGAATGAAGTGAGCCCAGGGTCCTCCTACTCCTCTGCCATCTTCCAGCCACAATAAGCCACTCTTATCAGTTCTGGTAATGATGGCAGCTTTGCTGAAATCCAAGTTCCAGAATGCCAGCCAAGAGTCAACCTTGCACATGGGCCGTTGAAAGAGAACAGTTAGGCTTGCGTGTATGTAAAGTTGTTTCAGCACATTCATTGACCTCTATTTTTATTTGGGTGTCACTTAATGTTAAGTGCATAAATCTTAACTGACCTGCTTCATAACTTCTACATCTGCCTCTCTCATGTCACCATCACTAGATGAGTCTATCTATACTTCCAAGAATAGCCGTTTCTTGTACTTCTATCATTCCAGATGAGTTATAACTGGTTTTTGTCACCATGCTAATGGAATTGTGTAATATGTACACTTTTGTGTCTGTTTTGCTCTCAAATTCTGAGATTCATCCATGTGGTTGTATATATCAGTAGTTTGGTCTCTTACGGATATATAGTATTCCCTTAGATAAATACAGTACAGTTGATGTACACATCCTACTGTATTTGAGTTTAAAAAAAAATTCAAAACTTACAAAAGCTGATGAACAAATATGTTCAAATTTTTGGGTTTAAATCTTGGTTTCATTTTCTATTCTATATCCATCAGTGCAATTGTAGGGTTATAAGGTATAGCTAAACAGCACATTTTAAGTTCAAATGCATAATTTGGATTTTTATGACTTTTGTATTCTGACAAGCTTTGTCTTTTAATCAAAGTGTTTAATTATACCTAATGTAATACTGAACACTGGGCTACCATCTTTCTCTTTTCTCATGGTCCTTCTGCTTATCCTTTTTTATTATTCCTTATCTTCTTTTGACTAACCAATATTTTTTTTTCCTTGTGTATTAGGTTTTTAATTGTACCTTCTCTTGGCACTCCTTGAGTGTGAGCCCTATTTTTTGGTAGGCAGTTCAATTACTACAGAATCATCTTATTAATACTTGTTGCTAAGTAATGTTAAGGGTGGTCTGTTTCAGTTTTTCCTTATTCTTTGAGTATGAGCTTCATTCTGTTGACCTGATTCCTATTCCTAGGACTTGGCCTTTCTGGGATCTCGACTGAACTGTGTTGTCTGCTATAGAGCTTTCACTCTGGCTGAATTTGAACTATAACTTTTCCTATCCTTGAGTGGCCTCTGAAATCTCTGCTCATATATTTGAGTTTCTGTTCTTTGGCTCCCTTCTCCTGTAAACTGCTATTAGATGCCATCTTTTTTGACATCTTTTAACCATGTGAGAGTAATGTTATATATCATTTTCTAAATCTTTGGGAAGTACTTTAAAAAATGCAGTCAGGAATAAATCTGGAGTAAAATGGTTCTCATGTCTTGTGCTTTCTTGCTCTGAAGAATTGCATCCCTGTACTGGTTTCTTCCCAATTCTGTGAATAGTTGTTTTGAATATTTGTCCGTCTTTTCAAATTATTTGTGGGAAAGTGAGTCCTTATACTAATTATATTCAGCATGCTGGTTTTAGGTTTGAACCCTGCATTCAGTGGAGAAAACTTGCTTAATTTATAAAAAGCTCTGGTGTATTCAAAATAGTCACCTCAATCAGATTTTCTTATGACTCCCCTGATTGTGCTTATTTTAACTTCTGATGTCATTGTAAATTGAACATGCTCTTCTTATACATAACAGTTCTTAAAGAATCTAGGAGATACCTATGAAATTCATTAATCCTTTTTCCTGCCTAAGTTGGCTCCATACATTTCAGTTGGTCTTCATGTACTCCATTCATATTCTGTCATCATCTTGGACTCTTCTTTAAATGTGCCTCCAGTTTTTAGTATTTTTTTTTAGGATTTTATTTATTTATTTGACAGAGAGGGAGATCACAGGTAGGCAGAGAGGCAGGCAGAGAGAGAGGGGGAATCAGGCTCCCTGCCGAGCAGAGCAGAGAGCCCAATGCGGGGCTCAATCCCAGGACCCTGAGATCATGACCTGAGCCGAAGGCAGAGGCTTACCCCACTGAGCCATCCAAACGCCCTAGTATTCTTTTTAATATTAAAACCAGATGTGGTCTGGGTAGCACAGAAAATTTCAGGACATTTGCTTAGCTATATTTGAAGACCAATTCTATTATGGTAATCTAATGTAACAAAGTCATTATATGGCATCATTTACTCATATTGTGTTTATATTTAACTAGGCAGTTAAGTGATTTTACTTTTATACTACATTGTGAGGACCAAATGCTGTTTTACAAACTTCTGTATGTTTTATCTGGTTTTGTTTTGTTTTTGTTTTTTTCGGGTTTTTTTTTTTTTTTTTTTTTTTTTTTTTTTTTTTTTTGGCTTATTCCAGCTGCTGATTACATTTTAAAACTTAATTGTTAACTGACATATTTATTATCTCCTGCCAAAATTTTCTAGCAGTGTTCTAAAAACATCAGTAAACTGGTGTATAACATGTTTAAAAAAGAATCAGTGGGAACCCATCAGACATACTATTACTTACTGTTATTAATTAAAACAATAGCATAAGAACTTATTCAGCTCCCACTCTGTCAAGCATTGTTTGCACATATATTCTTCATTCAAGTATTATAGAATGACTTCTGTATGTGCTTTTGTAGCAACTCAGTAAAATGTATTGAATTTTATGTGACTTATCTGGAAGGTACAGCTTGTCAGCTAATAATGTGGGATCCAGAATTTGAATCCACTCTGCATTCTCTGAAGCTCATGTACATGTCATTACTTTAAACTGCTTGTCACTAATCAAAGATCTTTGATTGTGATTCTTATTGCCTAGTCGAGTAGGTTTCCAACCTTCTATTGGCAATCAAAATTCCATGAAATATTTTGAAAATTACTGATCTGTGTAATATTTCTCCAGATTACTAAATCATTCTTAATGTGTTTTCCATGGAACACTAGCCACTTATATGGTTCATTAAAAATGAATACTGTGTTTAAAAAAATGATAAATGAGCAGGCAGTCAACTAATCCTGCACCTTCCCTCATGGGTTCTGAAACAACATAGAATTAGACACAGGTGTGAAATAGGGACTAAAATATCTGCTTGGTAATTAGTAAAACTAAACTGGAGAACAGAGTTTGGACCCAAAATCAAAATTATGCCTCCTACACTTGACACAATTTCAGGCTGCTTCCCTTATAGAACAGAACATAGTATGGGAAGCTTACCAAGTATATGACTGGAGTGGACATTACAATTTATTTGGTCCATCTCCTCTGTGAGAGCGTGAATGTCAACAAAGGACTTAGCTCTTCTTGCTTAGTACTTATTTTTGTATCACCAATTAAAAAATTGCCTCTCATCAGTGAATAAGCAAGTAAGAGATAAGTGTTCGGCAAGTATTACTCTTTTCTCTTAGAGAAAAAAGTCTTAACCTCCCCCTAGAAAATGTGGGAATTAACATAAAAAGCACTCTTCTCTAAAGCGCCATCAATTTTTTAAAATCAAATTTTGAAAAAGAATTTAGCTTGTTTTCAAATTGTAAAACTACATTCTAACAAAAGGGCTGAAATAATATGCAGGTAGACTGACTTCTGGCAGTTATAGATTTTATGCAGTACCTATCCCTATTACATGTATAAGAGATACTTGAGAAATGGAAGATTTTCCACTGTGGGTCTTGCATGTACTTGGTACCCACTACTCTTGCTATTCTCTTACACATGACCATACATCCTATCTCTTCCTTCCAATTCCTTTTTAATAGAATACCCAACCAGCAGTTGCTAATACTTGAGTAATTCTTTTCTTAGAACCATTTATGACAAGTTATCCCCCCTCAAAGTAAACTTAATATCATCTGAACTCTCTCACTAATGCTCCCTAAAACCTTTGTCTCTTTTTCTCAAGTTAGAATGCTAATACTGTGGTGGTAATCATGTTGCATTATAAATGCTTCAACTCATCACATTGTGTACCCTAAACTTTGAAAATGTTATATCAATATCTCAATGAAAAACATAAAATAACAAATGCCATTATAGGATTTATTTTTTAAAAATAATGCCATTGAGGATGATACCAACTTCAGAATGGTATCTCTGGAAAGGGAGAAAGAGAAAAAGAAGCAATAGCAGATAAGTTAATTGTCTTAGTAACGCTGTTTAAAAAAATATCAATCACTATAGGAAACCATATTACTTCTTGTGAAACCTACAAGGTAAGTAGATGAGAAAATGTATCATCCTTCAAATTCTTGAAGCTATTTCAATAATAAAAACAATTGAGGTATTAAAAAACCCAAATAATTTTTCCCAATTAAAAATAAAAATGCTACTTCAGGGAATGGGTGTGATGACCATTTTGAAATGCATTTTGAGAAGTGTTTAGAACATATGTTAAGAAGTTTGTAAGAGTGCTACATGTTCAATGTGTTGAAGTGTTATTTCAGTAAATGCACAGAAGGGTCACTCTGTAATGCATAGAGAGAAGTGTTTGGAAAAAATCATGATGGAAGTTTCAAAAGAGGAGACTTTATAACTGGGTACCACAGAAATACACTGACATGAAAACAGGCACGTAAAATAATGGAAGGATTGAGAACCTAGAAATAAACCTATTCATATAAGGTCAGCTAATATTCAGCAAGGGAACGAAGAATAGTCAATGGGGAAAGGACAGCCAAGAATACCCAGTGAGGAAATAAAGGGCATTGGGAAAACTGGGATTTATGTTAAATGAAATTGAAACCCTATCTTAAAACATTCACAAATTAACTCAAAATGGATTAAATAATTAAATGTCAGACCTGAAACTATAAAAATCCTAGATGAAAACACAGGCAAAAATCTCCTTAACATTTGACAATGATTTTTTTTATATAGAATACTGAAAGCATAGGCAACAAAAGCATAAATCAGCATGTCGGACTATATCAAACTAAAGTGTTTTGCACAGCAAAGGAAACAGTCAGCAAAACTAAGAGGAAATGTATGGAATGGGAGAAAATACTTGTAAATCAGGTATCTTATAAGGGGTTAATATCTAAAATATATAAGGAACACTTACGAATCAATAGCAAAAAACTGAATCCAAAATATTGGCAAAAGAATGGAATAGACATTTTTCCCAAAGCTATCCAAACAGCAGACTGGTACAGGAGAAGTTGCTTAGCATCACTAATCCTTAGGGAAATGGATATCAAAACCACAATGAAATATTACTGAAGAAAGGGAAAGCTTTGGTTGGAATGAAAGTTTGTTCGGCTACTATAAAAAAATAGTAGTGATGGTCCTCAAAAATTAACTGCAATGTGATCCAGCAAACCTATTTGTGGGTATTTATCTGAAATAAATAAAAATACTATCAGACCACAGCACCTTTGTGTTCATTGTTGAATTATTCACAATAGCTAAGACGTGAAATGATGTGTCCTCTGATGAAGAAAATGAAATCATCTATCTATGTATCTATCTATGCACACTCACATATAATGGAATATTAGTCATCAAGGAAATCCTTTCATTTGTGACAACATGAATGGATCTTAAGGGCATTCAACTAACTGAGAGGAGTCAGAAGAAGAAATAGTATAAGATCTCATTTTAGTGTGGAATCTTAAAAATGCTAAACTCATACAAATAGGAGGATGGTGGTTGCCAGAGACTAGGGAATGGGGAAATGGGGTGATGTTTAGGAAAACTTTGCTATAATCACTCACACCTGTTTTATAGAAACAAGCTTTAATTCCACCAAAATATGAATTGTTTTCCCTTACATGAATTAACCAAAAATAAAACTCAAATTATGCCTAGGGATAATATTAAGCTTTTGAAGCAAAGTGTTTAATATAGGTAACTGCAAATATTTTTTATAGTATGTAGAAAATTCTGTATTTTGATAACATTTTGATTCACTTAACATCAGAATGTAGACATTACTATGTGTCAGACATTATTTTTACTTTAAAGTAGTCATAACAACCACATGAGGAAAATACTATTGTATATACCTATGAGAAAACATATATCCATTTTACATATGAGGAATCTGAGGTGAGGGACACAGAGTGTTGGGTCTGTAATCAAAGGAATGAGACTGATACAAAGCGAAGGTCAAGAAAGCTTTATTTTCATGCCAAGCATCAAGAATCAAACCGTCTCTTGCAAAAAGGCAACCTCTGTCTGCCTTACAGACTAGCTTTTAAGGGCAAAGGCCATGTGGTTGGGCCTGGCCATGCACAGGTGGCCAATGAGATTGTAACACACAGAGAAAGCTGCACAGTCATGCTAGGTCACACATAAGTGACCAATTGAATTATAATTTACCCTATAGTAGATATTTGAATTAGCCTATCACCTTGGTCAGAATTAGCGCCCAAAAGGCACCCAAAGGGCATGGCCCATACTCCTTGGTAGCTAGGGAGACAGTATGAACCCCCACTGATTGGATACCTCCACCTGGCCTGACCCACCCTTGTATTTGGGCTTTGTTACCTGGGACTGGTTTCCGGGACTTGTTTTTAAGTAAGTCCCCTGGGGGCAGGGGGGACAGGGACAATTTACCTTTTACTGGATAAACAAAATCACTGTTTAACAGGATAGAATCGCTCTGGCTAAATAGGCCCTTATAAGGTCAAGTGTCTTCTCCCAACTAGTAACTAGTAGAATCAAAATCTGAGCATAGGATTTCTGGGCTCCAGAATCCAGGCTTTCTACTACCATGCTGGGCATCCTACTAGAATTTTAAAACAAGGTACTTTATGTTTATTTTTGTGGGCTTTAGTGTTATAAGAAAACTTCAAATTATAGGGTTTCTTTTACAAATATGATTCCAAATTTATTACATTATCAGTAAAGAGAAATAACCATGTAAATAAACCAGCTGTTTATCTTATGGCTATTAAAACCTGCAAAACTATAGCAAGTTTGTATTTGAAACAAAGTGAAAGGTTGTTCCTGTTTGTATTAGAGGTGAACACTTAAAAATTCAATTTAAGCAGAAAATATTTATAGGATAATAAGGCAGCTTTAAATTCTAAAAGGGAGAAAAACCCAACAACTTATCAATGAACAAACCAAATTAAAATAATAAAACCATATTTGAAGGAAGAATGAGAGCTAGTCTCCATGTGAAAGTATTATGATATGCTAATTATGCCCTGACGTATGTGCACTCTGCTAACTTACCTTACAAACCAGGATCCACAAGATGAGTACCAAATAAAACTGATTGAGTATAGGAGTCATAACACAGTCTAATTTTCTTCTATAAATGCAAATCAAACCACTAGATGAATGTGACATACCTTAATTTAAATAACAACACTTGACAGTGTACAATACCAAGTACTCTAATGCAGTTTTGGAAAAGTAAAATATTTATCATTTAAAATTGTCAGTTATTATTTTTTCAGACCAAGCTCACAGTAGAGCACATCGTGCATCATCCTGCATTAATGGAAAAGCTGTATTACTAAACAGTAAAAAAAAAAAAAAATAAAGTAAGATTAAAAAAAATCATTTTTATAAAATCTTATTGTGTTTTTCTTTTTTCTTTTTTTTTTTGGACCTGAGTGTGTTTGGTCAGTGGTTTGGGGGGGAAAAAATTCCTAAATTACTTGCTCCTGATTCTTTTGGAACTTGTTTAGAAGAAATAAAAATTAGGTAAATCTTAAGGAAAATTTCTTTTTCTTTTTTCTTTTTTTTTTAATTTAATTTTTTTTTCAGTGTTCCAAGATTCATTGTTTATGCACCACACTCAGTGCTTGTCATTCATTGTTTATGCCCCACACCCATGCAATATGTGCCCTCCTTAATACCCACTACCAGGCTTACTCAACCCCCCAACCCTCTCTCTTTCCTCTCCTTTTGTAACTGCTTTCTCAAGTAATCCAGGCATCTGTGTATTTGGAAACTACTTTTCTAACTAATTCACGCAGGTTTGAGATGTAATTGCAGCTTATTGCCTATTTCTTAAGAGAGTATTGGGGCTTTCACATGAAAGTTGACATGCAAAAACAAAGGTAGGGCTAATAAAACTTGAATGTAAACAAAAATCAACTGGGAAATGTTTATAAGATGTAGAGTCTAGAACACCTTCACCAGATAATCTGAAGCAATAGGTCTGAGATATAGCTTAAGGAAATAGGTTTGCGAGTATACCTGGCCCAATTAATTAGACTCTGAGGAGACTGTTGTGAGATGGACATTTCTGGCACTATAGGGAGTGGGTACAGATACTTGTGGCAGTTTTTGCTCAAGCATATTCGTTATCCCACTGATGTATGAGAACCTTTTAATATTGCTACTAAGATAAGTTTAACCTTTTATTACATTTTATGTATTAGAACAGTATACAGTTGGTTGTGTCTTTGTATGATATAGCATTAGATTTCAATTGTTACATGCAAAACAGATGGTAGAATGAGATACTCTGTTGTTTTGAGCTTGAGTATTTTATAGTACCTTTTATCCAACTAAAACTCATATTCTCTAAATTATTTGTCCAGTGGAACCATTGGAATTTATTTTATGAAAAATGCCTGCAATTAAGCCAGAGCAAATATTACTAAATACAAGTAGATTTTAAAATAATTTTAACACAGGATTTGTCCACGTTAGTTCATTTTCTCAAATGATAGTTTCTCCATACCAGTTGAAGTGCACCTTTTCAAGGTTTTTCCTTAATGGGAGCATTGACCTTTTTTAGTCTCCCAATCTTCATATTGTTGCACCACTTTAAGGTGAATTTGAAAGCCCCTACTTTGCACATAAATAAAAATGCAAATTTGAGAGCTTCCCTTGGAGGTGAGTGAAAAATAAGACAATCTGCTCTACATCTCAAGTGGAGCACTATCTCTGCCCTATTGAGAAAACTTCCTGTCTCATATTTTACTTTAACAAAGACTCTATTTTTTAAAAACATGCACCACATACTTTACATAGATCTTTATACCATATAATACATATACAAAAGTGAACTTACAAAGTACTCTAAAGAATATAGACTTAGCCTAGTTTTATTACCCAACAAAACCCATATGAGGATTTGGTTCTCTTGAATAAATATAGAAGATAAGCTATGGCTCTGCCTAATTGGATACTTCAATTATTTAAAGTCTCCCCTTAAATTATATTTTAGATGATACTTAGAATATTCAAAAATTAACTTTTACATATACTAGTCTGTTACATAATTGGAACAATTGCAGTTTCCCTAAGACTGACATTCTTTGCACTGTCTGAGGGCAAAGGCTTTTTCTCTCTAGAACCTATCACACAGTTTAGTAAAAAAAAATTTTTTGAAGTTAAAATGAGTTGAACTTATGAAATAAACTTGTTACATTTATCACAAAGTTGATCAGGGCTTTTCTTAGGAAGACTGCTACTGTGTATATTAATAAATTTTGATATTATAACATTCCCTGAAAAAAATAATATAAATTAGACTTTATTTTTTAACTTAAGCAGATTATTAGCATAGATTTTGGAAGAAGGGAAATTGAAGCATTTTCTACAGCTTATGAGGTCATGTTTCCATTTTATGTCTAAATCTACCTTAGGCTGTCTGAATGGCTCAGTTGCTTAAGCATCTGCTTTCTGCTCAGGTCATGATTACAGGGTCCTGGGTTGAGTCCCACATCAGGCTCTCTGATCAGGAGGGAGTCGGCTTCTCATCTCCCCCTGCCCCTCTTCACTAATTGTGAGCTATGGGTGCATACATGCTCACACGCAGTCTCTTTCTCTCTTTCTCTCTCTTGCATGCGCTCACTCTCTCATGCTCTCTTTCAAATAAAATTTTTTAAAAAATCTACCTTAAAATTTAATATTCATACCTCAGATAACAGTTTAATTGGAATCTACCAATATTTTAAATTAGTTTACAAGTTAGTTTAGATGAACAAAAACTATTTTATAATGCTCACCAATTTTGTTATTTTTGTTATTTAATTACGAAATATGAATACTAAATTATACTTTATATTTAAGTGAAATAGCAGATTGAATATGAATGGAAAATGGGTGGGATACTTAAAGTTTAGTTGAACTCCCTCTCAAGCATCTACTTCAACATTATTTTGCATGTCCTCTAAAACCTTGAGTACAAAGAACAGATTTTCCCAAACAGAGGATAGTTTTTGGTCAAGTATATATAACTCAGATAATTACTAATAAATATGAAAATACTGACTTTAATTACTTCTCAAATTTTGAGAGAAATATGGATTTTGGAAATGGAATAGAGAATTCACCAAAGACAAGTGTTTGCATTTGATGTTTCCTGAAAGAAACTTTCATACAGATGAAAGAGAATGCAAAATAAAACTTCAAATGCTATTTACAAGTGACGGTACATAGTAAATCCAGGGACTGAATAAAATAGCCTTATGCACATAGCAGATGCAATGTCTGCCCTGGAAGGAAATATGAAGTCCTTATAGGAAGGCTAAAAACACACACAGGTAAATCTTCTTTATACATATTTATCCCGCCAAGTTGATCTAGAATATTATGTAAAGTTTCTTGTCAAATTACTCATGAAATATGAATATTTCTGCATTTGGGGCAGAAATTCAATCTTAAAAGACATCAAGAAAATAATTTTATTAGAGACAGGCTAGGATGTGGGAAGATAAGGTGTTAGAATAATAACTATTTAATAATTCATGATTAAACATCTTATCAGAGTACTGTTTATGATTTCTATTAGGTACCTTAGATTTTAATTTGAAAAATAATTAAAAAATTAAATTTCAAATAGTTATCCTGGACCATGATCCTAACCTAATTATCTGCTGGCCCAAATTCACACTAAAGTCAGAGGAATGGAAATTAAATTTTTATTTTCTTTGAGGTTAAAGTTTTTAACATGAAAAGAAATGCCAAAATGGAAAATGTATCTAAAAACTATTTAACTTCAAATGTATTTAATAAAGTATGCAGAAAGTGGAAAACATGTTGTTGAACAACTAGAAACAAATGAGTTTCAAATAAACTGTATTCCAAGACAAATTAGTTGTCTTATTAAAAAATTACTGAAAAGTTCTGGAAGCAATGTGATAAAACTATTTTGTAAGAGATTTATAAACTTCTGCTAAAAAGGAAGAAAGCAGTCCAATTAGAGATGGGTCATAACTCATACTTATATGGTACTTTGGGCTAGTCACTAGTCTAAGTGTTATATTTAAAAGCTAAAACTAAAGTATGAGAAGCCATATTTATTGCCATTCCGCTTATATAGATAATGCAATGGAGGCAGAGACAAGATTTTTTGCCTTAGGCATCAGAACTTCTAAATTGTTGAGCTGTGGCATAAACCCAGGTCATCTGGCTCCTGAAGTACATGCTGTTGCCATTAAATGCTGCTTCTAATGACCAGAAAGAAACTGGACAATATTACCAGCATAGCAACAGTTAAAACTGTAAATTGGAGGATAAGTAAACTAAGATACTTTTGTCTAGTTCTATGTGGCAAATGGTTCATAGACTGTTTCAGGCTACTGCCCACTGTTACTCTTGAACTAGGTCATATGAGTTTCTAGCTTAAAGTTGCATCTGTAGGTGTTGCATAACTTAATTTTAATTATAATTTTGATTCAGTCTGCTTCAGACAAGTCAAGCAAAAGCTGTGGGAAGAAGAGAAGAAAAATGCCATTTTAAATGCATACTATATGCCAAAATGATTTTTGAAGACACTGACTTTTAGTATCTTTGAGGTTAAAATTTGACTAGGATTGTGGATCTTCTGCTTAAAAATGAACTAGGAGACCCATCTTTATTGGTGAAAAGTATAGCCATGAATAGAAATAGAAGCTGGAGGCAGGAGGGAGAAAGAAACTAGTGGCTACTATGATAGGAATTCATTCAGTAGATGTTTACCAAGGACCCCCTACATGCCAGGTCCTTGACTTTATGGCACTCATGGTAAACATAGGATAATAGTGAAGTTATAGGCTGTATCACTTAAAGGCTTTCCTATTTTTAGATTCAGACTATAAATGATAGCCATAAATAGTTCTCTTAGAGCATTAAAATAGGGTGATTCGACCTTAGTAAAACTAGTTACTTGGCAACTTCAGTGAATTGAGATTTAATTTTTGAGAAAGCCATTCAAATAACTTCATCTTTTGGCATTGTATATTTCACCTGTCAGAAATGGAAAACACATTTTGAGCAAAGATTATACATATACTACTCATACATAAAACTCACACATCTATACACCCAACTACAGAAGATGTTAGGCTTAAGTTATGTTTTTCTTTGAAAAATACTTATTCTATTTCTTTCCTGCTATTTAAAAAATAGTATTGTGTTGAGAATCAAAGATTCCTGTACTCCTTCCTTTGGATAAAAGCCAAACTTATGCTATTGTTTATAAGCAGAGAACAGTAAATAATTTTTAAAATAAAATACTTTAAAAGAAATGAAGTCATTATCAACCTGCTGAATAAGGAAGCAATTCATATTCTCCTGGACCACAGAGGTCTTTAGAAACAATGAATAACAAGTCTAATTGCCACTGAAGTCATTAGAAAACACATTAAAATGTTTACTCAGGCTTACTTAACGAAATATGGTAATGGGTAGATTTATGTGTAATGAGGGATTCCAGTTTATATATAATATGACTCTCAATTCCAAATCTTTTATGTCTTCTCTGTGCTTTAAAGGTGAGTCCGATACTTTTATATTTCTAAATTCTACATGCTTAATCAGTTTTTTTTTTCAACAACACTGCATGTTTATGGAAGATACATAGAGTGGCCACTGTATGCAAATTCCTATTTGTAAGTAGTGGCTGAGAAAAAATGTTTTCCGGCCTGATGAGCTAAGTAAAACAATAGTAATAGAATTACTATTTGATAATTGCTAATATTCATGAAATATTTATCAAAATTGTGCTAAATGGTTTACATGAACTAACTTGCTTAATCTCTTAATTAAGTTGGCATTTTTATCATCACCCTTATGTTACAACTGAGGAAGGTCAGGCTAAGAAGGCTTAAAGAATTTGGAAAGTTCACAAAGTTACCATTTTACAAGGCCTGAATCTAGTTCCCTAACTTCATTCAACACCCATATTCTCATTCTCTTGTCTCTTGTCATGCAGCTTTAAAAAAATTTTTTTTAATATTTATTTGAGAGAGAGAGAAAGAATCTCAAACAGACTCCCTGCAGAGTGGGGAGCCCTATGCAGGGCTTGATCACACAACCCTAAGATCATGACCTGAGTCATAATTAACTCTGGCACTTAACCAGCTGAGCACCCGGGCACCCCATATCATGCACAACTTTCCTCCAAGGCCTCTTTCACAGAGATGGCTTCCATGACCACTCGATATGAAGGTAAGTGTTCTGACTCAATCTAAATATAACCTTGTGTATTTTGATAGCACTAACCATTACCTATACTTACCTTGCTCACTCATTTAATTACTGTTCATCTTTTGTTCTCTGTAGCAGACCAGACCTTTAGCTAGCATGTTTAGTGCTGTACTTGTGTTGCTAGGATACTAGTTGTGCTATAGAATAAATGCTCTGTAAGTAGTTCTTAAGCAAACAAATGAACCATTTGGTATCTCTTCACCCCAGATAATCTTTATTAGCTTCATATCCCATGTAACCAGCTCCCCATATACATTTACACTTACTAATTTCAGATATCTTCAATGTAATACATCTATAAGTGAACTCATTTCTGTCATCCCAGTAAATAAAACTATTATCCTATGAAGTTTGAAACTTGGGAGTATTTTTCTTTTTTTTTTTTTAAATGCCAACATACCGTTAAAGTAATCACATAGATTCAGTCTTCTAAATATCACCTGGCTCCTTCCACAGCTCTCTATTCTTTGCAGGTATCTATAGCTATTTTGCTTAAATTTCATTAGCAATTTTTTATGTCCTTACTTTCTAGTATAGCCTTCTTGCAGTCTATTTTCCAGACTACAAATTGAGAGAGATTTAACTCAATGAGCATTGAATTCCTGAGTTTATAATGGCTTGAGTCTGCACTGTTTATAGAATTAAATCCAAATGATTTTTAACATGGGTAATGAAATGTTCAGTATCTAAATTCTGTTTCTTTGTTCACTCTTCTCATCTTTTAGCTTTATCTTACACTAGATAACCCAAGGAGTAGTGGCAAGGAGATTTTTGATTCAGATTTTCTAGGTTCTGTATGAAGACTCATTTACTACTTAGCTGTGTGACATGGACAAACTACTTAATCTTCTTGTGTGTCAGATCTTTTTTTTTTTTAATAAATATTTTATTTATTTATTTGATAGAGTGAGAGAGCACGAGAGGAGAGAAGGTCAGAGGGAGAAGCAGACTCCCCATGGAGCCAGGAGCCCAATGCGGGACTTGATCCCAGGACTCTGGGATCATGACCTGAGCTGAAGGCAGACGCTTAACCCACTGAGCCACCCAGGCGCCCCATTGTGTCTCAGATCTTGACAGTAAAATGGGGAAAGGATGGTGATGGTAATGATTGTACCTATGCAATCATTAGGGAGATATATTAAATGATTAAATCATGTAAAGCATAGAAACAAGGGGTTTATATTATAAGCAGCTTTTTTGTGTCATTTACTTTCCCTTTTTTTCTGTCCTTTTACTTCTGTGAACTATCACGTCTTCTTACGTTCATGTAGTATTGCAATGTTAACCTTAAAGTGCTAGAACTTTATCTAGGTCCCATTTTGTCAGACTATGTCCTATTTCTTCTACATTTAGAATAGACATGCCACTACTGGTAAGTCTTTGCTTATCTCTCAGAAGATTGGATGTTTCTAACTTGGGGTCTCTTATAACTCATCTGTAAACTACTCTATCTGTAAGCACCTGTCAGTGTTTTTCCATTGTTTCTTTTATGCATTCCAAAATATGATCTTCTTGAACTTGGGAGTCTATGCATTGCCCATGGGTATGTATAGTTCTAACACAATTCATTATACCAAGAATATATTCAGTCAAATGTCTGTTAAACCAATCTGAAAGAGTTCGCATAAAAGTACAATTTCTACAAGGGAAGATATTACACAGATGCAAGATATTTTGATATTATCTCATTCTCATTGAATATCCACAAAGATTTACTAGGAGTTGAAGTGGTCATCAGATGATGTCACCTGTTATTCCCCAGACTTTCTGTCAGGCTTCACTTCCAACAAAGTGATAATAGTACCAGTTTTCTCCAGGCAGATAAAAAAGTTGGTGATGCATGATTTGATTTTTCCCTAGAACATGTGCCACTCTGACACTTTTAGGAAGTCCCAATGATGTAGTATTATCTGAGGTTAAAATATTTGTAAAAAAAAGTTCTTTCTGAAACTTGGTAAGATCAAAGGAAATTGTATTGAGCTGTGCAACTGCTTCTGCAATTTGTGACTTTCACTCATTCTTTTAAAAAGTAGGTTGAGAAATTAATACATTTTTACTTTGTAATGTCTGTTTCTATGTGAGACAGTGGGGACCCTCTCTTTCCAGTTTATAGTGTATCTGAAATGATGCAGGAAATTAACCATTATTATATATCATGGAACAGCTCAACAAAATAATGTACTATGCCATGTGAAATGACAGATCAACAAAGTTAATGTTAATTGAGTGAAAATCTAGTGACCTCATTATGAGATCAATGAGTATATTACTATTCTCAAGGTAAAAACTTTTGTTTGTGTATAATATGGCCTAAGTACTTTTTATTCATGATTGAATTTAGACTTGATAAAATCTCATTGATATAGACATTACCAGTCTATTAATCTATAAAACGGATATAAAAGTGATCTTTTCTTGAGGTTATTCTCTTCTGCCTCTCTCTTAAAAAATACCAGTCATTGGAAACCAACTAAGTCCTCCATTTCAATAAATTTAATATTAATCTTGACCTTTTGTCTCTAATTTTTTAGTACAGTTTTCCATCAATTCAAACATCAAATATGTACAGCCAACCACAAAATTCATTGACTAAAGCTAAGTATAATATTAAATATAAGACTAGGGCTGGGGAAAAACATGATGTATATCAGGGCCTCGTGTTCATCTTCCCACCTAAGTTATAAATTATTAAACATAACACATAATGACAAACTGTAATATGCAAGGAAAATGAAGCTACTTATTAAACATAATGGTGGTGGGATTAATACTGATTAAAATTAGAAAAGCTATCCTAATTTCTATTTGAGATATTGACTCCTCCTTGAATCCTCATCAATTCATACCCCTTAGATTTTGATGTTATGGCGTATTTTTATTTTTTCAAGCACCTTCTACTAAAGATTGAGATGAACATTTTTGGGACAATTCATATCCAAAGTGTCTTAATTTAACAGTTTGTGTATTCAGGTACCTTCAATGATCTTGTCTTTCACAGATAAAAATACAATAATCATTGCAGGATTTTTATTTTTTTTTTTTTTTTTTTTTTTTTTTTTTTTTTTTTTTTTGTTCCTTCATAGATATTCTTTTTTTTTTTTTTTTTTTTTTTTTTTTTTTTTTTTATTTTTTATTTTTTATAAACATATATTTTTTATATACATATATTTTTATCCCCAGGTCTGTGAATCACCAGGTTTACACACTTCACAGCACTCACCAAATCACATACCCTCCCCAATGTCCATAATCCCACCCCCTTCTCCCCAACCCCCTCCCCCCGGCAACCCTCAGTTTGTTTTGTGAGATTAAGAGTCACTTATGGTTTGTCTCCCTCCCAATCCCATCTTGTTTCATTTATTCTTCTACCCACTTAAGCCTCCATGTTGCATCACCACTTCCTCATATCAGGGAGATCATATGATAGTTGTCTTTCTCTGCTTGACTTATTTCGCTAAGCATGATACGCTCTAGTTCCATCCATGTTGTTGCAAATGGCAAGATTTCATTTCTTTTGATGGCTGCATAGTATTCCATTGTGTATATATACCACATCTTCTTGATCCATTCATCTGTTGATGGACATCTAGGTTCTTTCCATAGTTTGGCTATTGTGGACATTCATTGCAGGATTTTTAAATTCTTCTCTCTAGCCAAAGCATAAGAGCAGTCTATTGCAACTAGAGAATTCAAAGGCCTGAGGACAAGATAAAGGAAGACTCTTGCTATGTTTTTCATTTTATTTTACTTCTTAGAAGACCTTTCATTCCAACTGTAAAAGTAACACCAATGTCTACATAGAATTACATTAAAAAGCAGAAAATATAAACTTTTTCTTTGAAAGGTATGCTTTTCATTCAATGGCTGTTGATTCATTTACTTCCTGGAATGTTTTGAATATTCTGAAAGTCTAGTCTAACTTTTAGCAATAGAATTAATTTAAAATTAGAAGACCTCTTGAACCCATAAACCATTCTCATTAATGACTGTTAAATAACAGCTAGATTAACAGGCAAATACTTAATTACTGTCTCTCTCTCTTTTTTTTAATCAGGCAAGCAATTCTAATCCAAACTGACAAGTCATTTATTTAGGAAGGTACTTACTTTAAATAGTTACTAACAGTTCCAAAGATTTTCTTTTAAGCTCCCTAAAATGTCCATTAGAGATCAAAAACAAACAATAAAGTTGAATAATTGAAAAAAAAATCTGGTTTCCAATATTTTCTACTTCAAATTTTAAAAGTTCCTTTGTTAAATTATAGAAAGTTGAGGAAATGAGAAGTCATGAGTTAATGGAAAATGCCATGAGTTATGGCAGAAGGATCTAAGGAAAACCAAGTTCCCAACAGACCTCCAAATGAGTTACTTTAGCAACTAACCCTTGCTCAATGTAGCACTTATCCCTTTCTGTGAAAGCTGGACTGTTGATTTGTTATGTGGGTACCATCTCTCAAGGCAGGATTCATAATATCCAATCTCAGAGCTTGTTGCAAAAAGCAAGAATGCCCATAGATTTTAATGTTACAAAGGGGTCATTTGAACATGATAGTTTTTTTGGCCAGTGATTTTTTTAATCCCTATGAATAAACCTCATTGGTTGTGCAATTATAATTGCCTGGTTATAGTCATTTTATTGATAGAGGTAGCAGGACTAGGCTGACTGTAAGAAGTGTTTTAAAGTTTCTATAAAAGTTTTTACAGACCAATGATAATATCCATGTTTTGAGTATTTAATATGTTTTAGTCATGGTGTTAAGAAGTTTCCAGATGCTATATATATAGCATCTGGAAACATTATATGTGTATATATACATATATATATATATATATACACACACACACAATATAAATATATATACCATATATATATAGTATTAACACTATATATGTATAGTATTAAACAGCATTACCAAGTAGTCAACGTTCATAAAATAAACTAACTAAAAAGTATAGTAGACATTGGCCATTCTTATGGTTGCCTAATATTTCTTGAACAATATGATTCTAGGTTTTTAGTAAATCCTTAACTTTGAGTTTTGACTCCCAAGGTAGAGGTCAGAATTCATTAGTTGAGCCTGTCTTGCCACTATCTAAGCAGGTATACCCTCATGAGACTTCATTTAGAGGGGGCTATTTGAAAAAGATGGTGAGAGGTACCTGTGTGGCTCAGTCAGTTGAGTGTCCCACTCTTAATTTTGGCTCAGATCTTGATCTCAGGATTGTGAAATTCAGCCTTATATCAGGCTCTGCACCAGGCATGGAGCCTGCTTAGGATTCTCCCTCTCCCTTTTCCTCTACCCACCTCCCACCCCTCTTGAATACATACACACCCCCTTTAAAAAAAAAAAAAAAAAAAAGACAATGATCAAGAAATCTTTGGGAGTATAGATGTGGGAGACTCTTAAAGAGTAGCAGGAGTGGGGGTGCCTGGGTGGCTCAATGGGTTAAAGCCTCTGCTTTCGGCTCAGGTCATGATCCCAGAGTCCTGGGATTGAGCCCCATGGCAGGCTCTCTGCTGAGCAGAGAGCCTGCTTCCTCTTCCCTCTTTCTCTCTGCCTGCCTCTCTGCCTACTTGTAATTTATGTCTGTCAAATAAATAATTCAATCTTTAAAAAAACAAAAAAAGAGTAGCAGGAGTTGAGACCCTGGATGCCTTCCCTGAAGATTTTGTGTTTCCAATCTTCAGTATTCTGGTTGTTGTTCAGAGTAGGTTATTTTGTTTGCAACTAAGAATCCTGACTGATTTAATGCTGCAAAATCCGTGCAACTTAAATATGATTTATTTTTTTCTCTAAGATTTCAACCTAGGTTTGTCAGATGCCTTAATAATCAGCTCATAGAAATCAGCTTTCCAGTGTCTTCAGTAATCTGATATGTTCAGCAACACTGCTTTGGGAAATTACTAAATTATGCTGGGAGAATTTCTGTGGTAGTTAGTACAGCTTATTAGATTCATGACTTTTCTTCACAAACTACTTTTATTGCTCTCAGATTAATCTTCCATATGAAATGCCTACAATGCTTATAGTGTTTATATGTAAAGACACATTTTAAACAATTCTTTGCCTCTTTTTATTTCCTATGACATAAATATGGCTCCTGTTGCGTAAGGGTATTTCTAGTCACAAAAATGTATCTTCAAAAGCCATGTGTTAAAATTCCATTTAGATATGACACAATGAAAATTCTGTAAGGATTTCATTTGTCAGAAACCTTAAGGTCATGGGAAAGTCCTTTGGCATTTCTATAAGGACTTCTATGTTTTCTTAAAAGCTTTTTTGAAATTAGAAATAAATCTAGAGTACCTGCATTCAAAATGATTTAAAAAGGAATAAGTTTTGAAAAATAATTGTTAAAAATTCATTACCCATGTATATTTCAACCATATTATATATTTAATCATTTTTTATCAATCTAGTTTTGTTTTGAACTTTGTGTTTATATGAAAAAAAATATGCATCTCAACCAACTCACAAATGTACTTGTATAGCAGACAGTAAGTATCTCATTTTTCAGGAACTATCTTATTTTTAGTTTGTTTGTTAAATAAATCTATAGATCTTCTCCTGAATACCTGACTGTTTCAATGTGTAGCTTAATAAATACCAGGCACATACACCGACCAGGTAGATTTTTGTGTTTAAAAATAATTTGAACTTTAGAGTGGTTTTTAATTGAAAAAAAATATATATATATATATATTTTCTAAATAGTAAATTGAATAAGCACATAATGTATTTTTTGTTTTTATCTTTTTTTAAGATTTTATTATTTATTTGAGATAGGGAGAGAGGGAACACACAAAAAGGGGAAAGAGCAGAGGGAGAGGAAGAAGCAAGACTCCCCACTGAGCCAGGAGCCTAATGCAGGGCTCAATCCCAGGACCCTGGATTCATGACTTGAGCAGAAGGCAGATGCTTAACTGACTGAGCTCCTGTAATGTATTTTTTAAATAAGCTTTTAACTTTAGAAGTTTTAGATATACAGAAAAAGTTCAGGATAGTGCAGAATTTCAGCTGCCCCATACCAAGTTTCCCTTTTAATATCTTATGTTATATGATGCATTTGTCAAAATTGAAATTAATATTTAAAATTGGTATATTATTAAATGTATATTTAGACTTGCTTAATTTTTATGTAATATGATTTTTTCTGTTCTAGGATCTCATGAATGTTATCAAAGTAACATTTAAAAGCATTAAGTTTCTCATTAACTCTGTTTCTAGCTATAGTATAGGTTTTAGGTTTTTATGTATCTTCAACATGTTGTGGTGGTTCTTGCACAGTTGTAGTTTGCTCAGTTTTTATCATGAATTGGTGTTGGATGCTGTCAAGTACTTTTTCTGTACCTATTAATGACCATATAACATACCTTTTTTAGTTTTTTTTTTTTTAATTTTTAAAAAAATTTTTAATAAACATATAATGTATTATTAGCCCCAGGGGTACAGATCTGTGAATCGCCAGGTATACACACTTCATAGCACTCACCATAGCACATACCCTCCCCAATGTCCATAATCCCACCACCCTCTCCCTATCCCCCTCTCTCCAGCCACCCTCACTTTGCTTCGTGAGATTAAGAGTTTCTTATGGTTTGTTTCCCTCCCAATCCCATCTTGTTTCATTTATTCTTTTCCTGTCCCCCAATCCCCCACATTGTGTCTCCACTTCCTCATATCAGGGAGATCATATGATAGTTGTCTTTCTCCAATTGACGTATTTTGCTAAGCATAATACCCTCTAGTTCCATCCATGTTGTCACAAATGGCACGATTTCATTTCTTTTGATGGCTGCATAGTATTCCATCGTATATATATACCACCTCTTCTTTATCCATTCATCTGTTGATGGACATCTAGGTTCTTTCCATAGTTTGGCTATTGTGGACATTGCTGCTATAAACATTCAGATGCTCGTGCCCCTTCGGATCATTACGTTTGATCTTTAGGGTAAATACCCAATAGTGCAATTGCTGGATCATAAGGTAGCTCTATTTTCAACTTTTTGAGGAAACTCCATGCTGTTTTCCAGAGTGGTAGAACCAGCTTGCATTCCCACCAGCAGTGTAGGAGGGTACCCTTTTCTCTGCATCCTCGCTAGCATCTGTCATTTCCTGACTTGTTAATTTTAGCCATTCGGACTGGTGTGAGGTGGTATCTCATTGTGGTTTTGATTTGTATTTCCCTGTTACCGAGTGATGTGGAGCACTTTTTCATGTGTCTGTTGGCCATGTGGATGCCTTCTTTGCAGAAATGTCTGTTCATGTCCTCTGCCCATTTCTTGATTGGATTATTTGTTCTTTGGGTGTTGAGTTTGCTAAGCTCTTTATAGATTTTGGACACTAGCCCTTTATCAGATATGTTGTTTGCAAATATCTTCTCCCATTCTGTCAGTTGTCTTTTGGTTTTGTTAACTGTTTCCTTTGCTGTGCAAAAGCTTTTGATCTTGATGAAATCCCAATAGTTCATTTTTGCTCTTGCTTCCCTTGCCTTTGGTGATGTTCCTAGGAAGAAGTTGCTGCAGCTGAGGTTGAAGAGATTGCTGCCTGTATTCTTCTCAAGGATTTTGATGGATTCCTTTCTCACACTGAGGACCTTCATCCATTTTGATTCTATTTTCGTGAGTGGTGTAAGGAAATGGTCCAATTTCATTTTTCTGCATGTGGCTGTCCAATTTTCCCAGCACCATTTGTTGAAGAGGCTGTCTTTTTTCCATTGGACATTCTTTCCTGTTTTGTTAAAGATTAGTTGACCATAGAGTTGAGGGTCTATTTCTGGGCTCTCTATTCTGTTCCATTGATCTATGTGTCTGTTTTTGTGCCAGTACCATACTGTCTTGATGGTGACAGCTTTGTAATAGAGCTTGAAGTCCAGAATTGTAATGCCACCAACTTTGGCTTTCTCTTTCAAAATTCCTTTGGCTATTTGATGTCTTTTCTGGTTCCATATAAATTTTAGAATTATTTGTTCCATTTCTTTGAAAAAAATGGATGGTATTTTGATAAGGATTGCATTAAATGTGTAGATTAGGTAGCATAGACATTTTCACAAAATTTTTTCTTCCAATCCATGAGCATCAAACATTTTTCCATTTCTTTATGTCTTCCTCAATTTCTTTCATGAGTACTTTATAGTTTTCTGAGTACAGATTCTTTGCCTCTTTGGTTAGGTCTATTCCTAGGTATCTTATAGTTTTGGGTGCAGTTGTAAATGGGACTGACTCCTTAATTTCTATTTCTTCTGTCTTGTTGTTGGCGTAAAGAAATGCAACTGATTTTATATCCCGACTCTTTACTGAATTCCTGTACAAGTTCTAGCAGATTTAGAGTGGAGTCTTGGGTTTTACACATATAGTATCATATCATCTGCAAAGAGTGATAGTTTGACTTCTTCTTTGCCGATTTGGATGCCTTTAATTTCTTTTTGTTGTCTGATTGCTGATTCTAGGGCTTCTAGTACTATGTTGAATAGCAATGGTGATAATGGATATCCCTGCTGTGTTCCTAACCTTAGCAGAAAAGCTCTCAGTTTTTCTCCATTGAGAATGATATTTGCAGTGGGTTTTTCATAGATGGCTTTGATGATATTGAGGTATGTGCCCTCTATCCCTACACTTTGAAGAGTTTTGATTAGGAAGGGATGCTGTACTTCATCAAATGCTTTTCAGCATTTATTGAGAGTATCATATTGTTCTTGTTCTTTCTTTTATTAGTATATTGTATCGCATTGATTGATTTACGGATATCGAAGTAACCGTGCAGCCCTGGAATAAATCCCACTTGGTTGTGGTGAATAATCCTTTTAATGTACTGTTGAATCCTATTGGCTAGTATTTTGGTGAGAATTTTGGCATCTGTGTTCATCAAGGATTTTGGTCTGTAATTCTCTTTTTGGTGGGATCCTTATCTGGTTTGGGGATCAAGGTGATGCTGGCCTCATAAAATAAGTTTGGGAGTTTTCCTTCCATTTTTCTATTTTATTTTTTGGAACAGTTTCAGGAGAATAGGAATTAATTCTTCTTCAAATGTTTGGTAGAATTCCCCTGGGAAGCCATATGGCTCTTGGCTTTTGTTTGTTTGGAGATTTTTTTTTTTTAAAGATTTTATTTATTTACTTTATAGACAGAGATCACAAGTAGGCAGAGAGGCAGGCAGAGAGAGAAAGGAGGAAGCAAGCTCTCACTGAGCAGAGAGCCAGATGCGGGGCTCGATCCCAGGACTCTGAGATCATGACCTGCACTGAAAGCAGAGGCTTAACGCTCTGTGCCAATCCCCAGGCACCCCCTTTTTGGAGATTTTTGATGACTATTTCAGTCACCTTACTGGTTATGGGTCTGTTTAGGTTTTCTATTTCTTCCTGTTTATATGTCTCTAGGAATGCATCCATTTCTTCCAGATTGTCAAATTTGTTTGCATAGAGTTGCGGATAGTATGTTCTTATAATTGTTTGTATTTCTTTGGTGGTGGTTGTGATCTCTCTTCTTTCGTTCATGATTTTATTTATTTGGGTCCTTTCTCTTTTCTTTTTGATAAGTCTGGCCAAGGGTTTATCAATCTTATTAATTCTTTCAAAGATCCAGCTCCTAGTTTCGTTGATTTGTTTTATTGCTTTTTTTTTTTTTTTTCTATTTCATTGATTTCTGCTCTGATCTTTAATATTTCTCTTCTCCTCCTGGGTTTAGGTTTTCTTGTTGTTCTTTCTCCAGCTCCTTTAGGTGTAGGGTTAGGTGGTGTATTTGAGACCTTTTTTGTTTCTTGAGAAAACTTGTATCACTATATATTTTCCTCTCAGGACTGCCTTTGCTGTGTCCTATAGATTTTGAACCGTTGTCTTTTCATTATCATTTGTTTCCGTGATTTTTTTCAATTCTTCTTTAATTTCCTGGTTGACCCATTCATTCTTTAGAAGGATGCTGTTTAGTCTCATGTATTTGGGTTCTTTCCAAATTACCTCTTCTGATTGAGTTCTAGCTTCAGAGCAATGTGGTCTGAAAATATGCAGGGAATGATCCTGATCTTTTGATATCAGTTGAGACCTGATTTATGACCCAGGATGTGATCTATTCTGGAGAATGTTCCATGTATTTCTTTGGTTAAAAAGGTTAAAAAAAACTAGAAGAAAAAAATAAAATTAAAAAAAAAATTATTAACTTTGCAAGGCTAAAGAATTATGGGGAGAAAGCCATGAATTCCATGCTTTGCTTTCTCCTCCTCTGGAATTCTGCTGTTCTCCTTGGTAAGTGAACTTGGTCTTGGCGGGATTTCTTGATCTTCTGGGGGAAGGGCCTCTTGTAATGATCCTCAGGTGTCTTTGTCTGAGGTAGAATTGCACCACCCTTACCAGGGGCAAGGCTAAGTAATCCGCTCGGGTTCACTTTTGGGAGATTTTGTTCCCTGAATGCTTTCTGTAGAGTTCCGGAGGATGGGAATGAAAATGGTGGCCTCTCAATCTCCGGCCGTGAGGACCCAAGAGCCCAGGGCCCCACTCCTCAGTATGCCCTCAGAGAAAAGCAATCGATCACTCCCATCTCCCCGGCCTCCTCCTGCACTCCAGCTCACCCAGCGTGTGACCAGGCGTCTGTCTCTGGCACACAGCTCTGCCTGGAGTCTCCAACACCACAGATCTCTGAGATTTTATTGGGGGGGTCCACCTGGAACTTGTGGGGGCCTCACTCACAGAGCAGTGGCTTGTGCCATGGATTACGGTTCAGGGTAACCCCGAGTTGAGCGCTCACTCCATGGCTCTGTCTCTATAGCTGGCTTCTCCGCTCTAATACTTGTGAGCTCTGCGACACTCAGACACCCCTGATCCTTCTGTGACCCCGCGGGACCTGAGGCCACACTGTCCCTGAGTGAGCTTCTCCCCAGTTTAGCCTCTGGTGCGATGTCCCTCAGTGGAGCAGACTTTTAAAAGTCCTGATTTTAGGAGCACCTGGGTGGCTCAGTGGGTTAAAGCCTCTGCCTTCAGCTCGGGTCATGATCCCAGGGTCCTGGGATTGAGCCCTGCATTAGGCTCTGCTCTGCAGGGAGCCTGCTTCCTCCTCTCTCTCTCTCTCTCTCTGCCTGCTTCTCTTCCTACTTGTGATCACTGTCAAAGAAATAAGTAAAATCTTAAAAATAAATAAATAAATAAATGTCCTGATTTTGTGCTCCGTTGCTCTGCTGCTTGCTGGGAGTCTGCCCCTCCCCCAACGGTCTTTCTTCCCGTCGCTTTGGATTCACTTCTCCGCCAGTCCTACCTTTCAGAAAGTGGTCGATTTTCTGTTTCTGGAATTGTTGCTCTTTTCGATCTCCTTTTGGATTAATAGGTGTTCGGAATGGTTTGATAAGCTATCTAGCTGATCTCCTGCTACCTGATATCGTCTCAGCCTGCTACTTCTCTACCATCTTGACTTCTTTTTTAGTTTTTGATGCAGTAGATTACATGAGTTTAAAAATGTTGAACCAATCTTGCATACCTGGAATAAATCTAATTTAATTTTAATACCGTTGGATTTTTTTAAATATAAATATATAATATATTTTTAGCCCTAGGGGTATAGATCTGTGAATCGCCAGGTTTACACACTTCACGGCACTCACAATATCATTGGATTTGATCTGCTAACATTCCATTAAGGAATTTTGCATATGTTTGTGAGAAATACTAGTCTGTAGATTTTGTTTCTAATGTATTTTACCTGGTTTTGTTATTAGTGTAATGCTGGCACCAGAAGTTTTCTCCCCACTTCAATTTATGTAAGACACTGTGGAGAGTTAGTTTTGAGTGTTTGCTAGAATTCATCATAAAGGTATTGGGGCCTGGTTCTCCTTTTTTGGAACATTATTATTTATTTTTATTTCTTTAACTGTGGGGCTGTTCAGGTCATCTGTCTTTATATAAAATGTGCTACTTTGTGTCTTTCAGGGAATTTTTGTTTCATCAAAATTATCAAATTTGTGAGCATAGTTTTTATAATATTCTTTTATACTTTTAATATCTACACATCCTTCTTTCATTTCTGATATTGGTAATATGGTTTTTTTTTTTTTAATCTGGTAGAGGTTTATAATTTTTTCAGAGAAGCAATTTTGATGCCATTATACTATTTTCCTTTTTTTGTTTAAAGAGCTAAAATTTAGACATTTATTTGATTTTATTCTCAACATATGAACTATGAGATAATGCAAATAGAGTTTTTTTCTTTACTCATTCAACAGTGTTTTCAAGATTTATTCATAATATGCTAGTAGATTCTTCTATAATTTCACAAGCTATGTAATGATTATACTATATGTTTATTCCGTATTTGGGTGATTTTTTAAAATTTAAATTCAATTAATTAACATACAAAGTATTATTTGTTTCAAGGGTACAGGTCTGTGATTACTTAATCTTATATAATACCCAATGCTCATTATAATACATGGTCTCCCCAATCTCCATCACCCAGTTACCCCATCCCTCCTCCCCTCTCCCCTCCAACAACCCTCAGTTCGTTTCCTATGATTAAGAGTTTTGTATGGTTAGTCTCCCTCTCTAGTTTTGTCTTGTTTCATTTTTTCCTCTCTTTCCTTATGATCCTGTGGCTTGTTTCTTAAATTCCACATATCAGAGAGATCATATGAAAATTGTCTTTCTGATTGACTTACTTTGCTTAGCACAATACCCTCTACTTCCATCTGCATCATTTAAACGGAAACTTTTCATTTTTTATGGTTGCTTAATATTGCATTGTATGTGTGTGTGTGTGTGTGTGTGTGTGTATTTATCCACCCCACATCTTCCTAATCCATTCATCTGTTGGTGGGCATCTGGGCTCTTTCAATAGTTTGTCTATCATGGACATTGCTGCTATAAACACTGAGGTGCATGTGCCCCTTCAGAATACTAAGATAAATACCCAGTAGTGCAATTGCTGGTTGGTAGGATAGCTCTCTTTTCAACTTTTTGAGGAACTGCCATACTGTTTTTCAGGGTGGCTGCACCAACTTGCATTCCTACCAACACTTTGGAGGAATACCCTTTCTCCACATCCTCATCAACATCTGTTGTTTCCTGACTTAATTTTAGCCATTTTGGCTAGCTGTTAGGCAGTATCTCATGGTTTTGATTTGTATTTCCCTGATGCATTTCCCTGATTCCGTGTGATATTGAGCATTTTTTTTGTGTGTCTGTTGGCTATTTGGATGTGTTCTTCAGAGAAATGTCTGTTCATGACTTTTGCCCATTTCTTGATTGGATTATTTGTTCTTTGGGTGTTGAGTTTGATAAGTTCTTTATAGATTTTGGATACTAGCTCTTTATCTGATAAGATATTTGCAAATACCTTCTCCCATTATGCTGATTGTCAGTTGGTTTCCTCAACTGGTTCGTTTGCTTTGCAAAAGTTTTTATCTTGATGGAAGTCCCAATAGTTCATTTTTGCCTTTGTTTTCTTTGTCTCTGGAGACCTGTCTAGCAGGAAACTGCTGCGGCTGACCTCAGATAGGTTGCTGCCTGTGTTTTCCTCTAGGATTTTGATAGATTCCTGTCTTATAGTTAGGTCTTTCATCCATTTGAGTCTCTTTTTGTGCATGGTGTAAGGAAATGGTCCAGTTTCGTTCTTCTGCATGTAGCTGTTCAATTTTTCCAACACCATTTGTTGAAGAGGCTGTCTTTTTCCCCATTGGATATTCTTTCCTGCTTTGTTGAAGATTAGTTGACCATAGAGTTGAGGGTTCATTTCTGGGTTCTCTGTTCTGTTCCATTGATCCTTTGTGCCTGTTTTTGTGCCAATACCATACAGGCTTGATGATGACAGTTTTGTCATAGCGTTTAAAGTCCTGAATTGTGATGCCACCAGTTTGGGTTTTCTTTTTCAGCATTCCTTTGGCTATTCCTGGTCTTTTCTGTTTCTGTATAAATTCTAGGATTATTTGTTCCAGTTCTTTGAAAAAAGTATTTTGATAGGGATTGCATTGAATGTGTAGATTGCTCTAGGTAGCATGGACATTTTCACAATATTTGTTCTTCCAATCCATGAGCATGAAATGTTTTTCCATTTCTTTATGTCTTCTTCAGTTTCTTTCATGAGTATTCTGTAGTTTTCTGAATATAGATCCTTTCCTTCTTTGGTTAGGTTATTCCTAGGTATCTTATGGTTTTGGGTGCAATTGTAAATGGGATTGACTCCTTAATTTCTTTTGTCTCATTGTTGGTATATAGAAATGCATTTGATTTCTGTGCATTGACTTGATATCCTGCCACTTTAATGAATTCCTGAGTTCTAGGAATTTTGAGGTGGAGTCTTTTCGGTTTTCCATGTAGTCATCATACTGTTCTTATCTTGGCTTTCTGTTAATTTCTTCCACTTTATTTATTCTTAAACTGTTCTGCTCTACTTGCTTACATTGCAGGGTTAGAGTTTTGACTGATTTGTCTTTTGTTCTAAGAAGAGTTTTTTTAAATTAACATATAATGTACTTGTTTCAGTGGTATAGGTCTGTGATTCTTCATTCTTACACAATTATTCTAACAGGAATTTAGTACTGTAAGTTTTCCTGTAACTACTATTTTCACTGTGTCCTGAAGATATTGTATTTGTATTTTTAATTTAAGATATTCTTAATATTATGTGTTGGAGAATTTTCTTCTCTATTATGTAGTGCTCCTCTTTGTTCCTGGTAATTTTTCTTGTTCTGAAGCCTCTTTTTTATGAAATTAGTTACACCAGCTTTCTGGGTATGTGTGTGTGTGTTATGATAGCATGTGTTTTGATTTTATCACTTCAGAGTATATTTAAAATGGGCTTCTTGTTAGCTTTGCACAGTGGCAGTATCGTAGCCAATGAGGTTTATCCGAGGCGTGATTATTGCTAATTGAAAATGGGTTTCTTGTTGATAGTATATAGTTGGGTCCTTCTTTTATTTCACTCTGATAATCTGTCTTTAATTAGAAACTCTCAAAAATTTACACTTAATATATTTGTTATAATTGGATTGATATCTACTGTATTTTTAATTATGTTCTATTAGTTGCATTAGTTTTATTCTTCTTTTTTCTGTATTCTCTTCTTTGTATCTACTTCACTTTCCTTGATAACTTCACTGGATATGGAATTCTAGGTTGATTTTTTTCCCCCAACACGCTATATATTTTATTGTACCTTTGGTTTTTCGGACTTTTGAGAAAAGTCCGATTTCATTCTTAACCTTGTTCCTCTATAGGTAAGTTGTTTTTTGGCAGCTCCGTTCCTTTTGCAAGATTTCCTTTTTGCTTTTGTCTTTGGTTTTCTGTAGTTTAACTATAACATGCCTGAATGTAGGTGCCTTTTGTTGTTGTTGTTTTTTGTTTTGTTTTTTTGTTTTTGTTTTTTGATGTGGGATCTTTTTTATCCTGCTTGATATTCTTTCAGGATCTTTAGTTTTTGTCTGTCACTAATGCTGGAAAGAGCTTGCTCAGCTCTTGTGTTTCAAATACTTCTGCTTCATTCTCTTTATTCTTCTGGTGTTCCAATTACGTTTATCTTTTGAAATTGCCACATAGTTCTTAGATGTTCTCTCATTCTTTCTTTTCTTTTTTCTTTTTTTTCTCATTTTTCTCTCTATGCTTCATTTTAGGAAGTTTCGGTAAACTTATCTTCAACATCAGTGGTCTTTCCTCAGCTGTTTCCAGTTTGCATTGGCATCAACGTCATGTGTTACTATTCCACTATTTATTTCTAGCATTTCCTATTAATTCTTTCTTAGGATTTCCATCTCTCTACTTATGTTAACCTACTGTCTTGAAGATAATTTTTCTATTAGGCACTTTAAAATATTAATGATAGTTATTTTTGTTTTTATTTTTTTTAGTGCTCCAAGATTCATTGTTTATGTACCACACTTAGTGCTCCATGCAATACATGCCCTCCTTAATACCCACCACCAGGATTGCCCATCCCCTGACTCTTCTTCCCTCCAAAACCCTGTTTGTTTCTCAGAGTCCACAGTCTCTCATGGTTCTTCTTCCTCTCCGATTTTGCCCACTCACTTCTCCTCTCCAACTCCCAGTGTCCTCTGTGTTATACCTTATGCTCCAGAAGTAAATGAAACCATATGATAATTGACTCTCTGTTTGATTTATTTCACTTAGCATAATCTCCTCCAGTCCATCCATGTTGATACAAAAGTTCAGCATTCATCCTTTCTGATGGAGGCATAATATTCCATATATATGGGCTGTATCTTCTTTATCTGTTCATCCGTTGAAGGGTATCTTGGCTCTTTCCACAGTTTGGTGACTGTGGCCATTGCTGCTATGAACATTGGGGTACAGATGGCCATTCTTTTCACTACATCTGTATCTTTGAGGTAAATACCCAGTAGTGTAATTGCAGGGTCATAGGGGACCTCTACTTTTAATTTCTTAAGGAATCTCCACACTGTTTCCCATTAGCTCTGTTGTAGAAGGCCCATTTTTTAATTCTGTTGGGCATTCCTTCTAGTCATTTTGGTGAGAAATGACTGAACGGATGTAGCTGGATGTATTGACCGTGGTGCAGTCAAGGTGCACCCTGGAATGCTTCTGAGCAACCAGGATTCCCCACCCAAATGAGAGAAAAAAGAAAAGAAAAAGAGAGAGAGAGAGAGACAGGAAATAAAGGAAAGATAGAAGGCTCAGCCCATATGGGCCCAAGGTAAGGTTTATGAAGTGTACAAACAAAAACAGACAAAGAAAAAGACTGATAAAAGTATATGACAAGAGGAAAATAAATATATATATATAAGCAAAAAAAAAAGAAGAATCTTGTCAAAAAGAACCCCAAGTATAAGATTTATATACTATCATGGGGCTGCCTGGGTGGCTCAGTGGGTTAAGCCTCTGCCTTCGGTTCAGGTCATGATCTCAGGGTCCTGTGATCGAGTCCCACATCCGGCTCTCTGCTAGGCAGGGAGCCTGCTTCCTTCTCTCTCTCTCTCTCTCTGCTTGCCTCTCTGCCTACTTGTGATCTCTCTCTGTCAAATAAATAAAATCTTAAAAAAAAAAAAAAAGATTTATATACTATCAGGACAAACACAAAGACACAGAAACACTGGCGGAAGAAAAAGATGGGAGAGTGGTTATAAATTCTCAGTGTAGGTGAGGATGGTTATTTTGATTCTTCCTGGATGTATTTTGATGTCTTTGTTAAAGGACTCAACTTTCCTAAGATAAAAGGGGATTAAAAACTGGTTTATCTATAGGGGTAGCATTGATTGGGGAAAACGGATTACCTTGAAGTTTAACTCTATATGAATATTAGAAAATAAAAATAAAAAAAGAATAAAGTAGACTAAACTAAAATTTTTAAAAAAATTAAAAAAATAGAAAAGCAAAAGAAAAACATGGGTGGATGTATCAAAAAGTTCAGGTTAGAAGGTTATTATGGAATTTGATGTACCGGACATCTCACTGTGATGGTAAATAGGTTAAAAAATAAAAGTTCTATCTATGAAGTAGTGATGGTTGTTTTCTTGTCATTTTTTTTTTTTTCCTGGTTGGTTTTCTGGGAGAGGGGCCTGCCACGTGAGTTTTCAGTCAATGATGTTCCCTGAGTTAAGTCCTCCTGCCCCCCTCAAGGGGGTGGGCTCTGAGGAAACTGGTTTTTCAGGCTTTTGTTCTCTGGAGGTTTTTATGTTTGTTCATTTGTCTTCTCTCCCCTTGACAACTTTTGATGGCTTTGGGAGGTTTAGAGGAAAGCAAACTGCACCCCGACCTCCCTCTCAGAGAGAAGCCTCAGTCTGTTCCGCTCTGGGTCTCCAGAGAACAGAAGGTCCCCCTTGGCCACTGGCAGAGCAGGTTCCAAGTCATGGTCCCTGGGGACGCAGGATCTCCTGTTTGTACCCAAAACCACGGCAGCGGTGGCTCTCTGGGCAGCTCCAGACTGCCAGAGAGGTTCCAAGCAGCAATTGCACACTGAAATTTTCCCGCTGGCCCGGGCTGGGCTGGGAGTGCCTGGTCTTTCCGGGTCTGAGAGCTCCGGGCTGACGCCTTAATGCACCTCTCTCAGGGGAAGGGTGTGGGGCGCGTGTGTCTCAGGCTCTGATTGCATGGCGCAGCATTCTGCCGTTTGGTGAGGCTCCCAGCCCCTCACGGGAGCCGGACCCCACGTGTTCTCGGGTGCGCTGGCGTCTCAGGGACCAAGACCTGGTTTCTCCGCCACACTCTCTCTGGCTTAGGGCCAGGGGAGGCTGTCCTGAATCTGGGGTCTTAAGCCCCTGTCCCTAACTGCCCTGATTCTCACAATTTCCCCCCGTAATCCTTTGCTCTTTTTGAGTGCTTTCAACCAGACTTCAAGTTAATGCTGGTCCCCAGAAGCAGGGCACTCTTGTATTGGGGTAGTACTTTCCAATTTGTTGCCTCTGGTGGCTCCTTCCCCCTTTTGTTTATGTTCCCATATCAGTCCGACGTTCCCACTCCACTTTACCTGCCCACTGGTGTCTTCTGCCCCTGTAGAGATCCAGACGTATATAATTCTGATCTCAGGCTGATTTCATGGGTGATCAGAGTTCTTTGGTAGGTAATCAGCTCATTTTAGGGTACAGGTTGAAACAGCACCTCCTCCTACTTCCCTGCCATCTTGTCTCCTTCAGTCCACACTGTTTTCCAAAGTGACTGCACCAACTTGCATTCCCACCAACTGTGTAAGAGGGTTCTCCTTTCTCCACATCCTCTCCAACACTTGTTTTTTCCTGTCCTGTTTTGGCTATTTGAACTGATTTAAGGTGGTATCTCAATGTGGTTTTGATTTGAATCTCTCCAATGGCTAATGATGAACATTTTTTCATGTGTCTGTTAGCCATTTGTATATTTCCTTTGGAGAAATATATGTTCATGTCTTCTCCATTTTTTGATGTGATTATCTGTTTTTGGGTGTTGAGTTTGAGGAGTTCTTTATAGATCTTGGATATCTGTCCTTTTCTGTGGTGTCATTTGTGAATATCTTCTCCCATTCTGTGGGTTGCCTCTTTGTTTCGTTGACTGCTTTGCTGTGCGGAAGATTTTATCTTGATGAAGTCCCAAAAGTTCATTTTTGTTTTTGTTTCCTTTGCCTTGGAGACATGTCTTGAAAGAAATCGCTGTGGCCCATGTCGAAGAAGTTACTGCCTATGTTCTCCTCTAGAATTTTGATAGACTCCTGCTTCACACTGAGGTCTTTCATTCATTTTGAGTTTATCTTTGTGTATAGTGTAAGAGTATGGTCGAGTTTCATTGTTCTATGCATAGCTGTCCAATTTTCCCAGCACCATGTATTGAAGAGACTGTCTTTTTTCCACTGGATATTTTTTCATGCTTTGTCAAAGATTAGTTGACCATAGAGTTGAGGATCCATATCTGGGCTCTCTGTTGTGTTCCACTGATCTATGTGTCTTTATGCCAGTACCATGGTGTCTTAGTGATCACAGCTTTGTTATATAGCTTGAAATCGGGCGATGGGATGCTCCCAGCTTTGTTGTTGTTGTTGTTTTTCAACATTTCCTTGGCAATTTGGGGGTCTTTTCTGGTTCCATACAAATTTTAGGACTGTTTGTTCCAGCACTTTGAAAAATGCCAGTGGAATTTTGATCAGGATGGCATTGAAAGTATAGATTGCTCTGAGCAGTATAGACATTTTAACAATGTTTATTCTTCTGATCCATGAGCATAGAATGCTTTTCCATCTTTTTGTATCTTCTTCAATTTCGTTCATTTGTTTTCTGTAGTTCCTTGAGTACAGATCCTTTACTCCTTTGGTTAGGTTTATTCCCAGGTATTTTACTGTTCTTGGTGCTATAGTAAGTGGAATCAATTTGCTCATTTCCCTTTCTATATTTTCATTGTTAGTGTAAAGAAAGCAAATGATTTCTGTGCATTGATTTTGTATCCTGCCACGTTACTGAGTTGATGTTTGAGTTCTAGTATTTTGGGGATGGAGTATTTGGGTTTTCCATTCAAAATATCATTTCCTCTGCAGAGAGAGAGAGTTAGACTTCTTTGCCAGTTTAAATACCTTTTATTTCTTTTTGTTGTCTGATTGCTGTTGCTAGGACTTCTAGTACTATGTTGAGCAATAGTAGCGAGCATGGACATCCTTCTTGTGTTCCTCATCTCAAAAGGAAGGCTGTCAGCTTTTCCCCATTGAGGATGATATTTGCTGTGGGTTTTTTTATAGATAGATTTTATGATGATAAATAATGTTCCCTCTATCCCTATAATTTGAATCATTTTAATCAGGAACAGATGCTTTATCTTGTCAAATGCTTTTTCTGTATCAATTGAGAGGACCATGTGGTTCTTCTCTCTTCTATTTTTGATTTGTTCTATCACACTGATTGATTTGCAAATGTTGAACCACCCTTGCATTCCAGGGATAAATCCCACCTGGTCATGGTGGATAATCTTTTTAATATACTGTTGAATCCTATTAGCTAGGATCTTTTTGAGAATCTTGGCATCCATAATCATCAAGGATGGTCTGAAATGCTCCTTTTTCATGGGTTCTTTGCCTGGTTTGGGGATCAGGGTACTGCTGGTTTCATAGAAAGAGTCTGGAAGTTTTCTTTCTGTTTCTATTTTTTGAAACAGCTCAGGATAATAGGTATTATTCTTTCTTTGAATGTTTGGTAGAATTCTCCAGGGAATCTGTCAGATCCTGGGCTTTTCTTTTTTGGGAGGGTTTTGATCACTGCTTCAATCTCGTTACTACATATTGGCCCATTCAGGTTGTCAGTTTCTTCTTGATTGAGTTTTGGAAGATCATACGTTTCCAGGAATGCACCCATTTCTTCTAGTTTGCTTAAGTTATTGGCATATAACTGTTGATAATAATTTCTGATGATTGTTTCTATATTTTCTTGGTGTTAGATATGATCTCTCCCCTTTCTTTCATAATTTTATTAATTTGGGTCCTCTCTCTTTTCTTTTGGATTCATTTGGCCAGTGGTTTATCAATCTTATTGATTCTTTCAAAAAACCAGCTTCTAGTTTTATTGATATGTTCTACTGTATCTTTAGTTTCTATCTCATTGATCTCTGCTCTTGATTATTATCTTGATTATTTCCCTTCTTTTGCATGGGGTTGGCTTAATTTGTTGTTGATTTTCCAGTTCTTTAAGGTGTAAAGAGAGCTGGTGTATTTTGGATTTCTAAGTTTTTTTTGAGTGAGGCTTGGATGGCTATGTATTTCTCCCTTAGGACTGCCTTTGCCATATCCCAAAGGTTTTGGACTGATGTGCCTTCATTCTCATTGGTTTCCATGAATTGTTTAAGTTCTTCTTTGACTTCCTGGTTGATCCAAACATTCTTAAGCAGGGTGGTCTTTAGCTTCAAAGTGTTGGAATTCCTTCCAAACTTTTTCTTGTTGTTGAGTTCCAGTTTCAAAGCACTGTGGTCTGAGAATATGCAGGGAATAATCTCAATCTTTTGATATTGGTTGATCCCTGATTTGTGACCCAGTATGTGGTCTTTTCTGGAGAACATTCCAGACGCCTTTGAGAAGAATGAGTATTCTGTTGTTTTAAGGTGGACTGTTCTGTATATATCTATGAGGTCCATCCATCTGGTCCAATATGTCTTTAAAAGCTCTTGTTTCTTTATTGATTTTCTGCTTGGATGATCTGTTACTGAGAATGGCATGTTAAAGTCCCCTACTATTAATGAATTCATATCAATATTACTCTTTATCTTGATTAGCAGTTGGCTTATGTAGTCGGGTGCTCCCATATTGGGGACAAAAATGTTTACAATTGTTAGATCTTCTTGGTGGATTGACCCTTTATGAATGATGTAGTGTCTTGACTACAGTCTTTAGTTTATCTCTGACCGCAGTCTTCAGTTTAAAATCTAATTTATCTGATCTGAGAATCACTACCCCAGCTTTCTTTTGAGACCCATTAGCATGCTTCTCTTTCCCTTCACTGTCAGTCTGGATGTATCTTTAAGTTCCAAATGGGTCTCTTATAGACAGCATATGGATGGGTCCTGTTGTTTTATCCAGTCTGCAACCCTATGCTATTTTATGGGAGCATTTAGGCCATTCATGTTGAGGGTGATTGTTGAAAGATAAGTTTTTATTGACATCATGTTGTCTGTGAAGTCCATGTTCCTATAGTTTGTCTTTGTAGATTTCTGTTCTATGTCACCTTGAGTTCTTTCTTCTTTTATAGAACCCCCCCCCCCCTTAATATTTCTTGTAGTTACGGCTTTGTGGTCACATACTCTTTTAAGTCTTGGCAGTCTTGGAAACTTTTTATTTCTCCATCCATTTTGAATGTCAGCCTTGCTGGATAAGGTATTCTTGGCTGTATGCTCTTCTCAGTTAGTTCCCTGAATATGTCTTGCCAGCCCTTCTTGGTTTGCCAGGTTACTGTGGACAAGTCTCATGTTATTCTGATGGACTTTCGTCTGTAAATAAGGAAACTCTTCTCTCTAGCTGCCCTCAGAAGCTCTTGTCTAAACTTACGATTCATCAGGTTCACAATCAAGTGCCTCGAGGTCTTTCTAGATTCATTGACCTTGGGTTTTGTTGTTGTGGTGGTTATTTTTCTGCCTTAGGACATGAACACTTGTTACATTTTGCAGACTGGGAAAATTTTCATCCAAAATTTTTTCAACTATATCTTCTACTCTTCTGTCTTTTCCCACCCCCTCAGGAATCCCAATAATTCTGATGTTGGAACATTTCATAGTGTCATTTATTTCCATAATTTTGTTTTCATGGCTTCTGAGCTATTTGTTCCATGCCTCCTTCTGATCCTTTTTCTTTATCATTTTGTCCTCTAGATCACTAATTCTGTCTTATGCTTCGGTTACTCTAGCTGTTAGAGTATTTAGATTAGATTAGATCTCATTGATAGCATTTTAACTTCTGCCCTGGTGGCTCTCTCTTCTGCCTTTAGAGATTATATGTTGTCACTAATGGTTTTCTCCAACCTAGCCATTGCCTGGATAACTATTACCCTGAATTCCCTTTCTGATATACTGTTGATGTCTATATCCAATAGTTCTGATGGAGAGGGCACAGTCTGATTTTTTCCTCTGTTGGGTGTTCCTCCTTCTAGTCATTTTGGTGAGAGGTGGTTGAGGAGATGTATAGCTGAATATATCAACTATGATCCAGGCAATGTGTACCCTGGAATGTTCTTTTACATTCTTTTCTTTGGGAGGTTGCTTCAAGCTGTGCTCTGGCAAAATGAAAAGGTAAACCAAGAAGTAACAAGCAAACAGTGGATCCAACCTCTTTTACACTCCTTTCTTAGGGAGGTTGCTTCAGTTTGTTCTCTGGCAAATTCAAAACGTAAACCAAGAAGTAATAAGCAAGCCGTAGATCCAACCACAGTAGAGACTCTAGCAGAAATCACCACTGAAGGAGAACTAGGGTAGGAAAACCCGAAGTGTAGTAGCTGAGTTCCTAGCGGCTCAACACAAACAGCTCTGAGAATTAAAAACTCCTGGGGAGAAGAACTAATTGTAGTTATTTTTAATTTTATATCTGATAATAACAAAATCATGTCATTTGCAAATCTAGGTCTTATACTTGTTTTGCCTGCTTAGAACACATTTTTTTTTGTAATTTTTTAAAGAAAACCAAGAATATTTTATTGGGTAGTGGAGGCTGAGGTAAATAATACCTTTAGTGTGAGGTTTTATGTTAATTTGAGCTGTAGAAATTGGGCTGTGTCAAATGTTTGCAGTAGCTGGAGATGTTAGAAGCTTCCTGTTTCTCATGATTCCTTGTATTTGTCTCCTCTCTTTGTACATTACTTTTACTCCAGTACTCATCCTTGGAGACAGTCTGAATAGAGATTGTGAAATTATGATAATCATTCATTAACATATCACCTCATATTGTTCTATTTTTGTGTATGTGGTGAGAACACTTAAGATCTACTCTTAGCAGATTTCAAATATATAATATAGTACTAATTATAGTCACCATGCTGTATATTGGGTTACCAAAACTTACTCCTGTGATAACTGAAAGATTATACCTTGTGACGAACATCTATCATTTTCAGCATTAGTGGTTGACTAATGCAGGGAAGTAATAAAAGCAGAGGGCCCTGTGTGTGACAACTTGTGCCTATGAAGTCAACTATGTATTGTTAAATACACATTCTTGAAACATTTTCTTCTCTTGGCTTCTGGATTCCCTGCCTTTATTTTATTTTTCCCATCTCCTGATTTCTACTTACTTATGTGTCTCAGGATCAGTTCTTATATTTTTCTTTGTCCGTACGCATTCTTTAGGGAACATCAACAGGTTCCAAAACTGATGCCATCTAAACCTGTTTATCTCCTCCTAAACTCTCTGCCAACTTCCAGATACAGGTAATCTATCTACTCAAACTCTCCTCCACTTAAATGTCCAGTAATTATCCCAAAATGTACATGGCCAAAACCTTTTTTTCATTCTTAGTAGTCTCAGAAAGAACACGTCTATTCTCTCAGATCAAAGATGTTAGCATCATTCTAGTTTCTTTCCTTAACACCATTCATCAAATACATTAAATTCTTTCAACTCTACCTTCAAAGTATTGCCCCAGTGCAAGCATTTTTTTTTTAACCTCTATATTACTGGTATATCTTAGTGTAAGCCATCATTGTCTTACACCTGAATTACTAAAATAGCTTCCTAACTAGGTTTCAGGAGTTCTCCCTTCCCTCCAAAATGAAGCAGCCAAAGCAATTCTGTTAATATGTAAAATAACAGCCCTTATCAGCCCTTTAATGGCTGCCTTAGAATCACTTCTGAAACCCTGAGGTTCCACAAGATTCTTTCTCTTTTGTCTCCTTCAAATCCTGTCCACATTTTTACTCTGTTCCAGTTTCAGTGGCCTCTAGAGTTGGATTTCATGCAGCCAATGAATCTGAAATTTCAGAACTCCTCACTTGCTCCTTACTTGTACAGCCCCTTCCTAAGGCCCTGGACAATATGGCCACCTGCTAAAAAGGAAGATAATTCAACTACAAGTCTTTAGGGCTGTTGCCTTTTTTCCATGCCAACTTACCTTTTCACCTCTCTGCTCCTGTAAGATGACAATAGTGAGGTTTCAGAAACCTATTTATATGAAACCTTTTTCTTTATCATCATTGAAAGTGACAGCTATGTCAATGCAATCTCTAATGGGAAAGTTCTTGGAAATGTATTCGTGCACAAGAACAGGTAACAATAACTTGAATATATTTATGTTTGTTGAGGTGACTGTGAAAAAATAAAAGTGCCTCTAGATACTTACTCAGTATCATTTCAAAAATTTGATTATCATGCCAGTCACGCTTTGTAGCATTGGGGCAATGATATTTTATAAACTCAAACACATATTGAAAAAAAAATGTTGATAATGCTTTAAATGTAATTGAAAGTTTAGAAACATTTCATCAAAACAAGTAAGAAATTAGACTTTTGACTTAATGCATATATGCAGTACTTTCATAATGTATATATGCAGTACTTTTAAACAATCATAGAGAAACTCAGAGAAAACAAAAATTTACAGTCTCTAAAGGAAGATAAAAAGTATGAGTAAGGAAGTCAGTTACAAAGTGAGGGTTTTAGAAGGGAGTGGGGTAGAGGGATGGGTGAGACTGGTGATGGGTATTAAGGAGGGCATGGATTGCATGGAGCACTGCGTGTTACATACAAACAATGAATCATGGGACACTACATTAAAAACTATATGTATATAAAAAATATATGTTTATAAAAAATAAAAAATTAAAAAAAAAAAAAAAAAAAAAAAAAAAACTAATGATGTACTGTATGGTGACTAACATAACATAATAAAAAAAAGAAATCAGTTGAATTATTTTGATACCAAGAATCAAAATGAGAAAGAAAAAAAATATTATGTCCCACCAAAGAAATACATTTTGAAAAGAAGTGATGGATAGAATCTTGAGTCGTTTGATAATTCAGTTAATGAAGAAGAGAATAGTTTGCATAGAAGGTGGAAAAAATTAATTTCTTGCTGATTTAACATGAAATACTGATATTAAGAAAGATAATGACTATTAAAATAGCATTATAGTGAATCCACATATCAATGACATGGATTGTTGTCAGTTCAAGTAAGTTTTACTACTACTTTAGAAGAAAAATTAAAATGCCCCGAGATTTAATAACTTACATATAAAAAGAACTTTATAGAAGTCTTCAAAAGCTTGATAGTAATACTAAAAAAATTACATGATGCTTTTCCTACCCATTTTATAAGTGAAAGGCAGTTTTCTAATCCCTCAGTAAGGAAAAGTAAATTTTGGTCAACAGTGCTTAGAAAAATTAACCTTTCACTCTTAGACAATCATTGCCATATAGAAGCTATTTAACAGTGTGCAGCTAAAAAATATAAAAAAATAACATAAAATGGTATCAGTTAACTAATAAAATATATTAGGATTTTTCTTATTTGTACTGGTTGTGCTATTTTTCAGTTAATATAAAGTTCTAATTTATTTCTTTTTAAAAAACTTCTCTTTGGGGGCACCTGGGTGGTTCAGTCGGTTAAGCCTCTGCCTTTGGCTCAAGTCATGATCTCAGGGTCCTGGGATTGAGCCCTGCATCTGGCTCTCTGCTCGGCGGGGAGCCTGCTTCCCCCTTTCTCTCTGCCTGCTTCTCTGCCTACTTGTGATCTCTCTCTGTCATATAAATAAATAAAATCTTTAAAAATCTCTTTGTAGATCAATCTATTCTGACATTCTTCATTAAAAAAAATGGAGGGGAGCAAAGATTCAGCACTTACTGAACCTTGATTCATCTCCAGTGGCTTTGCTTAGCTGTACATAAACTGTTCTTGGAATTCCCTCAGGTTGGAGGGTTCTATCTTTGCTCAATACGAGTCTTCAATGATGACCCCGTTAAAACGGCGGACCTCCCTCCTCACACCATGCAGTCACTCTCTCTCCTTTTTTCCCCTATTTATGTGTTGTCTTGACAGTTATTCCTGACACTGTAAAGTTAATGAGGGAGGTCCATTGTCAGTTTTAATCTCCAGTGTAACTGTCCATCATAGAGAAGTGTCTGGCTTATGGGCCATTAGATAAAGTCAATCTGGAACATGAGATTATATATTATACTCTTTAAAATATATGTTTATGTGTGTATATTAATATATATTCTTTTTTTTTTGGCTTTTATACCATCACATGTAAAATGGGGTTCATGGTAGAATTACACTATACACTATATACCATATATAATATATATATATTTAGAATATCATTAAGCAAGTGTATATTCAGCAACTATTATTCATGAAGCTCTGTACTCTGTACTGTCTTTACTTAAATGAATACATGTAGGATTTTAAAAGCTCTGTATGCCATATACCTGCAATATGTTATGGGAGACAAAGGCATATATATCCCTGACACACAGAGAAGTAAAGTAACTCCGTTTAACACCTTGGGGGAATAGGAGAACTGAGTTTCAGCCTCTTGAATCACTTTGTTGTACTGATGTGATTTGAAGGTTTTCTTTTTTTTCCTGCAGCACAAACTTCCTTTTCTTTTTCTTTTTCTTTTCTTTTCTTTTGTTTTTCTTCTTTCCTTCCTTCCTTCCTTCCTTTCTTTTCTTTTCTTTTCTTTTCTTTTTCTATCTTTCTTTCTTTCTTTCTTTTTTTTTTTTTTTTAAAATATTTCATTGTTTGAGAGAGAGCACATGGAAGAGAGAGTGGGAACATGGCATGGGGCAGTAGGAGAAGGGGACGCTGACTCCACCCTGAACAGGAAGAGGGACAGACACAGCCAGTCCCAGGACCCTGGAATCATGACCTGAGCTGAAGGCAGACCCTTATTGAGCTGAGCCACCCAGCTGCCATGGACTTTATTTTTCTTAATAAAGTTACATTTGTTATTTACCCATTCCTGATTGAAGATTAGGGAGGTGGGACTTTGATTAGGGCCAGTAATTTTTAAGACCTAAGTCTTCTGGGAGAATGATATGAGACTGCCAGTATTTTAAATACGGAGTGGGGAACTGCTATTTTTTTATTCAAATGATCTTGGAGTTACAGACTACTAAGAAAACTTTTTCTAATATTTTGATATATGAACTCTAAAAATGAATCTTGATTATGTCTTTATTGATCTTTGCACTATTTTGTTTATTCAAGTAGGGTTTTGGAGTAATTTTGCTTTCTACCCACTTTCTCTGAGGGCTTTGTTTTGTAGAATGGAGCAATTTGCAGATACTCAAAATATTGCCACTGTGGAACTCCATATCGAATGTTTAGTAGTTAGTGTGTAATCTTTATTTTTCTTTTAAGATAAAATAACATACATTTTGAAGATAGGTCCGCAATTCAGCCAGCCCTATGAACTTGGGCTGTTTACTTGACACTTCCAGGGTTTATTTTCCTTATCTGCAAATTGAGCTGCTTATATCTTCCTCAAAGGATTGCTGAAGGGAAGACCGCATTTGATCGATTTGAATCACTTAACATAGAACCTTAAAAATGGTAAAGTATCAAAATATTTAGATATCATCTAGTTGAATTTAACCGATTCTGCAAAGGAAGGATCTTGTCACTTGTCCTCATATTTTTATGACATGTGGTATATCTGATAATAAAGGAGTGTAGAACTTTGTCCTAGCAAGCAAGTGAAGCAAGAACTCCAGCATCTCTGGACTTTGGATCATGTGATATTTTGCATATAGGAGAGGCACTGGAACAGTGTAATTTTTGAGAAGAATAAAGGACTTGAGCTGTCTATTGTTTCTTGAATAAAATGGAGGTAAGTATGTATCATTTCACGGAGAATTGAAAGTAGCTAGTACATTGTGGCTCCTATTTAAATCTTAGAAAGCAACTACTTCCTCTCACACACAGCTACACATACACACTCTGACATCTTATTTGGAGTGGCGGTGTTTAAAACTGCATGTGGGATAAGATAGAGCGTTAAGTTGTTACATATATATATATATATATATATATATAGTTATATTGTGCCTTTTCTATATGACTTAGAAAATAGATACAGGTGAGCACCATCCCACACATCTGGAAGGCCAGATGCTGGTACTCTCCTGATGATACTTCCTCCTCTGTAGTCCTCTCAAGAAACCGTGACTTTATCTCCTATATTACTGTTCACAGTCCTTTGGACTTAGAACAGAATTGTCTGTTTTGCTTTTCATTGCCATTTTCAGACAAATCTTTCTCTCAAAATGTACAGCACAGAAGCTCATGAGATGATATTTTACCCCTCACTTATCCTTGTTGCAGATATCTCTATGGCCACCTAAACTCCTCTTCTGTCCTCGATTTTGAGCCCAGTTCATTGTTATTTTCTCCAGTAGTAACCTTCTTCATGAATGATTTCAGTATATTCAGGGTACTTCTAATTTCTTGATCATATTAATAGTAAAGTGATGAGAGCATTATACCTCATGTACAGGTAATAAGAGGTGAATTGTCTGTGGAGGATTTAAAAATAACACTATGTTTGGTCTGCATGTTATTACCATCAGGCAGCAGTTCTAGACAGTGTCAGTAAGAATACACTGCTCCCTCAAAAAATCTTTTAATGGGCTACATTCTAGTCAGTTGTAGTTACAGTTAGTTTTAAAATATCTCTACTTAGCTTCAAGTTAGTATTGTTGATTTTCTTTACTATTTTAATTCCTATGGGAACTGATTAAGAGAACTCTCTTTTCTATATAATTGACCCCCACACATTTAGACTTGGCTATGTGCACCTTTTGTAGGAGAAAGTTCATAATGTGTTTAATTGTTTTGATTGTTCCTGTTTTCCTTCGTACTACATAATACCAGTGTGAAAGCATTTGGTGATGATAAATGAAGATTCAATGAAAGAAAAATTTAAATGACTCCATGTTCTTCTTTTCGTACTCATTTCTATGGCTTTTATGGCTATGACTCAAAAATTTTTGTTACATCGAGAATTTCTAATACCCTTTCTCTTAAGTGTTAAATGCTAAGATGAATAACTGTTTGACTTGCTTAAATTTCTGCCCTCAAAATACTTGATTTCATACATTTTAATTCAGCAGTCTATGAAAGGCATAGCTTGGGTATTTATTTGCAATAGTAGCTGTTGTTCATAAATATATTTTTAAGCATTTTCTTCCCACCATTTCATATCTTTCAGGACCATGCCTGCTAGTAGAATGAACATAATTTTCTCTCCACTTTGCTATGTATAATTCATTGAATATATCACTTTTACATGGTTCTTCTCTGTTTTTTAAAATGTTCTTTATCAGGGTGCCTGTGTGGCTCAGTGGGTTAAGTCTCTGCCTTTGGCTCAGGCCCTGGTCTCAGGGTCCTGAGATTGAGCCCTGCATCAGGCTCTCTGCTCAGCAGGGAGCCTGCTTCCTCCTTTCTCTGCCTGCCTCTCTGCCTGCTTGTGATGTTTCTCTCTCTCTATCAAATTAATAAACAAGATCTTTTAAAAAAAAAATGTTCTTTATCCACATTTGGTCGAAGGTCTATCACAGTGTCACTCTGTTTTATATACCTTCCAGCTCTGTGTCTCATAAATTTTTTACCTGTTAAAATTAAATGCTTGTTAAATTTGACTCTCTGCCTACATTCTGTTGCAACTTGGGCACCTAACCTTACTGGAGAAGTGCGTTAGGATGCCCACAGTTCTTTCTTTAATCTCTGTTACTCTCAGCTTCTCTACATATCCTGAGGCTGTTCAACTTCTCACTCTACTAAGTGACTCATATTTTCCTCTCTCTACCAGTCTTCAAAATCTCCTCCCCAGTCCTGACCTAACTACTTTCCTTATTAATTCTCTGGGAAAATTGTTTCAGTCATATCCCATAAATTGCCATCTTAACATCCTCTACCTACCTGCCTACCTCCCCTTCTATTATCATAGATGAGCTGTTTGTTTATATTCCCAGCAAGGTCAGTTCTTTTACTTGTGTACTAGATCCTATATCCTCCCACCTGTCTTAGGGAAATTGAGTCAGGAATTCTCCCATCTCTGTCCTATATTATGAATTGCCTCATCTGCTGAGTCATGCCCATCATGATCATACTCCCTGGTATACTGTTTCATTGTTTTTGGGGACGGGGGGCTGTTCTCCCTTGCATATGTTTTCCTCCAACTACCATTCCATTATTGTGATCTAACCAATCATCTTTAAAGTTTTTGGTTTGTATTCTCCAATTTTTATATGGTCTTATTTCCTTCAGCTTAGACTTGCACATCTACCACTTAACAGTGAAATAACTTTCATGATGGCCTTCTATGTTGCTTTGGGTCATTTCCAGTCCTCATTTTCCTTGATTTCTCCTACAATTATTTTTACACCCTCTTTAATGAAACCCTTTCTTCATTAGGTCCTGGAATAACCCTCTGTCTTGTTTTGTATCCTGTTCTTTCTCAGTCCTCTTTGTTGGATTCTGGTATTCTCAAATGTATCCAAATGTTAGACCTAGATCAGGTGTTCAGACCTATTCCTCTCTACGTCATCATCCGTTTTCTCTATAACATCATTTGGTTTTGTGATTTTTATATTCTGTTAGCTCACTGAAGACTCCCAAATGTATATCCCTAGTGCAGAACTCTGTCTTGATCTTTGCACTCAGCAGTCTATTATACATCATCCCTTGTATATCTCGAAAAATAAAACTACACATGGCCAAAATCAGTCTTAACTTTTTTTAAAAAAATATTACAAATCAGCTGCACTTACTGTATTCCCCATATCAGTAAATGGAAATCTTATCCTTTGAGTTATTCAAGTAAAAATCCATAGTGAAACTCTTCCCTCTCTCTACCCCACCCCACTTAGTCCACATCTAATCTATCAGCAAATTCTATCAATTTTACTTTAATTTCTTTCCCCAAAACTCCATGGCCACTAACATAATCTAAGCAGTCATAATTCCCACTTTAATTTTTCTGAAGTCCACCTAAATGATCTCCGTTTCTATTTTTGCCACCCATATGCTAGTCTATCTCAGTATAGAAGCCCGAGTTATTTTAAAATACAAGTCAGATGTCCCGTCCACACTCAAAACTCACAGTGATTCCTATTACACTGAGTCACAGGCACAGTTTGTTCTGTTGCCGACATAGCCATCCAGTTCAGGCCCACTGTCAACTTCATGACCACCTCTTCCCTCAGCCTACTATCTGATCACACTGGCATGGGCACCTTGTCTCTGATTTTTCCTTGAATACCAAAATATTCCCTGCTCCATGTCACCCTTGATAGCTCTCCCATAGATACCTGCAGGACTCCCAACACACAATCACATTTCAGAATTATTAATGTGCCTCATCACAAGGTGCTGGGAGAGACCAACTTCAAGTATTACCTTAAAAGATACATGAACATTTTAGCTTTCTAATATACAAACTCAAATGCCTTTTGATCTAAAAGGTTATAGGTGGGTATCGTATTTCTGTATAAGGATTATATGTTTAGCGCCATATATATTCTTATGAGAAATGTAAAGGTTGTATTCCCAAAAGTAGGTTTTATTAGACTTGCTTTTTTCATAAGGACTAACATTAGAACCTAACTTCTATGTAAGATGCAATTTTCCTGGACTTTATCTAGATCCATATCATAACACTTCACATGTTATCGCCCTCAGTTTTGGAAGATACATTGAGACCTAAATTTGTATACCGAGTTTAAGATGACAAAGATTGAGAAAAATTAGCATTAAATAAAAACAAAGTAAAACTTGCTCCAAAGTTGATTTATGCTCAAAAATATTTTTGAAATAATTATGAAAAATCTACAATAAGTATAAACGTCTTTCTCTCAGTAGGTAAGATTTGGTCTAAAATCTGTTAAGGCCTTCTCAATGAAATAAAAGTTACCATAGTTAACAATAAATACTTTAAAAAAATTAATGTGAATCTCTTTTGTGAATAATGTGAGACCTTTGGCAAGTATTGGTTTATTTTTATACCTGTAAACTTAGTACAGGAAGGAGTTGATAAAAGGTTTGCCCTGATAAATAAAAGACATTTGTAATTCAGAAATAAGTAAGATACGGTATTCTCAAGGAATGTAAAAGCTATCAATGAAAGTAAAAGAAAAATCAACCTTGTTTCAGTTTAAGCAGTTAGTTTGCCTATAATGTGACTTTTGCCTTAATTTGAATGTATATTATCATCAACAAAACAACTTCTGCAATTAATTTGTTTCATTTTGTTCATTTTTTTGAAGGGCTTCATAATTGATTTATGGTATATTCTGTACATTAAAACTCCACCCTAAAATTGATAGTAATTAGTTATGTTAAAGTAGGTATTTTAAAATTTTAGTTTATCTTTATGTGAGCATTGCATATTTTAACTTCCTAGATGTGCTTATAAAAATATTTAGTGTGATAGCATTTATGTCAATTTGTGATAAATAGAATTAGGAGTTCTGAATTCTTCTACTTTTCAGATTAAAATACATATGTGAAATTAATTTTCTCTGTTTAAGTTTCACCTTGCTATCTTAGAAATTCATTTTTCTACTTTTCCTACCTATTTCTATTTTTCCTTATGAAAATTTATGTAGCGTTGAGAACACTTTATCACAGATGTACAACAAGCAGTTCACACCAACCATTCTTGAAATTTCTAGTTTTACCTTCAGAGAGCAATATTATAACAAGCAAATTAAAGAACCATGAAAGTAAGGAAAACAAGTTTATGTCAAAGGAATAAATGGTAGCAATTGAAAATGAGCCACCTGTTTCTCATTAAGCAGACAAGTGATTCAGCATATAATTCAGTGACTGAAAAATCTATTTTGCATCCCAGGATCTCTCTTAATACTATAATTTTAGGTTGTTGAAAATGATAGCAAGGGAACAATGTACCATAACTTTCTCTTACAGGATCCTCAATGTTGTGCAGAGGGATCCTCAAAGACAGAAGTCATTTATCAAGTGATTATAGACAGTGCTGCTTCTACTGCAATTCTAGAGTTATCAGAGAAGGAATCAGGAGCAAATAGAGGTCGTGTCGTGACATCTCTGCCAGAGATGACAGTCTGAGAACCACCGTTTTAGAGAATTACTGAATAGGGAACACAAAAGAGCATTAAAGAGTTTTAAAAAAAATTATGAAAATAGAAATACGAACACACATAACCATCCAACTTTTAATCTCTTGTAGTTAGAAAACTTGATTTGTATCAAGTGGGAGGTAATTCCTAAGTAAATAGATGCCAAATCTGAACATCAGTTCAGTTCATACTTCTAGTTCCATGATTCTGTTTACAAATATACAAACAACTATTTTGGTGTTTATTTAAAATAATTCTTTGCCAACAGTGACTTCTTTCTAAGAAATTCTATCTGAAATCCTAAGGATGTCATGACAGCAAATGAAATAAAAAAATATGCACATGATTGTGGAGCACAGATGCCCATATAAATCATGTAGAAATTAACAACACAATTCCCTGGTGGTGAGGTTGGGAGACATAACAATAGGAAAAAGCAGGCGGTTTTCCCTCATTAGATTTTGATCTTAAAATCAAAATGACTGCTTGCTTATTCATCTAACAGTGTCTTCTATTTATTAATGTGATGAAGGAATAACATTTAGTTTCTAGACAGAAAAAAACTGCCATGATATCCATATTTCTTTGCAATAATGAAGTTGTGTGTAGTATACCCCTTCTAGAATCTACTGTCAAAATTTAACAGCATAAATGGCCATCCAATAGCTGGTGAAATAATGAAGGGTAATGCTAGGACCAATCCAGTGTAGAAAAGCAAACAAAGCAGGAAAGCTCCTCTTTCTATCTTCCTGAACATAATGAGTTCATTTTTCCCTTTGTAGCTTTGCTTAAGTTTAATTACTTAAATGAACTGATTTTCTCTCCCATACTTTTTGACCTTCTTCACTTATTTCTCCCACCCTGCATCTCTCTGCTTCTGTTAAACACCAGTGTATTCCTGTATCTATGAGTTTGTTATTTTTGTTGTTTTTTTCTATGTCTAACCTTTTTTTAAAAAAAATAAAGATTTTATTTTATTTATTTGACAGACAGAGATTACAAGTAGGCAGAGAGGCAGGCAGAGAGGAGGAAGCAGACTCCCTGCTGAGCAGAGAGCCTGATGCGGGGCTCGATCCCAGGACACTGGGATCATGACTTAGGCCGAAGGCAGAGGCTTAACCCGCTGAGCCACCCAGGCGCCCCAATGTCTAACCTTTCTTTTGTTTTGTTTACTGGAGTATAGTTGATATACAATGTTATATTACTTTAAGGTATACAACATAGTGATTCAAAAATTCTATGTATTATGTAATCTTCATCATAACTGTAGTTACTATGACTGAAATTATTACAGTATTCTTGACTATGCTCTGCTTTTCATCCCTGGACTTATTCATAGCTAGGAATTTATAGCCCTTCAACCATTTTGGCCTCTCCCTGCCATTTCCTCCTCTCCAGCAACCACCAGTTTTTCTCTGTATGAGTTTGTTTGTTTTTAAAATCTGCATATAAGTGAAATCATGTGGAATTTGTGTGACTTATTTCACTTAGTGTTATACCTTTTAGGTCCATCTGTGTTGTCGCAAATGGCAAGATCTCATTCTTATGGCTGAGTAATTTTCCATTTTATGTGTGTGTTTACCACATCTTTATCTATCGGAGAACATTTAGGTTGCCTCCATATCTTGGCTATTATTAATAATGCTGTAACAAACATAGTGGTGCATATTTCTTTTCAAATTAGAGTTTTTTTTTTTTCAGGTAAATAACTAGCAGTAGAACTACTGGATCTTAAGATATTTCTAGTATTAATGTTTTGAGGAAACTTCACACTGTTTTCCATGTTAATTGGTGCACCAATTAACATTCCCACCAACAGTGCAGAAGGGTTCCCTTCCCTCCACATACTTAAAAAAAAAAATTTGCTATTATCTTTTTGATAGCCATTCTGATTGGTAATATCTCATTGTGATTTTGATTTTCATTGCCCCATTGGTTAGTGATGTTTTTCATCTTTTTATGGATGTTGTACATCTCTGTCTTTTTTGCAAAAATTTTCTCTTCTGCCCATTTTTTAGTCTCGTGTGTGTGTGTCTATGTGTGTGTGTGTATGTGTGCTGAGTCGCAGTTATATATTTTATAAATATATAAAGATATATATTTTCTAAATCTCTATATATTTTGGAGGAGTTCTTTATATATTAAGACTTCATCAGAGATATGATTTGCAAAGATCCTTTCTCAATAGTTTCTTTTTATTTTGTTGATGATTTCCTTTGCTGTGAAAAAACTTCTTATTTTATTGTAGTCCCAGTAGTTTATTTATTTATTTATTTATTTTTTAAAGATTTTATTTATTTATTTGACAGACAGAGGTCACAAGTAGGCAGAGAGGCAGGCAGAGAGAGAGAGGAGGAAGCAGGCTCCCTGCTGAGCAGAGAGCCCGATGCAGGACTCGATCCCAGGACTCTGAGATCATGACCTGAGCTGAAGGCAGCGGCTTAACCCACTGAGCCACCCAGGCGCCCCCCAGTAGTTTATTTTTGCTTTCATCATCCTTGTCAGAGATGTAGCTGGAAAAATGTTGCCAAAATTAATGTCTGAAAGAGTAAACTGCCTATATTTTCTTTTAGGATTTTTATGGTTCCAGCTCTTATATTTAGGTCTTTAATCCATGAATGTGGACCAGATTCATTGTTTTTGTATATATTTAGTTTTCTCAAGACCATTTATTGAAGAGACTATCTTTCCCTCCTCGTATATTCTAGCCTCCTATGTTGAAAATTAATTGACCCTCTAAAGATGGGCTTATTTCTGGGCTCTCTGTCCTATTCCATTGACCAATGTGTCTATTTTTGTGACAGTGCTATACTATTTTGATTACTATAGCTTTGTAGTATAGCTTGAAATCTGAGATTATAATACCTCCAGCTCTGTTTCTGTTAAGATTGCTTTGACTGTTTGGAATCTTCTGGAGTCCTATACATTTTAGGATTATTTTTTGTAATTTTGTGAATTTTTGCTGTTGGTATTTGGATAAGGCTTACATTGACTCTCTAGATTATTTTGGGTAGTAGGAGTTTTTATGGGTGATTTTAACAGTATTCTTCCAGTCCATGAGCATGCTCTATCTTTCCATTTGTGTCATCAATTTCTTTTACCAGGCCTTACAGTTTTAAGAGTACAGGTTTTTTGACCTCCTTGGTTAAAATTGTTCTGTTTTTGTTGTTGTTGTTGTTGTTTGTTTATTTTGTTTTTGTTTTTGTTTTTTTAATGTTATTATAAATGGGAATGTTTTCTTAGATTCTTCTTGCTACTTCATCATTCATGTATAGAAATGCAGTAGGTTTCTGTATATTAATTTTGTATCCTGAAACTTTATTTTTTATTTTTCTTATCTGGTTGCTGCAACTAGGACTTCAGTACTACATTGAATAATAGTTGTAAGAGTGGACACACTTGTGGTGTTCTAGATCTTAAAGGAAAAAAATCTGTTTTTTACCATTGAGTGTAATTTGACTGTTGATTTGTCATATATGACTTTTATTATATTATGCTATGTTTCCTCTAAACCTACTTGGTTGAGAGGTTTTCTTTTCCTTATCATGAAATGATGTTGAATTTTGTTAAATAGTTTTTGCATCTATTGAGGAGATTATATGGGGTTTTTTAATTCATTTTTTAAATGTAGTGTTTAATACTGAATTTTACAGATATTAAACCATCTTTGTATTTAGGAATAAATCCCATATGAACATGGTATATGATTTTTTTTAAGATTTTATTTATTTATTTGACAGAGAGAGATCACAAGTAGGCAGAGAGGCAGGCAGAGAGAGAGAGGAGGAAGCAGGCTCCCCGCTGAGCAGAGAGCCCAATGTGGGACTCGATCCCAGGACCCTGAGATCATGACCTGAGCCGAAGGCAGCGGCTTAACCCACTGAGCCACCCAGGCGCCCCGGTATATGATTTTTCTGATGTATCACTGGATATGGTTTGCTAATACTCTATCGAAGATTTTTGCATCTATGTTTATCAAGGATATTGGCCTATAGTTATCTTTTTTTTTTTTTTTTTTTTTTTAGTAATGTATTTACCTGGTTTTGGTATCAATGTAATGCTGGTCTCATAGTTAAATCCGGATGTTTCCTTTCCTCTTGTATTTTTCGGATAGTTTGAGATGTATAGGTATTAACTCTTTAAATGTTTGGTAGAATTTACCTGTGAAACCATCCAATCTCGGATTTTTGTTGGGAGTTTTGATCTTAATTACTAGTAATTAGTCTGTTCAGATTTTTAAATTTCCGATTCAGTTTAGGAGATTGTATGTTTTTAGGAATTTATCCACTTCTTCTAGGTCATCCATTTACTGGCAAATAATGTTTCATGGTAGTCCCATAATTCTTCATATATCTGTGGTATCAGTTGTTACTTTTTCATTTCTTATTTTGAGTCTTCTTCTTTTTTTTTTTTAATGATTCTGGCTAAAGGTTTATTTTATTTTTTCAAAGAACTAACTCTTTGTTTCATTGATCTGTTCTATTTCTTTAAGTGTCTGTTTCTGTTCATATCATTATTTCTATTTTTCTAACATTGGAATTTGTTCTTTTTCTAGTTTCTTTAGATATAAAGTTAGATTATTTTTTGCTTTGGGCTACACATATAAGAGGGATCATATAATGTTTCTTTGAATTATTTCACTCAGCATCATGTCCTTAAGGTCCATCCATGTTGTCCAAAATGGCAAAATTTTGTTCCTTTAAAAAGTCAAGTAATATTCTGTTGCATATACCAGAACTTACTACTTTAAATCTGAAAACATTTAAAAACTTTTAATCTTACTGAAATTCAGATTCTTTTAAGTTTTTTATTCTGTGTCATGTATACACTTTTTACCAATGAATGCTTGTTACATAAAAATCACTTTTAAATTTATATTTACTAACAGAATTTTGGAGGTAATATATAGCTTTAATTTGTCCTAAATATGAATCACCAATACTAACTAGTATTTCCTTTTCACCCAGTTCTTTCTGTATTTGAAATGAATGCTTAAAAAAATTAGTGCTCAGTATGGACGTTCCTCAAAAAGTTAAAAAAAGAACTACACTACAACCCAATAATTGTTGTACTAGGTATTTATCCAAAGGAAACAAAAATAGTGACTTGAAGGGGCCCCTGCACCCTTGTTTATAACAGCAATATCCACAATTCCCAAAACATGAAAAAATCCCAAATGTCCATCAACTGATAAATGGTTAAAGACAATGAGGTATGTGCATACACACACATACAAACACACACACACACATACACACCAATATTAGTCGGTCATCAAAAATAATGAAGTCTTGGGCGCCTGGGTGGCTCAGTGGGTTAAGCCGCTGCCTTCGGCTCAGGTCATGATCTCAGGGTCCTGGGATCAAGTCCCGCATCGGGCTCTCTGCTCGGCAGGGAGCCTGCTTCCCTCTCTCTCTCTCTGCCTGCCTCTCCATCTACTTGTGATTTCTCTCTGTCAAATAAATTAATAAAATCTTTAAAAAAAAATAATGAAGACTTGCCATTTGCAACTACCTGGATGGAACTAGGGTATGTCCATGCCAACTGAAATAAGTCAGTCACAGAAAGCCAAATACCATATAATTTTTCCTGTGGAACTTTATGAACAAAACAGATGAACATAGGGGAAAGAAAGGAAAAATAAAGAGAGGGAGGTAAATCATAATACTCCTTATGAATGAATGGAGGGCTGCTGGAGGGGCTGTTGGCAGGGGAATGAACGGATGGTTGCTGGAGGGGTGTTGGGTAGAGGAATGGGGTAACTGGGTGGTGGGCATTAAGGTGAGCATTTGATGTAATAAGCACTGGGTATTATATGCGAGTGATGAATCACTAAATTCTACCCCTGAAACTAATACTATACTGTATATAGACTAACTTGAATTTAAATAAAATTTTGAAGGAAAGAAAAAATTAGTGTTTAATTTTACAGGTCTGTATCTTATTTCTCCCAAGACTTCTTTTCTAACCCATTGTTAGACTTTTTTAAAATGTGTTTTATGCCCCCCCTTTTTTGATGGGACTAGTAATTAAACTAAGTATTTAATTTTAATAACATTTTTATTAAGCAAAGATGCCATCTCCATAAATCAACTTTAATATTTTCTTGTTTTTTTGCCATAGCACCATAATAAACCTAAATTCAAATACCAATTTATGTTTACCCACATATCTAAAAATAAATGTTTAAACATAACATTTATGTTTAGATAGAGGTACTTTAGGTAGTATAATGCACACATGTTACTTATAGTTAGCCAATGTCTTTTGGATGATTATATAACATTTTGATAATTATCAAGTTATGTCTCTTGATTACCCAAAGTAGAACTGAATTAAAAGAGCACTAAGTGAAAACAACCAACAAGAAAATTAATTCTAATTTCTTAAGCTCCTGTAGCCATATGCAAGGGATGTGTGTTGCCACACTTTTTCTTTAACCTTTGGTATGGTATTGTATAGCCAGTGTATTAGTTTGCTAGGTTTGCCGTAACTAGGTGTTAGTTTGCTAGTATTTGTATTAGTTTGCTAGGCATTGCAAACTGAGTCACTTAAAACAGTAAGAATTCATTATCTTTGGAGTCTAGAACCTTAAATCTGGTGTTGGCAGTTCCATGCTCCCACAATACCTGTAGGAAAACTCTTCCTTGCCTCTTCCTAACTTCTAATAGTTGTCCAGCAATCTTTGGCTTTCATCTGCCTAATTCCAATCTGTTTTCTGCATGGCATTCTTCCTAGGTGTCTTTTTTCACATAGCTATCATTTTTTAAGAACAGTAGTCATGCTGGATTAGGGTCAATCCTCCTCTAATATGATCTCATTCTAATTTAATTATTATAGCTACAATGACCCAAATAAAATTATGGTCTGTGCTACTCAGGGTTAAGACTTCAACACCCTTTTTTTTTTTTTTTTTTTTTGGTGGGGTGTTTAGGGCTTGGGGGGCACAATTCAAGCTATAACAGCCAACAAGGAAAGAATGAGTTTTACATTAAGAATTGTAATATATTCTTTATCATACAAAATACATATTGCACTGAATTCTGTCTGCATACTAAATGCATTCTGTGCTTCAAGAATTATCAGTGACCCATGTTCTTTGTTATTGGTGCTACTGGTGCTACAAATAGATCTAACAGTCACTTCTGATCATGCTCTCTTTCCAATGTACCTGTGTTCAGTCTACCAGTAATGTCACCTAATTGCCACTTTTCTAAATTATACTCATTATTAATAACTAGCTTATTCAGTATGCACTTTCTTACTTGCCTCTAGCATAGATAATCATCCTCTAAAAATTATAAGCATTTGTTATTTGCATTGCAAATTTTATTTAATGTCTTATTCTATTATTAAACAGGTGTTATGCACCTACTTTTATATTCTAAACGTGCCTGGCACAATACCTTTTGTATAACAGTTTTTCAGTAAATACTTTATTGTTATATCATTGAATGATGGAGCCAAAATATTGCATTGAAATATCCAGATACCTATTTCACTAGCTCATTTGGTACAGGTACATACTGACTAGGTAAATACATAGATAAATACAAAGCTGAAAATTAGAGCAAAGACTCAGAAAATAGAATGCACTGTGTGTTTGTAGACCAGAAAAGTCTGTTAGAAAAGCTAGTGATAACATTTACTTAACCTTACTTTGTCTTTGCCATGCACATAATTGTGTATAGTATTGTAATTTGCTAACATAAGAGTTCTGTGATGTTAAAATTGTTTTATTTAAGAGACTAAATGCACAGTTCTTTGAGAAATCATTTTAGTTGAGATATATAAAATCCTGCTTAAATACAAAACTGTAATAGTAAAAGGGATGAGTTTCTAAAATTTTTAAAATTAGGATGAGATTTTAAAATTAGGCCTAAATTTTAATGTGACAAAGTTTCAAATAATTCCATAATTAGAAAGAACTTTCATCATCTTTTAAAAATAAAAACTTAGTACTTAATTCTTTATTGCAGTAAGACATTGTGCAGCTGAAGAGAATTTAAGATAAAATTTATAGCAGGGCTGTTGAAACTTAATTTAATTTTCTTTGAACATCATTTGTATTTTCTTCCTTACTATCTCTAAGTGGAATTTTACTCAATTTAAACCACTTCCTATTAATTCTAAGGTAGCTAACCCCATACCATGCCTCTAAAGGGAGCTATTTACATTTCACAAGCAAAGAAATCAGTTTTCAGGATGTTTCTATATTATGACAGCAAGATTAGTTCAAAAATGAAAAGTTCAGACAATCAACCAGCTGTTTCATATACAAAATGCCAAACATCTGGTTCTCCTGACTTTTTTTTTCCCTCACTGAGTTGATTGAAACAGCAGGGTTGATTGTGTTGTGCAAATATAGCCTTGGAACAGGAAAATTAGGGAGTAAAAAATCTTGACTTTATTGTAGATTTTTTGAAAATCCCAGATTCAGAGATTCTTAGGCTATAGTGTCAGCTATTTGAACAGACTGCCTTCTATTGTTTTCATAGTTGACTCAGTAAGTTGTTTATGGAAGAACTCCAACTGCAAGATAATTTTAATTACCATAGTTATTAGCATTTCTGTTCCCCAGATACCTTCAAAACATGCTTTTCTTAAGGCTAGACAAATGAACTAAGGACTGCTTCGATCGATCTTCATTACAATCCCAGGTCCATATATAAACCCATGTAATGCCTCAAGAGATGGTCATCTACTAGATAAATATTTGTTCATTAGAATGGATGGTATAAGACCCTATCTCATTCTCCCATATGAATGTGAAATGTAATCTGAGGCCATCAAGTCAATGGAATTGTAGTTACTCACATTTATGATAATATGCTGTTGCCAGCACCTGCTATGCATTTCTTACACAATTTACCTTACCACTTGAGAGAACTTGGAAACCATTAAAATGATAATTGGTATATTCATAACAAAAGTCAACGGACTGTCAGCTATCAACAAGAAGGCTGTAGTGGGATGATAGAGTGAAAAGCAGCAGACAGGGGAAGAAAAGGGAAAAATATCAAAAGGAAAAGAGAAGTAATAGGAGAAAGGCCTCAGACCATAGTCAAGAGCATGCTTCGGTGGAAATATGTCTTATATAAAAATTATCCCTTTAAATGTTTTGTCTACATAGTGAAGGTTCTAAACAGCTAAGCTTTTTTCATGTCTTGTGTGTATATGTCTATAATATTTATCTACTGAAGTGGCACTAAAAGGTAAAAGCAAGGTTAGTAATATAGCACTTAAAGAAATGACCTTCAGCAGCTTATATTTGTAATTGCCAAATTATGTAGGTACACTTTGCTAATCAAGGTGGAGATGAAAACTAAAAAACCAAAACCCAAAAAACAAAACTAAACTACAAATACGAAAGAGAGAAAGAAATTTAATTACAGGTGCCTTTTCAGTGTTTTCCATACTTGAGAATAAATTTCTTCTAGCTTTCCAGCTGTGAAGGCAGCCATTGTTCTCAGGGGAGCTAATTATACTAAGAAGCTTGCCTTCCTGGTGGGCTCTAATAAGCACAGTTCATTGCAGAACTTTACCAGTGTGTGTCAAAGACCCACAACTGTGTGTGGCTGATGCTAGGGGCATGCACTACAAAGCTCTGTAATGTAGCTGCAGTAAACACACACACCATTACTAGGGAACTCTAGGAATAGTACAGAGGCCTCAGGAATGGGAAGTTATGGTTTCATTAATGCTGAGCTGTAGGGGTCAAAGAGTTAATGAAGGGGCTAAAGGGCTAATGATCCCACCTATGATAAACACTATTTACCATGTAGTCTCCAGCAGACTTCTTATGTTAGCAGGAGTTGAATGGAGGGGACTGTGTTAGCCATCTGCTCACTGCTCTAGTTACCGTTTTTTCATACTTGCTCAGTTACTATAAACAGTGACCTAAAAGGCAATGGAAAGGCAAACAGTGATGTGCTGGAAGGGATTAAAAAAAAAAAAAAAAAAAAGCGCACCATCTAAACAACTTTACTTATAATTTTGTAGTTAGAGCTTTATAAAAGAGTGCTCATTTAATTATACCCTTTAATTTTTTAGATATTTACCTACTGAGTTTCTCAAAAATGTGACTCTTGGTTCATGTAGTAGGTCTTCATGTTGTTTAGATTGGAATATGGTTAAAACCATAAAAAAGCATTTAAATGAATGTTATGGTTAGACTTCCTAGTCTCTGCAATGAAACAATGGATACCAGTTTATACAACCAAATTAGCAGGCTATAATTTTACTGTAAATTTATAAACTCTGTTTGTATTGTGAATTTACATTTGATCACTTTAGTCTTTGGGAAAAATACATATCACAGAATATGGAGAAAATGTTTACTTTTCTGGTGCCATAATGAAAACTCTTCAAGAATTTTTAAACACCTAATTCTTTTTTGTAGTGATTCATGCTTTCTTTCCTTATATTCTCCTAATGAATGGTAAAAGACAAACAAACAACAAAAACAAAAACAAAAAACCTATTTGCAGGCAAATATGCTCTTACAATGTTTATAAAAATAAAGTTCTCTTTATATTTGACAACAAGCAATAAAATTAAGAGACAATCAAAATTTATAGCCAGTGTAACCTATGTCAAGGTCTTAAATTCCTCAGATAACAAAAGTTGCTATGCTTAGCTGTGCATATACAGAAGATTGCTACCTTAGGTGGAATGAAGCATCCGTGCTCCATAGGAGAATTCTCTGAAATTTTCTACTGGCAATTCCATGACTGAGCTTCATAATGACCTTAAGGAAACAGCCTGGTTTTCAACACATCCCTGTTGCTTCAATTGAGCAAAGTTGGCCAGCTGTAACAAATAGCACAGCAGTTTACTTTTCCGGTGTCCAATTCAAATCCATTTCATCTCACTTGGGAGGAAACTGCAATTTAGTCTTAGGATTTATGGCACAAAAGCATATGTACTACTCAAAGTCCATGGAATTGACAACAAACATATCCCCACTATGATTATAGAATAAAACTCTTTACCAGGTTCCATAGAAGAATCACATTTATTTTATTATACTTATTTTTTAAAAGATTTTATTTATTCATTTGAGAGAAAGAGAGGCCATAGCGGGGGAAAGGAGCTACAGGAGAGGAAGAAGGAGACTCCTCACTGAGCCTGGAGTGTGACACGGGGCTTGATCCCAGGATCCTGAGATCATGACCTGAGCTGAAGTCAGTTGCTTAACCAACTGAGCTACCCAGGCACCCCTCACTTTCATTTTATAAAGAGAAACCCTGGTGTAGAAGTAACAACAAAAAGAATAAAAACAAACAGATGCATAAAAGTAATTCTTTTAAGGAAATAAATCCTTAATGGAATATGGGGGGAAAAAGTATAAAACCAAGGAATTTCAATTCCATGGGATCAAAATTTATCAAAATCATGATTCTATCAAAATTATGATTCTGTCGGGGCACCTGGGTGGCTCAGTGGGTGAAAGCCTCTGCTTTTGGCTCAGGTCATGATCCCGGGGTCCTGGGATCGAGCCCCGCATTGGGTTCTCTGCTCAGCGGGAGGCCTGCTTTTCCTCTCTCTCTGCCTGCTTCTCTGCCTACTTGTGATCTCTGTCAAATAAATAAATAAAAATTTAAAAAAAGAAATCACGATTCTGTCAAAATCATGATTCTGTATGCCACATATACTTACCCTGTAGAAAGCAAAACAGACAGTTTCAAGAATTATGGTATATAACTTCATGAGTATGTTCAAAAATGTCAGACTAAATTTATAGCTTTGAAAGTGAAATTGATTAGAATACATATTGTAGTTATATAGTTTGGTCATTATTGATATTCATTTTTAAAGTTTAGTAAAACAGATACCTAACTTTAGAGAATGATAAGCAGTTTAAATTTTGATTTCTTTTAACCAATAAAAGATTCAATGGAAATATTGGAAAAGCAAATGGAACTCTGGGCATCAGATAAAATTAAGTGTTAAACAGTGACCTTGATTTTTTCTAGCATTATTACTATGATCATTTCCTTATATATACAAATTGGATAAAGTCTGTGGTAATCTACATAAAATGTATACATATCTATGAGACAAATTAATATATTACTTGAAATATATATTTAGACTGTGTTTAAAAAAAAAAAAACTTAAGACAATACCTGAAAACCAGAAGGTGTGAGAATTCAGGACAGAATCTTCTTCTTCTTCTTTTTTTTTTTTTTTAATTTATTTGACAGTTAAAGATCACAAGTAGGCAGAGAGGCAGGCAGAGAGAGAGGAAGGAAAGCAGGCTCCTCTATGGAGCAGGGAGCCCGATGCGGGGCCCGATCCCAGGACCCTGGGATCACGACCTGAGCCGAAAACGCAGAGGCTTTAACCCACTGAGCCACCCAGGCGCCCCAGAATCTTCTTGTTTTTAGTTTGTTTGTTTTTAAGATTTTTATTTATTTGAAAAGAACAGAAGTGGGAGGTGGGGAGAGGAAGAAGAGAGGGAGAAGCAGACCCTCCACTGAGCCGGGAGCTCAGTGTGATGTGGGGCTTGATCCCAGGACCCCAGGATCATGAGCTGAAGGCAGATGCTTAACCCACTGAGTCACCTAGGGCCCATATCTTAGCTTTGTTTTTGAAGACCTGATTTACCTTTGCTGGAGAATTTTACCTGACCCCCAAATGTAAAACCAGTTTACAGAGAAATTCAAACTATTGTAATTAACGTAAAGCCAACTTACAGAGAAATAACTATTCAATAAGTGATCAAACTTTTTCCTAAGGAATTGCCTTTATGGCTGATGGTGAGTATCCTGCATTGCTAAAATCTGTGTGGCAGTATGGTTGAAATTTTATGGTTTCCATTCCTGGCATATTTGTTCCCTTTCTTTAGAGTAGTTCTCTGCCCTGAAACTCTGAACTGTTTCCCAAATTAATGGTTTCTTAGGCTGTCTTCTCTCCTGCATGTTAGCTCATAACCAGAGAGTCTTTATTTTTTGCTAACCTTCTGATTCAGTTCAACATACATGGTTATGAGGAGGGAGAAAAAGGAGTAGGCAGTGGGGCAGGAGAGAAAGAGTTGTATATAACCTGATTTTTTAAAAATGTAAATCATCTCATTGAAATTCTGTTTGTTGAACCTTAGGATACAGTATATCTAAGTACAAATCTGTGTATATTTATCATTTTTATAGGTAGATTTGGAAAGCTGCCAATCTTCAATTCGTATCATTTTGCCACTTAAGTTTAATAAATTTAAGGATCTTATGCTATGTGAGGTTATAAATACTGTTTATAATATTGGGCTTTAGTTTCCACATCTATAAAATAGATAAATATTAGCTACTCCAGTGTATTAAATATCAGGTATCTAGTACTGAGGCTGATCCATGACAATATATCTTTCTTTCCCCCATTTTTGTCTTACTTTAATAAATATGTGAATCTTTGAAGTTTCAAATTTTCATGATTAGAACTATTAGAGATTGTATTTATAGTAATCCACTCCTGTGCAAAGGATGTGAAAACAACATAGAGCAGAGTTGTATGGGTTGTACATGTAATAGTATAATGTAGTACTTTGTGAGTGTAAACCCAGGGTTATTTATCATTATAGCCTAATCTAGTCCATTCCGACTGATAAGACCACTGTATTATGTTCTTTAGGGACCTTGACCACTTTGAAAAAGCAAAATCTCCACTACAAAGATGGCACTTAATATGGTCTAGTAATGACGGAATATCATGTGCCAGACCCTATTTTATGCCCTTTGCATATATTTACATTTGCTAAAGTTAGTTTCCATTTTTGCCTGGCATCTAATTGGGAACCAGTTAGCTAGCTATGTATGAATTATGAAATTAAAGGAAGAGTTTTTTTTATTTTTAAACATTAAATACATTGGAGGATCTAATGAAAAGAGTTTGTTTAAATTTGGATCATCTTTTTTGTTTTAGCTAGAATTCATTATATACATTTTGATGAATGTTGTTAGATAATCTGGCAGAGAATTGAAAATACTTTCTTCTTTGGTCTAGGTAGCAGTATGTCTTTAAGGTTCATTAATTTCCTGTTTTATTTCAGAAACTTAGGAAAGCTATAGCGGAATAGCCCATTTTTACTGCTTCCAGAAATAAAAATAAAGGAACAGTGATGGTTCTTATAAAGTTAATCTTCTATTTTAGGTACAGCATGGCTACTTGAATAACCTGATGGCCTCTTTCTTTGAAGAGAATTTATGTACAGGTTGAGCTTAAGTTTGTCTATTCAGAGCAGTGCATTAAAGGAAAATTAAAATTTAAGAAACACTGTATTTGTTTGGGGTTAGGCACTTTTTCTCCTCACACTTCTTTTTATTTATTTAGAGAGAGAGTAAGCCAGGAGTTGGGGGAAGCAGACTCCCCACTGAGCAGTGATGAACCCAATGCTGGTCTTGATCCTAGGACCCCTGGGATTATGACCTGAATTGAAGGCAGATGTTTAACCGACTGAGGCACGTAGGTGTCCCTCTCCCTGAACACTTCTGTATTGACCTATATTATGAAAAGATCTTGAAGAACATCTTTAGCTGTTTATCACTAGAGGGTGACATTGCTTCACTGAGAGATAATGCCCATTCAATGGTGTACTGTCCATTTGGCCTGCAGCAGACAGAAGGATAGACTGGCTGTTCTCTTGGTTTCATCTCGATGGCCGTCTTTGGGAAAATGGACACAAATTTGAAGAAGTAAAAATTAAGATGCTCATCTTACATTTCCTTTTTATATGCCACACTCGTGTCTCTTTTTCTATCAGGATTTTTAATTGCAGGATTGCCTTCTTGCACAGTATGCAATATCAAATATTTATCTATACTTTGTTTCCCACTTGACTGGGGATGTTTAAGGTTATATTTCATCAGCAAGTAATTCTACTTGGGATGTGGGCAGTCAGAAACAGCTAACAGGAACATCCTCCAAGGTTTCCATCTGGATGCCTTAGCGAATAATGTTGCCTTTGAGAAAGAGGGATGTTAAGAGGAGATGTTCATATGACAGTGAAGAGTAAATGTAGATGAGTTAAATTCTGGACCTGGATAGGTTTGAGATCCTTTTGGTGTACTGAGGGATGCATTCCACAATTATTGGGTGTTAGGTATTGGGCATTTCTGCAACCTTACATTTAACAATTGTGATAGAAAGTGATAATCTGGTATAAAAGAAAACTAAGGAGGGCTTTCACTTTATACTGCTTTAAGTTTTAAGAACATGCTTTCACAAACATGGCTAACAAAGGGGGACAGATAAGATACCCCCAAGGTGAATTCTTTATTTACATGGAGCTTATACTGGAGTGAGAAGAGAAAGACTATAAACAAAAAATAGAGGTGGTAATTAAGAAAATCTAGACGAAGAGGATATAGAGAGGTGAAGGATGTTACTTTATGTAGTGATTCAAAGACCTCTGTGCTAAAGAGAATTTTGAGCAAAGTTTGGAAGGAAACAAGAGAGTTATATGAGTATCTTAGAAAAAACATTTCATTAAGAAGTGACAGAATTACTGATAAATATTCCTTTAAGACAATTAAAAATATGAACTTAGAATTTGAAAGAAGAGCACATATAAATTTAGCATCAGGACCCCCTAAATAAAGTATACTATGAACTCATGTAAATTGGGAAATAAGTTCACTGGCTTTGTGAGAGTCTTTAATTTGCATATGAGCATGCAAAATAAGACCCCTTCAATGATCTGATGGCAGACTCCCAAATAGGTAAATACTCTTTATAAAACAGTATGAATCATGATAATAGGTATATGCACAGAAGTTTTGAGGCAGTTGAGGGACAGTTAGGACAGGCATAGTCAGGAGAGGCTTCCTGGTCAAGATACTAGAAGGATGAGTAGGGATGGAGTCTAGGAAATAAGAGGGGAAATTGGCAGGATGTTTGCACAAATCTAATCTCAATGTGGTGTTACCAGAGGGTTAACTACAAAACAAAGAGTGGCATGTGATGAAGTTTAATGAAATATCATGCAGATGATGGGCATCCTTGTAGTGAGAAAACATCTATTTTGCCCAGCAGGTAAACAGGGAGCCTCGAAGAAGTTTTAAATAAGTTTAACTGTCTCACTTGCAGTTTTAAAAGAACATGGGAGCCGAAGGGAATATGGTTCTAAAAGAACTAGACTTGAATCTAAGGGATTACTGACAAAGTTGGGAGTCCTAGGAATTATGAGGACATTCATTTGTGCAAATTATGGCTAGAAAGACAGAAATCATTATCTGAAACAGAATATAAGGCTCATTTGTTCACTTGATTCATATAGTATTAAATCCAGTGTTTCTAAGTGGTATAAGCACTGTATAAGCTTACTAAATAAATACTAGAAAGGAAGCGACTCTTCCTTTCTTTCCTTTTGGTTTGTGTGAGGATTACAAACACATGGGAAAGATAAGGCAACACTGGGTCTTCTATAGGAAGTGTATTCCTTTAATTTTTTTTAGATCATGTGTAATTGGAATACAGTTGAATGATGTCAGTATTTTGCAAAGTCTAACTTACACATGTTCCCCCACATACAACATACTGTTTTGAAGTGACCCAAAAGCAAGCTTTTTCACAGTTGAAGAGGAAGCCTGAAGAAAACCATTTAAAATTCTATAGAAGTTCTTTACCTTAATGTAGATGGTGGCTTATAGAGTTGATTTAGAGTCCAGATAGAGAAGCTGTAAGTCTTTTCTTTTGTATTAAAAAAGTTTTATAGGGGCGCCTGGGTGGCTCAGTGGGTTAAAGCCTCTGTCTTTTGCCCAGGTCATGATCCCAGGGTACTGGGATCGAGCCCTGCATTGGGCTCTGTGCTCGGCAGGGAGCCTGCTTCCTCCTGCTTCCTCCTCCTCCTCTCTCTCTCTGCCTGCCTCTCTGTCTACTTGTGATCTCTAGCAAATTTAAAAAATAAATAAATAAATAAATAAATAATAAAAAAATTTATAAATATGTACATCTTAGATTAAATTTTCAATTTTGATAGAAGTGATGTGTATTGAAAACAGAAGCCATTGAGTGCTTATCTCAAAGGAGAAAAAGCCACACAGATTAAAGCTGTAAAGAACCAGCTATAATTTTGGGTATGTTTTCTACTTATTTTTCAGGACCTCACAATTTCTCAATTCTGAGAGCTCCCCGTTTCTTTCTAGGAGTTCTTGGTATTGCCTAAGATAGCAGGAATGTATCTCTGTTGCTTGCAATAAAAAACTTTGACTCTTTTCAGCAGCCTATCTTACCGGAAGTTACAGGGAAGGAAAAAAGAATGATGAAATACTGAGAAATCAAAGTGGTAGAACATTTTACTTTTGTTTCTAATTATGGAAGGAAATTGTGTTCACATAAAGTATGTGATACTGAAGAATTATACTCTTTATGGTAATGCAGCAGAGTCTGTGGAAAACACTGGTAGAAGAATTAAGCCTTAAGTGTGTGTGGGGGGGAATTGTAGCATTGACATTAAAACTGGAGAATAAAAGACAGCTATAAACTATGATGGCTACTCCTTAGGTTTTCTGAGTTGGAGAACTAAGATCCCAGTAGATATTCATTTTTGGATGTAAAAGAGGTGGTGTGGCTTAAGGAAGGATTAAAAGTTTGGTGCCTGGATGGCTCAGTATGTTAAGCCTCTGCCTTCAGCTCAGGTCATGATCTCGGGGTCCTGGGATGGAGCCCCACATCGGCTGTCTGCTCAGTAGGGAGCCTGCTTTTGCCTCTTTCTCTGCCTGCCTCTCTGCCTACTTGTAATCTCTCTCTCTCTGTCAAATAAACGAAATAAAAATCTTTAAAAAAAGGAATGATTTAAAGTTCTAAAAAGACTATGTGGAGAAGCAGTAAGGAAGATACTAAAGACAAGAACCCAAACTGTTAAAGAAATTTTAGAGCCGGAAAAATTACAAATAGAGACTTGGTTTGGGCCATAGAGCACATAATTATGTTTTGGTCCTTAACTTTATAGACACTTATTTTTTTTATGTTTTAAGTGTTCCAAGATTCATTGTTTATGCACCACATCCAGTCCTCCAATACGTGCCCTCAATACCCACAACCAGGCTCTCCCATTCTCCCACCCTCCTGCCCTCCAAAACCCACAGTGTGTTTCTCATAGTCGACAGTCTCTCATGCTTTGTCTCTTCCTGTGGTTTACCCCAATTCACTTTTCCTTTCCTTCTCCTAATGTCCTTCATGTTATTCCTTATGCTCCACAAGTAAGTGAAACCATATGATAATTGACTTTCTCTGCTTGACTTATTTCACTCAGCGTAATCTCTGGTTACGTCCATGTTGATACAAAAGTTCGGTATTCATCCTTTCTGATGGAGGCATAATATTCCATTGTATATAGGGACCATATCTTTATCCATTCATCTGCTGAATGACGATTGTGGCCATTGCTGCTATCATCATTGGGGTACATATGGCCATTCTTTTCACTATATCCATATCTTGGGAATAAATACCCAGTAGTGCAATTGTAGGTTCATAGGGAAACTCTATTTTTAATTTTTTGAGGAATCTCCACATTGTTTTCTAAAGTGGCTGCACCAACTTGCATTCCCACCAAGAGTGTAAGAGGGTTCCCTTTCTCCACATCCTCTCCAACACTTGTTTCCTGTCCTGTTAATTTGGCCATTCTAACTGATGTAAGGTGGTAACTCAATGTGGTTTTGATTTGAATCTCCCTGATGGCTAATGATGATGAACATTTTTTCATGTGTCTGTTAGCCATTTGTATATCTCCTTTGGAGAAATATATGTTCATGTCTTCTGCCCATTTTTTGATGTGATTATCTGTATTTGGGTGTTGAGTTTGAAGAGTTCTTTATAGATCTTAGATATCAGCCCTTTTCTGTGGTGTCATTTGTGAATATCTTCTCCCATTCTGTGGGTTGCCTCTTTGTTTTGTTGACTGTTTCCTTTGCTGTGTGGAAGATTTTATCTGGATGAAGTCCCAAAAGTTCATTTTTGTTTTTGTTTCCTGTGCCTTGGAGACATGTCTTGAAAGAAATTGCTGTGGCCCATGTCGAAGAAGTTACTGCCTATGTTCTCCTCTAGAATTTTGATAAATTCCTGCTTCACACTGAGGTCTTTCATCCATTTTGAGTTTATCTTTGTGTATGGTGTAAGAGAATGGTTGAGTTTCATTGTTCTATGCATAGCTGTCCAATTTTCCCAGCACCATGTATTGAAGAGACTGTCTTTTTTCCACTGGATATTTTTTCATGCTTTGTCAAAGATTAGTTGACCATAGAGTTGAGGATCCATATCTGGGCTCTCTGTTGTGTTCCACTGATCTATGTGTCTGTTTTTATGCCAGTACCATTGTTTTATTAGTGATCACAGCTTTGTAATATAGCTTGAAATCAGGTGATGTGATGCCACCAGCTTTGTTTTTCTTTTTCAACATTTCCTTGGCAATTTGGGGGTCTTTTCTGGTTCCATACAGATTTTAGGACTGTTTGTTCCAGCACTTTGAAAAATGCCGGTGGAATTTTGATCAGGATGGCATTGAAAGTATAGATTGCTCTGGGCAGTATAGACATTTTAACAATGTTTATTCTTCTGATCCATGAGCATGGAATGTTCTTCCATCTTTTTGTGTCTTCTTCAATTTCTTTCATGAGTGTTCTATAGTTTCTCAAGTACAGATCCTTTACCCCTCTGGTTAGGTTTATTCCCAGGTATCTTATAGTTCTTGGTGCTATTGTAAATAGAACAGTACATGGACAAAAATAAGCTTTACATACTGGTCTCTGATTTTCTTTTATGGTAACTTTACTTATTTTCAATTCACTTAAATATTTGCTTTAAAGTCAATTTAAATTTCTTTTTCACAATGTTTCTGACAGTTACATTGTGTTAATTACATCTTTTGCTACAGTTCTATTACTTTTATCTACCACAAATCCAACTAGTAATTCTTAAGGTAGTTTATATCAACTGCTACACCAAAGATTCTCTTGGGATTGCAGTATTGGTATTGCTTTTCATAAGTGCTTTGGTTTTTTGGAGTAGCTTCTCTTTCTCTTGAAAAAAAAAAAAAGGAGAAACTTGAATTTCTCAAACTATGTAAGAATCTATTTCTTGATAAACTATTTCAATGCAGAGATTTATTCATTTTTAAAAACAGATTAGTGTTTATTCTGACAATGAATATTTCCTAAAACTAATACATACCTAGCAGGATACATTACTTAAGTTTATTCCATGCAAAATATAAGATACTTTGTTGCATAATGAGATAAACAATGCCCGAGTGCTTGAGTTCAGTAGTTTATTCTGCCATTGATTTAATATTCAACTTAAGGCAAGTTGTTTTCCTGCTTTGGTAAATTTCCTAATCCATAAAATGGAATAGTAAGTCTGACTTGCCTTGGGGTTTTTCTGAATAAATACTAACAAAACTGTTTATTAAACAATTTTATATCATAATGTTCATTATCAAGTAGAAGGTGTTTAGAAGCAAATGAAACCTTTGATAATCCATAGCATGAATACTGGATATTCAGGAGAAAACCATCACTGATTCTTTTTTCTTTCCAGTGTTTTTTATAATATCTTCAATTTATTTAGCTATTTGGTATCAGTGGCTTAAGATATTAAACCAAATATTTATTATTTGCTTCAAAATACTAAATTCTCCATAGTCCCACTGCAAGGGCCATTTCAGTTTAATCAATATGCTTAAAAATAATAATACATCTTTTAAGGGCTGACTCAACCTAAACTTAAAAAATCAGGAAAAAAATCAATACTTATTAAGCATTAAGACATAGAATATTGTAACTTAATGACTTTATGGGGAAAAATGTGGTATGATATACTATTTATATTTTCAAACAAGCCTAACAGATGTTCAGAAAGTAATTTTACAAATAAGTTTAAAAATGTATATAATCTATCTGATCCTTAAATTTAAGCTATCTAAGTTTCTAAAAAAATTTAATTTTCTATATTTAATTCTTAGGTAGACAAGAGTTCCCATGAACAGCATTAACCATTAATATGTATACATTTAGACACCAATTAAGACCTTCTTGTTTTGATTTGGAGTTACTTTTGCTATTATCTAATATTTATATAGTTATTTTAAGGTACTAGAAAACTCAGGTTTAGTATCAGTCAACCATTTTAAAATAAAGATGTGACATTCAACCTTTTCAGGTACACATATACTTTGATATATGCATATAGTCCTGTAATCATCACAATAATCATCTCACAGAATATTTCCGTCTCTCTTGAAACTTTTCTAAGGCCCCTTTGTTATCAGGGGCCTTACCTCTCCTTACCTCCTTGGCATTCAGCTCCTGGAAACCTCTGATTTGTTCTCTGTCCCTAAAATTTTGCCTAAAAGAACTGAATTTTCTGAAATGTATCATTTTCCTTCTCTCTGCAGAACTTTTTTAATTTTTAAATTAAAAAAAAATTTTTACATTAATTTTTTAGAGAGTGTGCACAAGTTGATGGTGTGGAGGGGCAAAGGGGGAGAGAGAATTTTTTTTTTAAGACTTTATTTGTTTGACAGAACAAGTAGTCAAAGCAGCAGGCAGAGGAGCTGAGCAGGGAGCCTGATGCAGGATGTGGACTTGATCCCAGGCCTTAGGATCATGACCTGAGCCAAAGGCAGCCACTTTAGCTGACTGAGCCACTGAGGCATCCTGGAGAGAAGAAATCGTAAATGGGCTCCGTGTTCAATGCCAAGCCCAACATGGGGCTCCATCTCACAACCCTGAGATCATGATCTGAACGGAAACCAAGAGTCAGACACTTAACCAACTGAGCCACCCAGTCACCACCTCTTCAGAACTTCTTTTAACATTTCTTCCAAGGCAGAGCTATTGGTGGCAAATTTCCGGGGTTTTTTGTTTGAGAAATCTTATATTTTCCCTTTGTTTTTGAAGATTAATTTTTCTGGACACAGAATTATAGGTTGGTGGGTTTTTTTCATTCAACATGTTGAATATTTCATTCCACTATTGCTTCTTGTATGGTCTTTGATGAGAAGTCTAATGTAATTCTTATCTTTGTTCCTCTAAAAGTAATGTTCCTCATTCCCCTAGCTTCTTTCAAGATTTTGTTTTTATTTTTCTACAACTTGAATATATGCCTCCATGTAGTTTTTTTGGCATTTGTCTACTAGGTATTCCCTGAGATTTCTAGCTCAGTGGTTGTTGTAATTATTCTTGGTCATTATTTTCAGATATTTTTCTTTATCTGATATTTAAATCATGCATACGTTACACCTTTTGTATTTCAGAAGTTTCTGTTAGCCCATCTGCAAGCTCTGATTCTTTTCTTGGCTGTGTTCACTCTAATAAAACCCAATCAAAGGCATTCTTCATTTATGTTGGTGTTTTGATTTCTGATACTCTTTTTTCAGTTTTCTCTTTTTGTGTAAAGTCTGATTTTTTTTTTTTTCATTAGAGCCTTTAACATTTTAAATCACAATTATGTAAAATTCCTTATCAGGTAATGTGAAAACAAATGTCTGTCATATGTGAACCTGGTTCTGATTCTTGGTCTCATGAGACTGTGGTGGTGGTTCTTTTTTTTTTTTTTTCCCTAACATGCTTCATAAATCTTTATTGAAAGAACACGATGTATTGGGTAATTAGCATAAAAACGTAAAAAAATCAGAAATATATCTCTTTTCTATATACTTCATCCCTCTTGCCACAACCTTGGACTATATCTTAATGTTCTCTGTTAAATACAGTTCCTTCTTCTTTCCTTACACTTGTACTGGCTAAAAATAAAAGTCTGAATCTTCAGTCTTAATAAGAAGTCCATATTTAATGGTTTTACTCAGAGGAGTATAAGTTGCAAAATGTCATTGCTCCCACTCAATATGAGAAGTTGTATCAACTAAAAATAATATAGCTTTAAACAACCTGTCAGATTTAAAAATTAACAAAATTCTGGTAAGTAGCCAACCTTTTCAGAAGAAAAGATAACTGCTTTTATTCTGGCAGCATGCAAAAATAGACATGAACACCCTATATGGAGTTAAAGAGAATCTTACTATTGCGACTTGAAGTTTTTTTTACGGATGCATGTGGTCTTGTGTGATGTATTACAATACCAAAGATCTCTAACCATGGAGTCAGTGTGCTGTGCTCCTCATCTCTTGTCTGGAGTCCTTAACTGCGTGGATAGTGTAGTAAACCAGAAGCTGGAGTTTGTTCGGGAGAGATGAGCTCCATTCAACATACTCTGGGCCATCAGGTGTGTTGTAGTGACTCTGCATCCTCTAGGAGTAAGATTGTGATGTAGGAAAATGGAGTGCAAGGAGAACTCACCAACAGCTAAAAAAACTGACAGGTAAGCTATAAAGAAGAGACTATTTCATAGATTGGAAAGTTACAGGTAAACTGAAAACTGTTTGGAATTCCTGAAGTCTGTGGTAATTAAAATTCTAGATTTCTTAGGGATCAATCCTGATCTCATCTTCAAAATATTTGATACCTTTAGTTCACTTGTAAGCTTATGAAAGTTGCCAGAAGGCAAAGATCCGGTTCAAATATTGAATTGGATTGAAAGAGCATTGGAAAGAAAGAGCATGCCTTCTTGCATGGGTAAATATTTCTGTTAATCTTTAAAAGAAATCAACAAACTATGGCTTATGGGGAAATTTTTAATATTGCCTATTGGCTAAGAATTGTTTTTACATAATTACGTACTAAAAATAAAGTTTTGTAAAGCTCTAACTTGTAAAGCTCTAACTTTAGTGTTTATAAATATTTATTAAAATTTAGCGATTCTTATTTATTTGCATATTATCTGGGTGCTTTTGTGCTAAAATGGCTCTTCAGAAGTAGTGATGAGGACTATATGGCTTGTGGAGCCTAAAGTATCTATTATTTGATCCTTTACAGAAAGTTTTCCAAACACTAGTCACACTGTTAATAATATAATATTATGTCTGGTTATAGTATTTTGAGTATCAAGAAAATCTAAGTCTTGGGAAAGATGAGAAACAATAAAGAAGTTTATTAAGGGACCAAAAAAAGGTACAGAAGGTTGAGATGCTTTTTATGTTAGAGACCTGGAAAAAAAAAATTCTGATCTAGTTGAAAAGGTGGACAGTGATTAACACAGGGAATTCCATTAGAGTGATATTGAAATGATAAATAAAGGAATGCTAAAAGGGAAGAATGCATTATCAAAAATGGAGAATTCATTAGTTATACTAAAAGACAGAGCAGATTTTATGAAATTAATAAAAGGTCAACAGAAATGAGCCAAACTGAATCAAATATAGGAAAAACAGAAATGAAACGAAAGAGCTTTGTGGCATCTGTGGAACAATACCAGCTAGTCTAATAAGCATGTAACTGGAGTCCCAGGACAGGAGACAGTACATGGGGCAGAGAAAAATATCTGAAGTGATAACTGGCTGAGAATATTGGAAAATGGATGAAAATTTGAACCTGTGTATCCAAGAAAATATGTGAACCTAAAGCAGGATAAATACAAAGAAAACTACACCTGAACACATCATGTCTCAATTGGTGACAACAAAGAGAGAAAATATTAAAAGTTGCCAGAGGAAATGGGCACATCACAGGCAGAACAGTGATAAGCCCAAAAGATGACTTCTAAGCAGAAATGGATGCCAGAGAACTAAGAAAGAAGTGTAATGTGTAAAACAGGGAAGGGGGAAGATCCCCTCGGTCCGGAGGTCTGTGTCCAGCTAGATGAGCAGCCTGCAGAAGCCACAGAAGAGCTAATTGTCTCTTTCCACTCTCACTTTCCACTAGTGCATCCCACTCATAAACAACCAGAAGGCAGCTGGCAAGATAGCTTCGGAAATGTAGTTTTGGGATACCAGCCATTCTAAAACAAAACAGATCACAGAGGAATGGAAATGAATCCTTAGAAAACATAGGCAAAGGCTAGAGTTGTTACCAGTCTGGGCCAGCTGAATGAGGAGTGATCCATTTACTTACTCCCTTAATGGGTTTTGCTCAGTGTTTAGTGGATGGCAGCCAAACGACACTTTGTTTTATTGTGCTGTCACTCTAGCTGTTTTCTGTTTAAAAATTTCCATTTTTTGGGAGGAGAAGCCTTGCTCCAGTTTTTAGTAGTTATATGGCTATCTGGAGTATATCTTACCTCACTTCCAGACTGGGTTAGATAGGCTTACAGGCAATGGAGGTCATAGACATCAAACTCCACTTACTTCCATGTTGGGTGATTGCCAACTGAATGAAATCATCTAAGCAATAGCACATGAATGCAGACGAAGTTTATTTTAGCTAATACTATGCTAAATACAAATGTGTAAATAGTGTAGGTAATTGTCATTCTAATCATAGTTAGGACATTAGGACATAAATTTGAAGGCCAATGAAGTGCTCTGTTTTTGAAAAAGTACACCAAAACCTTTTGATTAGTGATATTTGTTGGAGGCTTTAAATATACTCACTTCTTAATTAAAATTATTTGCTATTTCAAAAGTTGACCTCAAAGGTTTTGAAAGTAGAACTCACTGGCCTGAACATAGGAATGGCAGGAGGATAAGAGTGAAAAAGTTGTCAAGTAAAATCAAATAAAAAAAAGTTGCAAGAAATAGGCCTATCTCATTTAGAAGCTGCCTAACATTCAATAAACCTATGTAACTTTTTTCCTGAAGAAAAGTGGCCATCAAAGTTTAGGATTTAGAGGTTAAAAAACTGACCTGGCAATTTCAAATCCTGAATCTCAAGTGGTATCTGTGTAATAGCAATTTGAGAAGGTGTTACATCTGACCAGTGTTACATGTATATGCCAGCTGAAAGAATATTTTAACTCTTTGATCAACAGATCCTTGGAGTTACATAATATTCTTCAAAGTTACTCTTACTAGGCCATTTTTTTGCAATTATATTAATCTGCACTAGGCCCTATTCCAAATACTATGCAAAGGTATAATGAGGTAAACCTGTATAGTTTAATAACCATTTAGTGACATTGTGAGATAATCCCTATTTTATAAATCAATAAAATGAGATTTACAAAGATTGTTTGGCTTTACTTGAGCTCATAATCTTCATGTTGCTTGATTTGGACTTAATTCTACGTTATGTGAACTATCAGAGAACGTCAGAATTAGATATTAAGAAATTTCATTTAGGGACGCCTGGGTGGCTCAGTTGGTTGGGCGGCTGCCTTCGGCGCAGGTCATGATCCCAGCGTCCTGGGATCGAGTCCCACATGGGGCTCCTTGCTCAGCAGGAAGCCTGCTTCTTCCTCTGCCTCTGCCTGCCTCTCTGTCTGCCTGTGCTCACTCTCTCTGACAAAAAACAAACAAACAAACAAACAAACTACAACAACAAAAAAAGAAATTTCATTTAAAAATTCAGTTGACGGATACTTGGGTGGCTCAGTGGGTTAAGCCGCTGCCTCCAGCTCAGGTCATGATCTCAGGGTCCTGGGGTAGAGTCCGTATCGGGCTTCTTGCTCAGCGGAGAGACTGCTTCTCTCTCTGCCTCTGCCTGCCACTCTTCCTGCTTTAGACATTACAAGATTCACTTGAAATTCAGTATACCAAAACCTGAGCTCTTTAGGCAAAGGTCAAGGTCTGGGTAAGTAAGTGACTTCCATATCTCCTTATCTTTGGAGAGTATTACAGTCAGATGGGGAGACATTAAATAAATCTCTAAAGCTGCTCTGGAATTCTTTGATACCTGAACATCTTAGGTGGGCTTAAAAAATTCTTTTGAAGTGTTTTCTCAATGTCTTGTATTTAAGTTAAAAGAGGCAGGATGAAGAAAGAGGGGCAAGAAGTTAGGATATAGATGAAAGAGCAATTGGCCACAGGAAAATAAAAACTAAAGGATGAGGGACAGTTAAATAGGTTGGAGCCTATGTCAAGGTAGAGGGTTGATGGAGTACTAGGAAGAGTTAGCATGAAGGATGGGAGATGACGTTCAGCAAGAGATGCTTTTAACTGGGTTAGAGGATGGTTTGCACTTATGATAAGACATATGGAATGCCAGAAACATGAGTACAGGCAGAGAGATTGACAAGTATATTAGTAGATTAGAATTCAAAAATTTGAGAAGCCAGAGTATTGAAAGGATCATGTACAGAATATTTCAGTGGCCAAAAACCAAGCTATGAGTGATATTAATGGCAGTGACCCTGGAGATAAAACTTTCAAGCTGCTTGAAAGAATTGATGTATGAATCCGTCAGTGACTATAATGTAGAGGGACACTTGCCCATCACCACATATACTACCACTATGAGAAAGGTAGAAGAGAGCCGTGAAGATTCAAGGGTGATCCTCATTTGAGAGAGACCAAAAACATGAAGGGAAGCTTCAGAGAAGATTATAACAACATTTTGGTGGGACTTGGAAACTAATGGAATAAAAGAGATAATTAAGAATGTGGGAACTCGGGGCGCCTGGGTGGCTCAGTGGATTAAGCCGCTGCCTTCGGCTCAGGTCATGATCTCAGGGTCCTGGGATCGAGTCCCGCATCGGGCTCTCTGCTCAGCAGGGAGCCTGCTTCCCTCTCTCTCTCTCTCTGCCTGCCTCTCCATTTACTTGTGATTTCTCTTTGTCAAATAAATAAATAAAATCTTAAAAAAAAAAAAAAGAATGTGTGAACTCGATGGGAATGGACTGTTGGAGATAAAAGGTGACCATGGAGTTAGCAGACTTTTGGAGTGACCACCATTAGTAAGGTTACAGGCAGCCATGAGATTTTTGGGGGGCTCTTGAGGCATACCATGGCAAGGAGGTGGTGGTAAGTTTTTAGAAGAGGAATTGGGATATCAAGGGTCTTCTTTTCATAATGGTCTATATAGAAGTGGAAATTTTGCTCTGAGGAATTTGAACTGAAATTTTTTCCCAGGTGATTCAGAATTGTGAGACAAAGGATGTAAACTAAGAAATAGATTTTGCAGTAGAAAAATATCACTTCATCTAATTATAAAGTACTCACTAAGTATATCTTTATGATATAAATTCAAATGGTGTGAACTGGATATAATAAATATACAAAGGATACAAACATTTTGTAAACAAACAAATACATTTATAATTTTAAAGAAAGCATATTTGCAAATGCATATATGTTTAAGTTCTGTTGAAATATAATTTAAATCTCATACAAATCATTTACTTAGAGGGTATAATTTAATGGCTTCTTTCAGTTAACATAATGATTTCAAGGTTTATTCATATTATAACAGGTATAAGTACTTCATTCCTTTTTTTACTGTTGTGTAATTATTATATAGTTATGCCACATAATTATCCATTCATAAGTCTACAGACATTTGGTTTGTTTTTTTCAGTTTTGTTATTGTGAATAATGTTGCTATTAAAAACTTCTCAAATTTTTGTGTGGATGTTCTCATATCTCTTGGATTTATACCTAGGAGTGGAATTGCTGTGTCATTTGATTTACTCTGTTTAATCATTTGAGAAACTTCCAAACTCTACCAGTGTTTTCATGTGAAAACATGAAACCAGTAAATTCATGTGCTTATTATCATTCATATATCTTCCATGTATAAATGTTTATTCAGGTTATTTGACCATTTTAATTTTTAAACTTTTAATAGTTTTTTATTGAAATACGATTAACATACAGTATTACCTTAGTTTCAGGTATACAACATGGTGATTCTATATATATGTGTATGTGTGTATATATGTATATATATGAATATATATGTGTATGTATATGTACACACAGATATATATAGAACAAAGTAATCACAGTAAGTCTAGTTTTCATGTCATCTTAAAAAGTTTTTGTAATAATAGTGGCTATCTTCCCTATGATGTATATTATATCCCCATGTTTTATTTATTTTATAACTGGAAAATTGTAGCTATTAATCCCCTTCACCTATGTTGTTCATCCCCACACTGCCATCCCCTCTGGCAATCATCAGTTCTCTATACCTGAGTCTTTTTTTTTAAGAGCATGAGTGCAATGGGGCATGAGGTAAGTGTAGAGGGAGAGGGTGAGAATCTTTTTTTAAATGGGTTATTTTATTAGTAATAAAATATCTGGTACTTGGACATTATACTTATGTATACTAGAAATCAAGAGAAAAAATTTTAAGACATTATATTTAAACATGTTTTTTTGTTCTTTTTTTTAAATTTTAGGTAGTTAATATAGAGGGTGATATTGGTTTCTGGACATAGAATTCAGTGATTTTTACATTACATACATTACACATATTACATCATTACATACAACACCCAGTGCTCATCATAACATGTGTCTTCCTTATTACCCATCATCCATCTAGCCCATTCCCCATCCACTTCTGTACATCAACCCTCAGTTCTCTATTGTTAAGTGTCTCTTATGGCTTGTTTCTCTTGTTCTTTTTTTCCCTCCCCACCTCCTTCCTATATGTTCATCTATTTTCTTTCTTAAATTCCACATATGAGTGAGATGATACAGTATGTGTCTTTCTCTGACTTATTTCACTTAGCAAAATACACTCTAGCTCCATCCATAAATTTTCAAATGGCAAAATCTCATTGTTTTAGATGGCTGCATAATATTCCATTTTGTACATATGCCACCTCTTCTTTATCCATTTATCAATTGATAGGCATTTGGGCTTTCTCCATAATTTGGCTATTGCTGATAATGCTGCTATAAATATCAGAGTGCATGTATCTCTTCAAATCTGTGTTTCTGTATCCTTTGGGTAACTAGTAGTGCAATTGCTGGATTGTAGTTCTATTTTTAACATTTTGAGGTACCTACATACTATCCTCAAAGTGGTTACACCAAGTTTGCATTCCCACCAGCAGTGAAGAGGAGGCACCCTCTTGCATCCTCACCAAAACCTGTTGTTTCTTGTTAATGTTAGCCCTCTTGACAGGTATGAGATAGTGTCTCTTCATGGTTTTGATTTGTATTTCCTTGATTATGAGTGATGTTGGGCATCTTTTCATGTGTCTCTTAGCCATCTGAATGTCTTGCTTGGAAAAGCATCTATTCATGTCTTCTTCCCATTTCTTAACTGGGTTATTTGGTTTTTGGGTGTTGAGTTTGTAAGTTCTTTATAGATTTTGGATATTAATCCTTTATCAGAAATGTTTATTGCAGATATCTTCTCCCATTCCATAGGGTGTCTTTTAGTATTTTTGATTGTTTCCTTTATTGTGCAGAAGGCTTTCATCTTGATGAAGTCCCAGTAGTGGCTCAATATTCACAAATCAACATGATACACCATTAATAAAGGATAAGAACTGTACAATCCTGTCAATAGATACAGAAAATGCATTTGACGAAATACAGCATTCATTCTTGATAAAAAATCCTCATCAAAGTAGGGATAGAGTGAACATACCTCAGTATTCTAAAGGGCATGTATGAAAGACCCATAGCTAATATCATCCTCAATGGAGAAAAACTAAGAGCCTTTCCCCTATGGTCAGGGATAAGACCTGTTCACCATTACTATTTAACATAGTACTGGAGCGACTTCAGCAATCAGACAAAAATAAAAAGGCTTTCAATTCAGCAAGGAAGAAGTCAAACTTTCCCAATTTGCAGAAAACATGATTCTCTATGTAGCAAACCCAAAAGACTCCACCAAAAAATTGCTAGAACTGCTACATGAATTCAGCAAAGTTGCAGGATATAAAATTAATGTGCAGAAATCTGTTACATTTCTATGCATCAATAATGAAGAGGTAGAAAAAGAAATCAAGAAATTGATCCCATTTGCAATTTTCCAAAAAAAAGTAAGTTACATAGGAATAAATCCAACTAAAGAAGTAAAAGATTGATATTTTGAAAACTATAGAATACTTATGAAAGAATGTTCTTTGCTTTCATATCCTGGCTATTATAAATAATTCATTTATAAACATAAAGGCACATATGTCTCTTGAAATTAGTGTTTTCATTGTCTTCAGATAGATAGCTAGAATTAGAAATGCACAATCTTGGGGCACCTGGGTGGCTCAGTGGGTTAAGCCTCTGACTTCGGCTCAGGTCATGATCTCAGGGTTCTGGAATCCAGCGCATGTTGGGCTCTCTGCTCAGCAGGGAGCCTGCTTCCTCCTCTCTCTTTGTCTGCCTCTCTGCCTACTTGTGATCTCTATCTGTCAAATAAATAAATAAAATCTTAAAAAAAAAAGAAAAGAAATGCACAGTCTTATGGTAGTTCTATTTCTAATGGTCAAAAGAACCTCCATACTCTTTTCCATAGTGGCTGCAGCAATATCTATTTTCACTGACAGTGCACAGGGGTTCCCTTTTCTCCATTTCCTTGATGACACTTGTTTCTTCTCTTTTTGGTAATAGCCATTCTGAGAGGTGTAAGGTCATATCTCATGGTTTTGACTTGTATTTCAGTGATGGTTAGTGATGAATATGGTTTCATGTACTTATTGGGCATTTGTATATCGTTTTTGGAAAAATGTCTGTTCAGGAGCTCCATTTTTTTAAGGGATTTTTTGTTGTTGTTAGGGTAAGAGTCTTTATATATTTTGTATGATAATCCCTTACCAGATACATCATTTGCAACAATTTTCTCCATTCAGTAGATTGCCTTTTATGTTATTGGTTTATTTTGCTATACAAAAGACTTTAGTTTGGGATGCCTGGGTGGCTCAGTGGGTTAAAGCCTCTGCCTTCAGCTCAGGTCATGATCCCAGGGTCCTGGGATCAAGCCCCACATCAGGATCTCTGCTCAGCAGGGAGCCTGCTTCCTCCTCTCTCTCTCTGCCTCTGCCTACTTATGATCTCTGTCTGTCAAATAAATAATAAAATCTTTAAAAAAAAAGACTTTAGTTTGATGTAATTCCATTTATTTTTGCTTTATTATCCTCGCTTAAGCAACATATCCAAAAAAATATTGCTAAGACTGATATCACAGAGCCTACTGCCTATGTTTTCTTCTGGGAGTTCTATGACATGTGGTCTTACATTTACGTTTTTACTTTATTTTGAGTTTATTTTGGTATATGGTTTAAGAAAATGATCAAATTTCATTCTTTTGCATGTGGTTGCTTAGTATAATACATCTTTTTATATCCTAGATAGATAGATTGTTTATCAGATAAATGATTTGCAAAATTTTTCTCCCATTGTATGAATTATCTTTTCACTATGTTTATAATCTCTTTTATAAACATATATTTTTTATATACATATATTTTTATCCCCAGGTCTGTGAATCACCAGGTTTACACACTTCACAGCACTCACCAAATCACATACCCTCCCCAATGTCCATAATCCCACCCCCTTCTCCCAAGCCCCCTCCCCCCGGCAACCCTCAGTTTGTTTTGTGAGATTAAGAGTCACTTATGGTTTGTCTCCCTCCCAATCCCATCTTGTTTCATTTATTCTTCTTCTACCCACTTAAGCCTCCATGTTGCATCACCACTTCCTCATATCAGGGAGATCATATGATAGAATCTCTTTTAATATCTAAATTTTAATTTTTATATTTTGTTCTTGCTTGAGATTTTGGTATAATATCTAAGCAACTATTGCCTAATCTAAGAAAATGAAAATCTACACTTAAAAGTTTTTCTAAGAATTTTATACTTTTAACATTTAGATTTAGATTATTGAGTTAATTTTTCTATATAATGTGAAACAAGAGTTCAGTTTCATACTTTGCATATAGATAACCAACTTTTGCTGCCCCACTTTTTGAAAAAAATATTCTTTCCATATTTAATTCTTTGGGCATAAAAATAGCTGGAACAATGTTTTAAGATGTGTCTTAAACATATTAAGATATTTGTAGAGATATTTGTGAAACTAAAACATTATGGCAAAATAATGTGGCAATATAAAAGAGTCAATATCATGATGGTTTCAGTTCTACCTAAATTGTTCTCTCTAAATTATTGTTTCTTATTTTTCTTTTTTTAAAAAAGATTTTATTTATTTGACAGAAAGATCACAGTAGGCAGAGAGGCAGGCAGAGAGAGAGGAGGAAGCAGGTTCCCCCCTGAGCAGAGAGCCCAATGCGGGGATCAATTCCAGGACCCTGGGATCATGACCTGAGCCGAAGGCAGAGGCTTAACCCACTGAGCCACCCAGGTGCCCCTGTTTATTATTTTTCCAATCAAAATCTTAGGATACCTGTTTTCAGTAAAATTATTGTCTAGCTATCTTTAAAAATTTTTGTAATGAATTTCTGTAATTTTAATGTGGAAAATCAAGGAATAAGAAGACCCAAGTCACTTATAAGAAAATAGAAAAGGGAGTAATTATATTATCAGATATTCTTATTATAAAATTATAGAAATTAGTGATACAAGTACATGATAAATGGGACAAAGTAGAAATCTATAAACAGGTCTCTATCTCAATAGAGTATCACAGTAATAGCAATGTAGATCATTGGGGAACAAGTTGACTAATCAAAAAAATGTATTGAAATATTCAAAAAATGGCAGGCTATATATTTAACAATACTATAAGACTTTTCATCTTGTATGCAAAAGTCAGTTCTCTATTAACTTTTTAAATGGAAAAGACAATTCTTGAAAATTATTAGATGATACAGGAGAATAAATGAATTAGAGTTGGTGTTATTAAATCAGAAAAAATACCATTCATAAAAGAAAAACTTCAAAATATTAAATATTTGGACATCTCTTTGTCAAGACACCAAAATGAAATGAAAATGGGAATCAAAATTTCAAGAAATATTTTTGTCATCTACATAACTGACTTTGTCATCTACATGACTATACAAAAATAGAGATCAAAAAAGAGAAATATCAAATGAGAGAGGTGACAAAATTTCTCATAATCATAAATATATCGCATAAGCTACGTACAAAAATAAGACCTAAATAAGCACACCAAAATAACTTTATAAACAAATTCCAAAAACATTAAGAATTTTACAATACCAATTGTTGGCAAAAATATGGACCAATGAAAACTCTTAAACTTTGCTTGTTAGAGTGTATTTTGCATAATCAATTTTGAAAATTTGGGACTATCTATAGAACTATGTGTTTATCCTACTACCAAACAAAGTAATCTCATTACAGTAGAGAAAGCTTTGATGATTATAAATTTTATTAAGCATGTTACCAACAACATTTTTTATAATAGTAAATAAGCTAGAAATAAATATCCATCAATAGGAGACTATTTTGGTATAGTCACAGAAAGGAATATCTTACAGAAACAGAAATGAATTAGCCCTAGTTGGTTGTGGCATGAATGAATCTCAGAATCAGAATACTGAATGGAAAATACAAGTTTCTCAAGATTACATACATTAATACTATTTTAGTAATATCCAATTTTATTGTACATATATATATGTATATATATATATTTTTAATTTTATTTGACAGACATTACACAAAGAGGAGGGGATGGTGGCAGAGGGAGAAGCAGACTCCCCATTGAGCAGGGAGCCTGATGCTGAGCTCCATCGCAGGACTCTGGGATCATGACCTGAGCCGAAGGCAGCTGCTTAACCAACTGAGCCACCCAGACACCCCAATAATACACAATTTTAAGCAAAAGACACAAATAACGAAATTATTTTCCAGAGATGAGAGAATAATAAATCTAAAATTCAGAGAAATGGCAACCTCAGAGGAAGAAAATCAGGTAGCAAAGAAGTACATACCTAGTACATTGGCAGATGTAAATGTTATGAGTGTTCTACTTGTTAAATCACATATTAGATGCATAAATATTCATGAAACTATAATACTGTATTAAATATGTTCTTTATTAACATATAATTAATATTCACTTTAATTTTATTTTCTTGGAAACTTTGCTTATTGGATGGGGAACCTTTGGGATATTATGTTGTTCATAACAATAAAGTAGAAATTGTCAAAGGGTATGTCCTTGAATTAGAATCCACTTATTGGTTTATTTATTTATTTTTGTATAAGATTTTATTTATTTATTTGACAGAGAGATACACAGTGAGAGAAGGAACACAAGCAGGGGGTGGGTGGGAGAGGGAGAAGGAGGCTTCCTGCCAACCAGGGAGCCCGATGTGAGGCTTGATCCCAGGACTCTGGGATCATGACCTGAGCCGAAGGTAGACACTTAATGACTGAGCCACCCAGGTGTCCCTAGAATCCACTTACTGGTTTAGAAGTTGATTCTGATTTAGTAACAACATAAAATGTTTATTAAATACTAAAAGTTTATACAGTTGAGTAATTTTGAAGCATGCATTAATGTAATGTGTTTATATTATTGTTTGTTCCTATTAGAGGAGATCTATTTGTATAGCTTAATTTCAGAACCTTTGAGAGACCTAGGCTCCTTTTTCCTAGAATCAACAATTGTGCATCACAAAAATTCTGTTAGTACTGAGTAAATACTTGCCAAATTTTGGTAATACAAACATTATTTAAAGCAAACTTGGAGCATTCATTTTTAACCCATGGGAATTAATATTTATGAGTTTCTTGAGATTTTAGAGGTTGAATATTTCACATCAATCCTTTTATTAAAGCAAGCTTAATCAAGGGTTGATTTCTAATCAAGTTTCCAATCAAGAACAGAACAGATCTCCTCTCATAGCTGGTCTTTTATCTACTTGAGTCTAAGGAAAATGGGGCCCAGTTGTTAATTTTGACTTTTATTCAGAGACTCAGGACCATCAGTACCCAAAGAGAGACCTCAGCTAAGCTGTACTGACTGCTGTACTGACTGCTGACTCAGAACAACTGGGAAATAAAAAATGGGTTGCATTAAGACACTAAGATTGTGGAAATACTGTTCCATAGCACTCATAAGCTAACACTTTCTAGGTGTGAATTCTAGGTTGGCTACTATCTAGTTACATAGTTTTTATGTTAAAACTCTGTCCCATGAAAAGCATATATTATTAATTATTTATTGTGTAGAATAAATGAGTTAAGGTATATTGAATTGCATATTACATGTCATTTGGTAGATGCTAGATAAACACTAGCAAACCTTTCACTTTCACTCTTATTAAATTCTTTATTAATATGTGTGTCTTAAGAATGAATGTGCCCCCAGATGCGTCTCATCCAAGAAAACCATGTGGCTAATAAAAATAACACAATGGGCTTGATTTTGAAAGAAGCCTGTACTGTATACTCTCCATATGATCTGGTATAAAACATTAGCAAAGCATACAGTACAGGGCTCACATTGAATACTGACAACCAGATGTAAGATAAATATATTTCTAAAATTGTTAGAATACTTTAAAAGGTGTCAAGTTTTATTTTGCCTGAAGGTACCATAAGCTTTTTTTTACGTTTTTAAAATTTTTTAAATTTTGTTAATATTAGGGAAAAGGCCAGTAAACTATGGTATATACACATACAACTATAGTCTCAAAATGAAAAATATGCGTTCTTGAAACAGAGAAAAATGAGTGAATCAAGTTTTAATGAATACATTTGTAGAAATTTTTCTTAGTGATATGTGTAGCTAGGTAAGAAAACACATATGTTTTAATAGGTAGTGGTTTTTCAACTCACTGAATACTCTTTATCTTTTTTCATATGTCAAGATATCCAACATAGCTACGCTGTATGGTGATGAGGCAAGATGTTAAGT